>NC_140995.1:64914369-65493940 GCF_052327205.1 Somniosus microcephalus | reverse complement strand
TCTCTCTCTCACACTCCCAATCTCTCTCTCACACTCCCAATCTCTCTCTCACACTCCCATGCGCTCTCTCACACACTCCAATCTCTCTCTCACACTCCAATCTCTCGTCTCACACTCCCAATCTCTCTCTCACACTCCCAATCTCTCTCTCACACTCCCAATCTCTCTCTCTCACTCCCAATCTCTCTCTCTCTCACACTCCCATCTCTCTCTCTCTCTCACACTCCCAATCTCTCTCTCTCACCCAGTCTCTCAATCTCTCTCTCATCACTCCAATCTCTCTCTCTCACACTCCAGTCTCTCTCTCTCACTCTCTCTCTCACTCTCCCAATCCTCTCTCACTCCAATCTCTCTCTCCTCTCTCACTCCCAATCTCTCTCTCTCTCTCACTCCCAATCTCTCTCTCTCTCACTCCCAATCTCTCTCTCTCTCCACGCCCAATCTCTCTCTCTCTCTCACTCCCAATCTCTCTCTCTCTCACTCCCAATCTCTCTCCTCTCACACTCCCAATCTCTCTCTCTCACACTCCAATCTCTCTCTCTCACTCCCATCTCTCTCTCTCACACTCCAATCTCTCTCTCTCTCACTCCCATCTCTCTTCTCTCACACGCCCAATCTCTCTCTCTCTCACTCTCCAATCTCTCTTCTTCCTCCCAATCTCTCTCTCACTCCCAATCTCTCTCTTCTCCTCCAATCTCTCTCTCTCTCACTCCCAATCTCTCTCTCTCTCACTCCAATCTCTCTCTCTCTCACTCCAATCTCTCTTCTCTCACTCCCAATCTCTCTCTCTCTCACTCACACTCCCAATCTCTCTCTCTCACACTCCCAATCTCTCTCTCTCTCTCCAATCTCTCTCTCTCTCACAGCCAATCTCTCTCTCTCTCTCTCTCACACTCCAATCTCTCTTTCCTCCAATCTCTCTCTCTCACTCCCAATCTCTCTCACACTCCCAATCTCTCTCTCTCTCTCTCTCTCTCTTTCCTCCTTCCCTCTCTCTCTCTCTCTCTCTCTCTCTCTTCTCTCTTTCTCCTTCCCTCTCTTTCTCCTTCCCTCTCTTTCTCCTTCCCTCTCTTTCTCCTTCCTCTCTTTCTCCTTCCCTCTCTTTCTCCTTCCCTCTCTTTCTCCTTCCCTCTCTTTCTCCTTCCTCTCTTTCTCCTTCCCTCTCTTTCTCCTTCCCTCTCTTTCTCCTTCCCTCTCTTTCTCCTTCCCTCTCTTTCCTCCTTCCCTCTCTTTCTCCTTCCCTCTCTTTCTCCTTCCCTCTCTTTCTCCTTCCCTCTCTTTCTCCTTCCCTCTCTTTCTCCTTCCCTCTCTTTCTCCTTCCCTCTCTTTCTCCTTCCCTCTCTTTCTCCTTCCCTCTCTTTCTCCTTCCCTCTCTTTCTCCTTCCTCTCTTTCTCCTTCCTCTCTTCTCCTTCCCTCTCTTTCTCCTTCCCTCTCTTTCTCCTTCCCTCTCTTTCTCCTTCCCTCTCTTTCTCCTTCCCTCTCTTTCTCCTTCCTCTCTTTCTCTTCCCTCTCTTTCTCCTTCCCTCTCTTTCTCCTTCCTCTCTTTCTCCTTCCCTCTCTTTCTCCTTCCCTCTCTTTCTCCTTCCCTCTCTTTCTCCTTCCCTCTCTTTCTCCTTCCTCTCTTTCTCCTTCCCTCTCTTTCTCCTTCCCTCTCTTTCTCCTCCCTCTCTTTCTCCTTCCCTCTCTTTCTCCTTCCCTCTCTTTCTCCTTCCCTCTCTTTCTCCTTCCCTCTCTTTCTCCTTCCCTCTCTTTTCTCCTTCCCTCTCTTTCTCCTTCCCTCTCTTTCTCTTCCCTCTCTTTCTCCTTCCCTCTCTTTCTCCTTCCCTCTCTTTCTCCTTCCCTCTCTTTCTCCTTCCCTCTCTTTCTCCTTCCCTCTCTTTCTCCTTCTCCTCTCTTTCTCCTTCCCTCTTTCTTTCTCTTTCCTCTCTCTTTCTCCTTCCCTCTCTTTCTCCTTCCCTCTCTTTCTCCTTCCCTCTCTTTCTCCTTCCTCTCTTTCTCCTTCCCTCTCTTTCTCCTTCCCTCTCTTTCTCCTTCCTCTCTTTCTCCTTCCCTCTCTTTCTCCTTCCTCTCTTTCTCCTTCCCTCTCTTTCTCCTTCCCTCTCTTTCTCCTTCCATCTCTTTCTCCTTCCTCTCTTCTCCTTCCTCTCTTTCTCCTTCCTCTCTTTCTCCTTCCTCTCTTTCTCCTTCCCTCTCTTCTCCTTCCTCTCTTTCTCCTTCCCTCTCTTTCTCCTTCCCTCTCTTTCTTCCTTCCCTCTCTTTCTCCTTCCCTCTCTTTCTCCTTCCTCTCTTTCTCCTTCCCTCTCTTTCTCCTTCCTCTCTTTCTCCTTCCTCTCTTTCTCCTTCCCTCTCTTTCTCCTTCCTCTCTTTCTCCTTCCCTCTCTTCTCTCCTTCCCTCTCTTTCTTCTCTTCCCTCTCTTCTTCTTCCTCCTTCCTCTCTCTTCCTCTTCCCTCTCTTCCTCCTTCCTCTCTCTCTCTCCTTCCCTCTCTTCCTCCTTCCCTCTCTTCTCCTTCCTCTCTCTCTCCTTTCTCTTCCTCTTCCTCTCTCTTCTCCTTCCCTCTCTCTCTCCTTACCTCTCTCTCTCCTTCCTCTCTCTCTCTCCTTCTCTCTCTCTCTCTCCTTCTCTCTCTCTCTCTCCTTCTCTCTCTCATCTTCTTCCTCTCTCTCTCTCTCTTCCCTCTCTCTCTCTCTCCTTCCTCTCTCTCTCTCTCCTTCCCTCTCTCTCTCTCTCCTTCCCTCTCTCTCTCTCGCCTTCCCTCTCTCTCTCTCGCCTTCCCTCTCTCTCTCTCGCCTTCCTCTCTCTCTCTCGCCTTCCCTCTCTCTCTCTCCTTCCGCTCTCTCTCGCCTTCCCTCTCTCTCTCTCTCCTTCTCTCTCTTTCTGCCTTCCCTCTCTCTCTCTCGCTTCCCTCTCTCTCTCGCCTTCCCTCTCTCTCTCTCGCCTTCCCTCTCTCTCTCGCCTTCCCTCTCTCTCTCGCCTTCCCTCTCTCTCTCTCGCCTTCCTCTCTCTCTCTCGCCTTCCTCTCTCTCTCTTCTCTCTTCTCTTCCTCTCTCTCTCCTTCCCTCTCTCTCTCGCCTTCCTCTCTCTCTCCTTCTCTCTCTCTCCTTCCCTCTCTCTCTCTCCTTCCTCTCTCTCTCTCCTTCCTTCTCTCTCTCCTCCTTCCCCCTCTCTCTCTCCTTCCCTCTCTCCTCTCCCTCTCTCTCCTTCCTCTCTCTCTCCATTCCCTCTCTCTCCTCTCCTTCCTTCTCTCTCTCTCTCCTTCCCTCTCTCTCTCCTTCCCTCTCTCTCTCTCTCTCTCCTTCCCTCTCTCTCTCTCTCTCCTTTCCCTCTCTCTCTCTCTCTCTTCTCCTTCCCTCTCTCTCTCTCTCCTTCCCTCTCTCTCTCTCTCTCTCTCTCATCTCCTTCCCTCTCTCTCTCTCTCTCTCTCCTTCCCTCTCTCTCTCTCTCTCTCCCTCCTTCCCTCTCTCTCTCTCTCTCTCTCTCCTTCCCTCTCTCTCTCTCTCTCTCTCTCTCTCTCTCTCCTTCCCTCTCTCTCTCTCTCTCCTCTCTCTCCTTCCCTCTCTCTCTTCCCCCCAGTCGCTCCCTCTCTCTCTTCCAAACAACAACATGCCCTCGAGAAAGCCTCGGCACCGCCGGGCTCCCCCAGCTAGTCTATATATATAAAGCGGCTCTTCTTTCTGTCTGTCTGTCCGCCTGGTCTCGATACGTTTGGAAGTTACAGAGCGTACCGACGCGCGCGTCGCCTCAAAAGAAAGCTTGCGATTCCGGACCGGTCATCGGCGTATTTACGTTTCGGCCGGACAAAAATCCCGCCCGCGGTATCCCAAAAACGTTCAGCGTTCCGCTCATTAGCATCTCATTAGCGACCGTGTGACGTCGAGGTCTTCTACAGTTGAGTGTCGAGTGACTCGACGATTGACCAATCCTACGCTTCGGTGACCTGACCGGTCGACCAATCGGTGCGTGTGTGGGCGGGCCTTATCCTTCTGAACCGAGGTGAGTGGCCGCCATCTTGATTTTTCACGATTTTTTTCCCCCACACTTTCTCTGTTAGGGAACTAAGGTAAATATTTTAATGATGTGTTAGGGGAATTAAGTAACAATTTAATGGGGGGGGAGAGCCTCGGGAAATCGCGCGGGGGGGGGAGAGCCTCGGGAAATCGCGGGGGCGCGCGAGCCTCTGGAAATCGCGGGGCGCTCGCGCTGGCCGCACTGACCGCGCATGCGCCGGCCGCGAGAGCCCGCTCCCGGCGCCGGCCGCCGCTCAGCATTCCCGCTCTGGCAAACGGCACCGGACCTCAGGTAGGCAGGGGAGGGGCCGGAGAGAGGGACAGAGGGGAGCGGGGGAGGGAGGGACACAGACAGGGGAGGGGGTGGGGGGTGGGCGACGGGAGGAGAGGAGCGGGGTGGGAAGGAGGGGAGCGGGGGTGGGGAGGGGAGCGGGTGGGCGAGGGGAGGGAGGGAGGGAGGGAGACAGAGGGAGGGAGGGAGAGGACATGACGGGGAGAGGGGGGACACACGGGCAGGGAGACCAAGCGCCCCAAAATTGCCCTCGCAACGCGGGGCTCCCCAGCTCGTTAAATATATTCAAGAAGGAGTTGGATATATTTCTTCAGGCTAAAGGGATCAAGGGATATGGGGAGAAAGCAAGGACAGGGTACTGAATTTGGATGATCAGCCATGATCTCATTAAATGGCGGAACAGGCTCAAGGGACCGAATGGACTACTCCTATCTTCTATGTTTCAACCAGGTCTTGAAGCCCAAATGCTTTTAAGAGGTTCTGAAATGCTTAAAACATTTTAAAATTAAAATTTCTCTATTTGATTTTTGAATGATCAACTGAAGTGAGTAGCTTTATACAAATATGCAACCATGCTGGGGAGGGCGGGAGGATTTGTAGGATAGCAAAATAATGCTGATGTTGGAAATCCGAAATAACAACAGAAAATGCTGGAAAAACTCAGCAGTCAGGCAACATCCGTGGAGAGAAATTTGAGTTGACGTTTCGGGTCGAACCCTTCTTCAAAACTGGAAAGAAAAGAAACTAGATCGAAGGCAGGGCTGCGATCAGATAAAAGAAACAGAAGTAGTAAAAGAGATTAGAAACTAGACGAGATGGTAATAGGCTGAGATTAGGTGTAAAGTGTACTGGCAGGGCAAGAGATAGCTGCCAGGTGAGAGAGAGAAACAAAAGGAAAGGTGGGGGGGGTGGAGAAAAGGAGTGGAAAAATTACAAGAAAAAATGAAATAGGGGCCGAGGCTATGATCTGAAATTGTTGAACTCGATATTGAGACCGGAAGGCTGCAGACTGCCTAATCGGAAGATGAGGTGCTGTTCCTCGAGTTTACGTGGAGCTTACGTGAGCTTCCCAGATACAGCCCGCTTCTACCTCCTTCCCAAGATACAACCTCATTGTTCCCCAACCCCGCACAGCCCGCTTCTACCTCCTTCCCAAGATCCACAAACAGGACTGCCCTGGTAGACCCATCGTTTCAGCCTGTTCTTGCCCCACGGAACTTATCTCTTCCTATCTTGACTCTATCTTTTCTCCCCTTGTCCAGTCTCTTCCCACCTACATCCGCAACTCTTCGGACGCCCTCCGCCACTTTAACAGTTTCCAGTTTCCTGGCCCCAACCGCTTCCTTTTCACCATGGACGTACAATCCCTCTACACCTCCATCCCCCACCCGGATGGCCTGAGGGCGCTCCGCTTCTTCCTTGAATAGAGGCCCGACCAGTCCCCATCCACCACCACCCTCCTCCGCCTGGCTGAACTTGTTCTCACATTGAACAACTTCTCCTTTAACTCCACTCATTTCCTCCAAATCAAAGGTGTTGCCATGGGTACCCGCATGGGTCCTAGCTATGCCTGCCTTTTTGTGGGCTATGTGGAACAATCTTTGTTCCAGTCCTACTCGGGTCCCCTCCCTCACCTCTTTTTCCGATACATTGATGACTGTATCGGTGCCGTTTCGTGCTCTCGCCCCGAACTTGACAATTTCATTCACTTTGCCTCCAATTTCCACCCTTCCCTCACCTTCACATGGTCCATCTCTGACCCTTCCCTTCCTCGACTTCTCCGTCTCCATCTCTGGGGATAGGTTATCGACCAATATTCGCTACAAGCCCACTGGCTCCCACAGCTACCTGGACTACACTTTCTCCCACCCCGCTTCCTGTAAGGACTCTATTCCATTTTCCCAGTTTCTCCGTCTCCGCCGTATCTGCTCCGACGATGCCACCTTCCACACCAGTGCTTCAGACATGTCTTTTTCCGCAACCGAGGATTCCCCTCTACCGTGGTTGACACTGCCCTCGACGCTGTCAGTTCTATCTCCCGCACTTCTGCCCTCACCCCTGCCCCTCCCTCCCAGAACCACGATAGGGTTCCCCTTGTCCTCACCTTTCACCCCAGCAGCCTCCACATTCAACAGATCATCCTCCAGCATTTCCGCTACCTCCAAAGTGATCCCACCACCAAACGTATCTTCCCCTCCCCTCCCCTTTCAGCATTCCGCAGGGACCGCTCCCTCCGAGACACCCTAGTCCACTCCTCTATCACCCCAAACAGCCCTTCCCCTTCGCCTGGCACCTTCCCGTGCAAGCGGAGGAGATGTAACACCTGCCCCTATACCTCCCCCCTTCCCACTGTCCAGGGCCCCAAACACCCCTTCCAGGTGAAACAGTGATTTACTTGTACTTCTCGCAATCTAGTATACTGTATTTGCTGCTCACGATGCGGCCTCCTCTACATTGGGGAGACCAAACGCAGATTGGGTGACCGCTTTGCGGAACACCTCCGTTCAGTCCGTAAGGGTGACTCCGAGCTTCCGGTCGCCTGTCACTTTAATTCACCGCTCCATTCGCACTCGGACCTCACCGTCCTTGGCCTCTTGTATTGTTCCACGGAAGCTCAACGTAAACTCGAGGAACAGCACCTCATCTTCCGATTAGGCACTCTGCAGCCTTCCGGACTCAATATCGAGTTCAACAATTTCAGATCATAACCTCGGCCCCTATTTCATTTTTTCTTGTAATTTTTCCACTCTTCTTCCCCCCCCCCCCCCCCCTTTCCTTTTGTTTCTCTCTCACACCTGGCAGCTATCTCTTGCCCTGCCAGTACACTTTACACCTAATCTCAGCCTATTACCATCTCGTCTAGCTTCTAATCTCTTTTACTTCTTTTGTTTCTTTTATTCTTTTGTCCGATCGCAGCCCTGCCTTCGATCTAGTTTCTTTTCTTTCCAGCTTTGAAGAAGGGTTCGACCCGAAACGTCAACTCAAATTTCTCTCCATGGATGTTGCCTGACCTGAGTTTTTCCAGCATTTTCTGTTATTGAGGATTTGTAGGCGTTACTTAGTACTTTTTATTGACTTTAAAAAATATCATTAAGACACTTAGGAAGAGAACCCAAAAAGGGGGAAAACGCAAACCATTTTATTTTGTCTGTCGTTCTATAGTCCAAACAAGTCCCAGGAATAATGTAAATATAGATTTCCTCTTAAACATTTAGTGGAGTGTTAATAGAAACACGAGTTACGTAATGATGTATAAAAATTGCAGGAAGCTACTTTTCAAGAAACGACTATTTGAGGAAGACACAGAAAATACTTCGATTAAACTGATAATGTATAATTTTGATTTGGTATAAATGTTTGAAATAGGAGATTAAAAATTGAGAGAACAATGACGTTTGTTTCCCACTGTTTAATTGGGAAGTACCTAAAATAATTCAACACTTCATGATAAGAGCAGGGATTAATATTGTGGAAAATGTTTGAGGGAAAAACATTAGAAGTGAAATTCATCAATTAACATCTTTACATCAACATATTAGTAAACATTTCCAAGTCAGTCTGATTGGTTTTCCTGTCCAGGAAGAAAGATGAATGTTTATTTCTGTTAAATCATAGCTTTTCCTGCTTTTTGTTTTTAATTCGGTGACGCAAATTGTGTATGTGTTTTTCTGCACTTGTGAATAAGTGCTGCATTTCTGACATGTTACGTGGGGGGTGGGTGTGCTGGTTCAAGAAGACAATGTTTATTAATGAAGTGAATGAAATTGGAAATACGGATACCCGTTTTTGTTCAATTCTTTTAACACTATGAACTAAAGAACTACAGTATAGCACTTTATATTTGTTGGTTGTCTGGTTGCATTGTGATTAATACTCTAATTACTTATGTGGGTGTACAGCACGTCAGCACCATAGGAAAGCTGCTGCTTGTGCAGCCACTGCTATAGTGACATGAGGAGGGATGGGCTCATATGTTGAATACTTTAAAATTTAAACAAATTGCACGAATAGATATGACTCTTTCAGCTCACCTTGGGTTTTTGGATTGTTGTCGATGCATAACCGTGTAACTGAGTGATGTTTCTGAAGTGTTAATGTATTATTATGCAGTTCTTTTATATCCCAGTCATTTCTGACAAGTAACTTTATATTAAATGGAGTTTGTACACGATGAACTAAAAGCTTTTAATTAATTCTACTGTAAACAAATTTTCAGAATGGGCCTGGAAATGACAAATGAATTTCAATATAGGTAAGTGTGAGGTGGTGCATTTTGGTATGAGGAATAAGGTGATCTACTCCTTGGAAAATAAGAGACTAACTGGGGTAAGGGATCTAGGGGTATCGATTCACAAATCATTAAAAGTAGCAATGCAGGTTAAAAAAGCCATAAAAGTGCAAATAAAGCACTGGGGCTCATTTCTGGAGGAATAGAATTCAAAATCAGAAGTTATGTTAATCTTGTATCGAACCTTGTCTGATTGTCTCATGACTTAAGACGGTGGGGTGGCAATATGACATTACTGTATATATGCATTTAAGTGGTTACTGTTGTAAAAGCTGTTGTTTTAAAATTTGCTCACGGGTGAAAAGATCGCGCTCCAAGGAGTTTGTGGCCCGCTCAGTTTATAAAAATAAAAAAAAAAAATTTTAAAAAAAATTAGAGGGAACATTGCTTATGATTGCTCTTGCTTCAGTGCAAGATGCACATTTAGGAGGTGCTATTTACAAGTACTTCTGATTGTTTACTGCACTGAAAGCATTAAACAAAGTGCAATCTGGTGAGTGATAATAAACAGAGGGCTAAATAATAAAGACTATATAGAATCATAGAAATTTACAGCACAGGAGGAGGCCATTCGGCCCATCTTGTCCGTGTCGGCCGGTAAGGAGCTATCCACCCTAATCCCACTTTCCAGCACTTGGTCCATAGCCCTGTAGGTTATGGCACTTCAAATGCATGTCCAAGTACTTTTTAAATGTGATGAGAGTCTCTGCCTCTACCACCCTTTCAGGCAATGAGTTCCAGACCCCCACCACCCTCTGGGTGAAAACATTTCTCCTCAAATTCCCTCTAAACCTCCGACCAATTATTTAAAATCTGTGCACCCCTGGTTATTGACCCTTCTGCTAAGGGAAATAGGTCCTTCCTATCCACTCTATCTAGGCCCCTCATAATTTTATACACCTGCATTAGGTCTCCCCTCCGCCTCCTCTGTTCCAAAGAACACAACCCCAGCCTATCCAATCTCTCCTCAGATAAAATTCCTCAGCCCAGGCAACATCTTTGTAAATCTCCTCTGTACCCTCTAGTGCAATCACATCCTTCCAGTAATGTGGTGACCAGAACTGCAGGCAGTACTCTAGTTGCAGCCTAATTAGTGTTTTATACAGTTCAAGCATAACCTCCCTGCTCTTGTATTCTATAACCAGCAACTTTGAAACGTTAATGGTCCTCGCTTTTTGGCCGATGTAAGCGACCGCCCATTATAAATGTGGACCTTAAGTGGTGGGGAATGTATCTAGGGAGAGACCGTAGAGATGCACTATGGTGACCTACTCCATGAAGGGGGTGGGAAGGAAAGGCAGCAAGGAGAATGTGTTTTTAATCCAGTTTATTTTGGAAGCAACTTCTGAAGCTCAAGATTCAGCTGTGAACCACAGTCCCCAGGTAAGTCTGGGAAAAAAAGAGCTGGAAAGAAAGCTTCAGACTTGGTCACTTGCAGTTCGACATGTAAAAGACAACGGCCCAGAAATTCGTGTCGGGGGCTTCCCGTGGGTGCAAACCTCCGACCTGCACTTATCTAGCACGCTGGCCGTTGAGCTGTGGGCCCGCGTGGGATTCCGATCCTGGGCCTGCTCCAACTGCCAGCGCGCAGTGCTTGCGTATCCCAGGGGCGCAGTTAGTTCGATGCATCCCCTGGGATCACGTGGGCCATGGAGAGCCAATGGTAGCAGGGAATGCCCATTCATAAAATTGACAGGAAGAGCTGTCAAAACCATAAATACTATAAGTCCCAAAAATCTCAAACTTCAAATAAATAAAAAAAAAATCACATTTTTAAAAACTATAAATTATATAAAATAACAATTTCAAATAATTTACATTTTTGAAAAAATTAATTACATTTTCTAACTGGGCTAAAAAATTTCCCTTTAAAGTATTTAAAAATAATAAACCTGTGGAAAAAAGTTTTAATTTTAATTAATTCACCACTTACCTTGTTAAAAGCAGGCCTTGCACCTGCTTTTTACATGTGTAACTCCTGGAGACTTGCCCTCCCGGAAAAACCTGCAAAAAAAAACAAACACGTAAGTTCAGTGTGCACGCGCTGCCTCTCCGGCGCACGCGTTCCACCTCTGAACCCCTTTCAAGGGAACGGAAGTTCCGGTTTCCAGCGCATGCGCAGTGCATGCACGAAACCGGCACTTTCGTTGGGTCTACGCGTGGGGACCCAAATTTCTGCACCAACGTATTTCTTGGTGTGCAGTATTCTTTGAAGACACTTGGGCACCGTAATACTGTGTAGTGCCTTGTATCTTGAAGTCCATATAAATGTTACTTATCAGTTACCACCCCGTTTACTGAAACTGGTGTCTATTCAGGTAATTGCAGCCTGAACTCTTCCAAATGCAAAACTGATTTTATTTCCATTAGAATTTGTTTTTGCTGTTGTCTCTATGTAAATGGGTGGACTGAGGAATGGAATTCAGGTTATATTTTTGCCTTCCTTTGTGTATGGGACTTGAGGCTGTACTGTAGGAGAAAGAATGATTTGAAAGTTTTCGTTCTGTAATCAACTATTTCCAGGATTGTGAATTTTGTATTAAAAGTATCATTGCTGCAACTACATCTGTTCCTGATCTGGGGCATTCCTGACCTCCTTTTCTCTTTCTCCCCCCCCCCACCCCCAGTAGTGATTCCCCTCTGCTTTGAAGTATTAAATACAGTCTGGGGTCTTTTAAAGCTACAATCCATGCAGCTGGAGATTGATGTCAGAAGCCTAATTCTTATAACTGCCTTGTAATTTAAGAAAGAAAGACTTGCATTTATATAGTGCCTTCACGACCACCAGATGTCTCAAAGCGCTTTACAGCCAATGAAGTACTTTTTGAAGTGGAGTCACTTGTAATGTGGGATATGTGGCAGCCAATTTGCACACAGCAAGCTCCCACCAACAGCAATGTGGTGACGACCAGATAATCTGCTTTTATGTTGGTTGAGGGATAAGTATTGGCTAGGATACTGGGGATAACTCCCCTGCTCCTCTTCGAAATAGTGCCATGGGATCTTTTACGTCCACTTGAGAGAGCATGTGTTCAACGTCTCATCCAAAAGACGGCACCTCCGACAGTGCAGTGCTCCCACAGCACTGCACTGGAGTGTCTGTCTAGCTTTGTGCTCAAATGGGACTTGAACCCACAACCTTCAGACTCACAGGCGAGTGTGCTACCAACTGAGCCACGGCTGACCATGTACGGGTGCAGCGGTTATATTACTGGCCTAGTAATCAAGAGCGTAGGAGTTCAAATCAAACCACAATTTGAGCATTTGAATTCAATTACATTTTTTAAAAATTGTAATCTGGAAGTAAAAAGCTGGTGTCTGTAAAAGTGACCACATTACAAGTGACTTCACTTCAAAAGTACTTCATTGGCTGTAAAGTGCTTTGAGACATCTGGAGTTTGTGAAAGGCGCTACATAAATGCAAGTCTTTCTTTCATGAAGCTGTCGGATTGTCATAACATCACAACTGGTTCACTTAATATCCTTTAGGGAAGGAAATCTGCCATCCTTACCCAGTCTGCCCTATATGTGACTCCGTCCCACACCAATGTGGTTGACTCTTGACCGCACTGAAGTGGTCTCCACTTGATTGACAACTTATCAGTTATAAAAAGAGAAAATGCTGGAAATACTCAGCAGGTCAGGCAGCATCTGTGGAGAGAGAAACAGAGTATGGAAGGTGGCATTGTCAGAGCAGATACGACGGAGAAACTGGGAGAATGGAATCGAGTCCTTACAGGAAGCGAGGTGGGAGGAAGTGTAGTCCAGGTAGCTGTGGGAGTCGGTGGGCTTGTAGTGAATGTTTGTCAATAGCCTACCCCCAGATATGGAGTTATCAGTTAGCTTGAACATCCTCCACCATTGGCGTACCGTATCAAAAGGAAGCACTGCAGCAACTCCCCAAGGCTTCTTTGGCAGCAACTCCCAAACCCGCTACCTAGAAGGACAAGTGCAACAGGTGCCTGGGAATGCCATCACCTCCAAATCACACACCATCCTGACTTGGACATGCATCACCGATCCTTCATCGTCGCTGGGTCAAAATCCTGGAACTCCCTCCCTAACCGCACTATGGGAGCACCTTCACCACACGGGCTGCAGCAGTTCAAGGCGGCGGCTCACCACCACCTTCTCAAGGGGCAACTAGCGATGGGCAATAAATGCCAACCTTGCCAGTGATGCCCACATCCTGAAAATGACATTAAAAAAAAGTGTTGTTGCATGTGGTTTGCAGCATATTCGTTTCAGTTAAACAAATGCTGACGAAATGTATACGTTGCTTCAAGTTAACAATGTGCACTGCAAGTGCCCAAGAGACAAAGTGATTAACCAGTGTAATAGCAGGCTTGTGCACTGTGGTTTTGGGTTAGGGGCTAATCTCTGGATGAAATCTGAGAGATACCGGTTACCCAGTAGTTGTAACAAGTGCATTTTTAATTTTTTTTTGAATCAGGAAAGCAAGTGAGAACCAAACTTTCCCAAGCCTTTAACCACTGGTTGAATGTCCCAGAAGAGAAACTGCAGGTAAGAATTCCTTGCATTTTATTTGTCATAAAGACAATTAAGACATTGGTTTTGTTTCTTGAAATAAAATATTTATAATAACTGTCATAAATTAATGGATTATGTGTTGAAATGGACATAATCTTTTAAACTAAGCAAAATCCTACACTGGTTCGCACTGATACTGACGAGCTGCTATATGTTTCCAGCATGCCATCGACTTGAAGGTCTCTGAACTGCATAGTTCATAGAATCAAACTGCACAGAAGGAGGCCATTCAGCCCACTGTGCTTGTGCCGGCTCTTTCCAAGAGCTATCTGATTGGTCCCGCTCTTTCCCCATAGCCCTGCACATTTTTCCCCCTTCATTATTTATCCAATTCCCTTTGGAAAGTTATTATTGAACCTGCTTCCATCGCCCTTTCCAGCAGTGCATTCCAGATGACAACGACTCGCTGTTTATATATAAAAAAAAAAAGTTTCCTCATGTTGCCTCTGGTTCTTTTGCCAATTATTTTAAATCTGTGTTCTCTAGTTATCAACCTCCTGCCAATGGACAGTTTCTCCTTGTCTATTGCATCAAAACCTTTCATAATTTTGAGCACCTCTATTAACCTCCTTTGCTCTTAAGGGCAGCAACCCCAGCTGCTCTCGACTCTCTAAGTGACTGAAGTCACTCATCCCTGGTACCATTCTAGTAAATCTCTGCTGCACCCACTCCAAGTCTTTGATATCCTTCCTAAAGTGTGGTGCCCCGAATTATTAGAGACAATACACCAGCTGAGGCCTAACCAGTTATTCATAAAGGTTTAGCATAACTTCCTTGCTTTCATACTCTGTTCTACAGTAACTTAATGCTCTTCAGGTCTGAAGTGGACACGGGTGGGGACATATAGTCATAACGGCACAGAAGGAGGCCATTCAGCCCATCGAGTCCGTGGTGGCCCTGTAGAGCAATCCAGTCAGTCCCATTCCCCCGCTCTATCCCTGTAGCCCTACAGGTTTATTTCCCTCAAGGGCCTATCTAGTCTCCCCTTGAAAACATTGAGTGTCTCCGCTTTCACCACTTCCGTTGGCAGCGAGTTCCAGGTCCTCGCCACTCGCTGCGTAAATACGTTTTTTCTCTCACCCACCCCACCCCCCGTATCTTTTTCCCAAAACCTTAAATCTGTGTCCCCAGTCCTTGTCCCATCACCTTGTGGGAACAGCCTTTCCCTGTCTAGCCTACCCAAACCCATCATAATCTTGTACACCTCTTATCAAATCACCCCTCAACCTCCTTTGCTCGAATTAAAACAAATCTAGCTTCTCCAACCTGTCCTTGTAGCTAAGATCCCCCATCCCCGGAACCATTCTGGTAAATCTGCTCTGCACCCTCTTGAGGGCCTTCACATCCTTCCTAAAGTGTGGTGACCAGAACTGGACGCAATACTCCAGTTGTGGCCTAACCAGTGCTTTATAAAGGTTCAGCATAACTTCTCTACTTTTGTACTCAATACCTCTATTTATGAAGCCCAAGATCCAATATGCTTTGTTAACTACTCCCTCAATATGTCCTGCCACCTTCAGGGACCTATACACATTCACTCCCAGGTCCCTCTGTCCCTGCACTCTCTTTAAAACTGTGTCATTAAGTGTATATTGCCTCTCCCTATTCCTTCTGCCAAAATGCATCACCTCACACTCCTCTGTATTAAATTCCATCTGCCCATTCTGCTAGCCTTTCTGTGTCCTGTTGCAGTCGATTGATATCATTGTCAGTTTGCCACACCCCCAAGTTTGGTGTCATAGAAATCCGGGTCATTTATTTATATATATATATATATATATATGTGTATATATCAAAAAAAGCAGTGGCCCCAGCACTGACCCTTGAGGAACACCACTGTCTACCACCCTCCAGTCTGAAAAACAGCCATTTATCACAACTCGCTGTTTTCTGTCCTTAAGCCAATTCCTTATCTAAGCTGCCACTGACCCACCTATTCCATGACCCTCAATTTTGTTAACCAGCCTTCTATGTGGTACTTTGTCAAACACCTTCTGAAAATCCATGTAGACACCATCCATTGCATTCCCTTCATCAAAAAATTCAATTAGATTAGTCAAACACGATCTGCCTTTTACAAATCATGTTGGCTCTCCTTAATTAGCTTAAACCTCTCCAAGTGGCTGTTAATTTTTTCCTTGATTATTGTTTCTAAAACTTTACCCACCACTGATGTTAAACTGACCGGCCTGTAGTTACTAGGATTGCCTTTACACCCTTTCTTGAACAATGGTGTCACGTTTGCCACTTTCCAATCCTCAGGCACCTCCCCGCATCTAGGGAAGATTGGAACATTATGGCAAGCCTTTCCGCTATCTCCTCCCCCAATTCCCTTGGCAACCTGGGATGCAAGCCATCTGGACCAGGCGACTTGTCCACTCTAAGCATACCCAGCCTTTCTAGTACATCCTGTCCATCAATTTTCACCCCATCCATTGCTTCTACCTTCCACTTCTACTGATTTTGTCAGCATCCACCTCCTTAGTAAACACAGATACAAAGTACTCATTGGGTATTCGAGCCTTGCCCTGCGATTCTAAGCATATATCACCACCTTTGTCTCTAATAGGCCCCACCCAGCCTCTTGCTACCCGTTGACTGTTTACACGCCGGTAGAAGATTTTTGGGTTCCCTGTTATGTTAACCGCCATTCTACTTATATTCTCTTTGCCAATCTTACTTTCATCTTCACTTCCCCTCTCAACTTACTGTATTTGGCCTGGTTCTCCCTTGAAGAATTCACCTGACATGCATCATACACCCTCTTTTGTTTCATCATCTTCTCTATCTCCCTCGTCATCCAAGGAGCCCTTACCCTTCCCTCTTGTTGGAATGTACCTAGCCTGTACTTGGAACATCTCCTCAAAAATCACCCATTGTTCCGTTAGTTTTTCCCGTCAGTCTTTGGTTCCATTTTACCCTGGCTCGGTCCTTTTGCATCCAATTGAAGTTAGCCCTATTTCAGTTTAGAAGTTCGACTCAAGATTTAGATTAGCAATGGAGAGGAGCAAGGAACAATCTAATATGATGATCACTCGTACCCAAGTGTTCTCCCACAGACACTTGGTCGACCTGGCCCACCTCATTCCCCAGCACCAGATCCAGCAATGCCTCCTTCCAAGTTGGGCCAAGAACATATATATTGGTCAAGGAAATTCTCCTGAACACATTTCAGAAATTCCTCCCCCTCCTTTCCCTTGACCCTAGCATTATCCCAATCGATATTTGGGTAATTGAAGTCCCCCAATATCAACATTCTATAGCTCTTGCATATCTCTGCGGTTTCCCTGCAGATTTGCTCCTCTACCTCCCTCTCACTATTTGGAGGCCTATAGAATACCCTCAATAGCGTGATCATACCCTTTTTGCTCCTCAACTCTCTAATCAAATGGATTCTGTCCTTGTACCCTCAAGAACATCCTCCCTTTCCAACATTACAATGTCTTCTTAAATCAGCACTGCTGCCCCACCTCCCTTTTTTCCTTCCCTATCTTTTCTGAACACCTTGTACCCTTGAATATTAAGTGCCCAGTCCACACTGTTTTTAAGCCACGTTTCCGTTATTGCCACAAAGCTAATTGTGATTGTAGCTCACCAACCTTATTCTTCACACTTGGTGCGTTTATATACATGCATTCTAAACCCATTTTTGAATTTTTCATAGTCTTTCTTAGTCTCCTTTCTAATATGGTACTACTTCCACCTCTAGTACTATCCAACACACTCACTCTTTTATGCACCTTATTCCTTTTCTACTCCTATATGCTGGTGCCCACCCCCCTGCCAAGCCAGTTTAAACCCTCCCCAACAGCACTAATGAACTTCCCCATGAGAATATTGATCCTAGCTCTGTTGAGGTGTAACCTGTCCGGCTTGTGCAGGTCCAACCTTCCCCAGAAACTGTCCCAATGCCTCAGGAATCTAAAGCCCTCCCTCCTGCACCATTTCTCCAGCCACGCATTCATCTGTTCTATCCTTCTATTCCTGTACTCCCTAGCACGTGGCACCGGGAGTAATCCGGAGATTACTGCCTTTTGAGGCCCTGCTTTTTAATCTCTCTCCTAGCTCCCTAAACTCTGCCTGCAGGACCTCATCCCTCTTTCTGCCTATGTCGTTGGTACCGATATGGACAATGACCTCTGGCTGTTCACCCTCCCCCCTCAGTGTCCTGCAACAGCTGAGTGACATCCTTGACCCTGGCACCAGGGAGGCAACATACCATCCTGTGTCACGTCTATGGCCCGTACAAGGGAAAGTTTTTTACTCTGTACAGTTGAGACCCATTAGTATCAACCCATCTCTCATTAAGCAGTGTGTGTGAGAGGCTTGAAAGGGAAGACCTCTTGTGTAGGCTTCCAGGGATGGGTGCTAGATATTTTCCTCATTTTCAAGCGCCTGAACATTGCATGCTGTGACTGGCATCTGTCCCACTGGTGCCTAATCCACTTGTTTGTGGTGGGAGGGCGAAGGTTTCGCCAAAGTTTGGGGGATGGTGCATCTTGCTGCTAGCGATGAGGGGGTTTTGATTTGGTGCAGGTGCAGGACTGGAAGATAATACGCATTTAGTGTTAACTTTCATGTGTGTGACTAGATTATAGTGCACTTTGAAGTAGGGAAGAAAAACAAGGGCAGATTTTTCTGGCCTTTTAGTTCTGTTGATGTGTAGTGCAGCAGGACGATGTCCAATTCCAACTTGCTTTTTTAAAAAAAAACATGTTTAGGTGCTGATGTCATTAAGTCAAAGTTCTTACCAGTTACAGTTTATCCAGCAACTCTTCAACTCGCTGTTCAACTTTACTATGTTCAGTATTCGTCCACACCTCGATGCAGCGTTACTGTTTGTCTAATTGAGTTTTCAGTGAGATAAGGGGTACTGTTAAAGGCACCCCACATTTATACACCCCTGCTTAGAGAGCAAACCTTTTCTCTCTCCAGCCAAGGCATGTGACTTTCAATCCATACTTTGACTCTGACTCTGTTTCTGCTCTTTTGCTTCTTTCTCCCACACAACTGGTTGGGTTGCGTGACAGGTGGTAATATCTTGTGCCAGAAACTATAACTTGGGCAGTTTATAAAATGCAGCATCACGTGTTGGTAGGACAAGCGCATGTTTAGCTGTTATGGCTTAAAATGTTTGCGTTGTTTGGACATGGGTTTGTACCTACAATTTAAGTTGTGTTTTGGGAAAGATTGGCGGGGAGCTGTGTGTTCTAGTGTTTTGCGCTATAGAGGCTGGTTTAAGAGTGTTGTAGGCACCCTGTGATGTTTTTGGGTCTTTTTTGCCGCCTTCGCTCTTGAAATGGCCTCAGTCTCCGACTTCTCTGGTAGTAGGTGCGCTTCACTCCCTACTTTCTCCAGAGTGTTGGCACTCAATTTACTAACTAGGTAAGTTGGTAGCATGCCCAGGATAACAAACAGAAAATCTTTAATTTAGATTTCTTTTTAGCTACTGCAATCTGTCCGGTACACCTCAAGGAACCTCCTTGCATCTTTGAGAAGCAGCAGTGTTGCAACACTTCAACTGCCAAGCAAATGTATTGAACATTGATCTCCCACAGTGCTGCCCATGGAGAGTGAAGATAAAGTGAATTCACTGAAAGGTCAATAAAAAAAATGAATGCATTAAATATTATGTTAAAATGTATTAAATATAATGCAGTCCAAATATATGAATTCATTTACATTTAATGAATATAACACAACAACTTACATTTATATAGCACCTTTAACGTAGTAAAATGTCCCAAGGCGCTTCACAAAATAAATTTGACACTGAGCCACATAAGGAGATATTAGGACAGGTAAGTTTTTTAAGGAGTGTCTTAAAGGAGGAGAGAGACCCGGAGAGGTTTAGGGAGGGAATTCCAAGCTTGGGGCCTCAGCAGCTGATGGCACGGCCGCCAATGGTGGAGCGATTAAAATCGGGGATGTGCAAGAGGCCAGAATTGGAGGAGTGCAGAGATCACAGAATCACAGAAACCCCACAGTGCAGATAGAGGCCATTTCAGCCCATCGAGCCTGCACCGACACATATCCCACCCGATCCCCGTAACCCCTACGCCAACACATATCCCACCCTATCCCCGTAACCCCACGTATTTAATCCCCCTAACACTAAGGGTCAATTTATCATAGCCAATCAACCTAAGCTGCACATCTTTGGACTGTGGGAGGAAACCGGAGCACCCGGAGGAAACCCACGCAAACACGGGGAGAATGTGCAAACTCCACACAGACAGTCGCCCGAGGCCGGATTCGAACCCGGGTTTCTGGCGCTGTGAGGCAACAGTGCTAACCACTATGCCACCGTGCTGCCCGAAGATCTCGGAAGGTTATAGGATGGGGAGAGGGCCATGGAGGGATTTGAAAATAAGGCTGAGAATTTTAAAATGGAGGCGTTGCCGGACCAGGAGCCAATGTAGGTCAGTGAGCACAGGGGTGATGGGTGAGTGGTGAGTTAGGAAGCGGGCAGTATTAAACACTCTGGGGTAAAGTGGGGAGCAAAGTTCACCTACTGCCAGAGAAGTTGGAGACTGAGGCCATTTAGAGTGGAAAAGGGCAAAAAACAGTTGACGTTTTGAATGTCAGCTGGGAGTAAGTATCAGAACGGCAGAGTGGGTGCTGGGAATGTGGTCGAGGCCTGACATTGGGGTATTCACTGAGGCGGTACCACAGTGCTGCTTCTCCCCGGTTATCTCCCCTATTCCTGACTGCGACTGCTCATACATATGGTTATTTGCTCTACTGATGGAGCTCATTGTTGGGCGTGTTCCCCAGCGTCCTCTAATGGGGGGAAGCAGCTACGGTCATGTCTGAGGTTCAGCAGGTGTTCCGATCGCTGTGGGCTACCTCCAGTTCAAATGTTGCCGGAGAGAAGTCAGCACCAGAGTGAGTGAGGCCACAGGTAGCCAGGTTACACGAGAAGGAGCAGGGCAAGTAAATTCTGCTTCCTAACTCACCACGCACCATTCACCCATCGCCCCTGAACTAGACAATTTCATTCACTTTGCCTCCAATTTCCACCCTTCCCTCACCTTCACATGGTCCATCTCTGACTCTTCACTTCCCTTCCTTGACTTCTCCGTCTCCATCTCTGGAGATAGGTTATTGACCAACATTCACTACAAGCCCACTGACTCCCACAGCTACCTGGACTACACTTCCTCCCACCCTGCCTCCTGTAAGGACTCTATTCCATTCTCCCAGTTTCTCCGTCTCCGCCGCATCTGCTCCGACGATGCCACCTTCTACACCAGTGCTTCCGACATGTCTTCCTTTTTCCTCAACCGAGGATTCCCCTCTACCGTGGTTGACACAGCCCTCGACCGTGTCCATTCTATCTCCCGTACTTCTGCCCTCACCCCTGCCCCTCCCTCCCGGAACCACGATAGGGTTCCCCTTGCCCTCACCTTTCACCCCACCAGCCTCCACTTTCAACGGATCATCCTCCCCCACCACCAGCATCTTCCCCTCCCCTCCCCTTTCAGCATTCCATAGGGACCGCTCCCTCCGAGACACCCTAGTCCACTCCT
Source organism: Somniosus microcephalus (assembly GCF_052327205.1). Lineage (NCBI taxonomy): Eukaryota > Metazoa > Chordata > Chondrichthyes > Squaliformes > Somniosidae > Somniosus > Somniosus microcephalus. Next base: position 65,473,270 of record NC_140995.1, on the reverse strand, counting down.
CTATCACCCCCAGCATCCCTTCCCCTTTGCCTGGCATCTTCCCGTGCAAGCGCAGGAGATGTAACACCTGCCCTTATACCTCCCCCCTTCCCACTGTCCAGGGCCCCAAACACCCCTTCCAGGTGAAACAGCGATTTACTTGTACTTCTTGCAATCTAATATACTGTATTTGCTGCTCACGTTGCAGTCTCCTCTACATTGGGGAAACCAAACGCAGATTGGGTGACTGCTTTGCGGAACACCTCCGTTCAGTCTGTAAGGGTGACCCCGAGCTTCTGGTTGCCTGTCATTTTAATTCACTGCCCCATTCCCACTCTGACCTCACCGTCCTCGGCCTCTTGCATTGTTCCACGGAAGCTCAACGTAAACTCGAGGAACAGCACCTCATCTTCCGATTAGGCACTTTGCAGCCTTCCGGACTCAATATCGAGTTCAACAATTTCAGATCATAACCTCGGCCCCTATTACATTTTTACTTATTTTTTATCCACACCTTTGTTTTGGCCTTTCTCCTTTTCCCCCCCCCCCCCTTTTTTTTCTCTCTCTCCCACATGGCAGCTGTCTCCCATTCTGCCAGTGCATTTCACACCTAATCCAGAGCTGTCTTTTGTCTCCACTAGTCCTATCACCATCTTGTCTCGTTTTGAATACCTCTTTAATGTCTCTTCACTTCTTTTGTTCTCTCCCAGCCTGGCCTCTTGATCTAATTCATTCCCTGTGCCTCTTTAGTCTTGACAAAGGGTTTTGACCTGAAACATTGACTCTCTTTTCTCTCCACGGATGTTGCCTGGCCTGCTGAGTTTTTCCAGCATTTTCTGTTGTTATTTTGGATTTCCAGCATCTGCAGTATTTTACTATCGTACAAGTAAATTTCAGGCCAGCAACAGTCAGGAAGTGAACCAAGAGTATGAGCAGGGAGAGGAGGGATGGGCCATGGGTGGCCAGGCCGCAGAGCAGGGCGAGAAGAGCTTAGTTCTGAGCTATGAAACTCTGGACTAGAACTGGGACTTTCAGGCAGATAGAGAAGAGGAAATTCTAGGCTCTGAGATGGGAGGATACCTGACCATAGGTCCCTGTTTTCCAGGGACAGTCCCAGGATTAGGTGCTGTTTCCCCAGACAAACCATGTCCCCGGTTCAGAAAACTTGTCCCCATATAGAATCTTTGTTTTTTAAAAATGCAAATATACAGAAACCCTGGGGGGAGATTCTCAGCCCGTTCCCGCCCGGTTTGAGCTCAAGAACGGATTCTAGAAGCCAGTTGATCAGAGGCGCCGATGGTGTCCTTGCCTTCCTACAATGCAGCGCGTCGGAGAAAAGGCCCCATTGATAACTGGCCGCATTGCACTCTGGGCGATTGAGTCACCTGACCCCGTGTTTTGGCCAGTCATGACTAGCCGGGGGGGGGTGTTGGAGGTGGAACCTTTAAAATGCGTGGGAGGAGCCGAGGGCGCAGTGAGAGCTGGTGGGTGAGTGGATTTACTTTACCTCAGATTAGTATGGTGCATTTTTTTTTACTGAAATAAGACGAGCTCAATTCTCCCACCAGGAAGAGGTTTCTGAGACAGGGTGTTTCACACCTTGTATGGAAAATCTTGGTCTGAAATTAAAAGTTAGGGTATTCGGGGATGAGTATAGATGGTACAGCACTATTGCTAGAACACACGCAAGATTCGCTGTAAAGTGAAAATGGCGTTGTCTACATGTGTTCCACTAGCAGAAGCAACAAAGTTTTCTTGAAACATGTCCTGGCTACTTTGCGGTGTTCCCACCCTGTGTCCCCGGATTCAGTTTAGAATATATGGTAACCCTACTGTAAGGAAGCATAACTGTTCAATATATACATTTTAAAACCAAACAATTTGAAAGGTAGTATTTGCTTGGTTTACTTGGCTTTACCAAGATGACTGCCACAGTGGATGAGCAGTGCCCTGCAGTGCCATCTGGTGGCCAGATCATTAGAACTTCACTCTCGCATCCCCTTCACACGTTCTGTTAAGCCTGTGTTGCTGTCATGAGGAATAGTAGGACTTATCAATGAAATGTCAGGACGTGGCAAATTCAAAAAGATATGGCTAAATTAACAAGTGATTATAAATATTCGCAAGAAATTCGAATGTGCTAACTCTGAATAAAGAAAAGTAAATAGTTTGTAATCTATATTTTATCATTTAACTTTTATATACATTAATGTTCTCTTATTACCAGCTACAGAAACTACCTGATCTGGCCTGGTCCCTTTTGAAAGTTGCAGACTGACTGCCATCTTTGTTCAGTGCTGCTCAAGATAACTCGCCAAATGTTTTTGGGAAGATGTCCCAGAACAAACTGTCCCCCTCATAAGCACATTAGGTGGGCAGCATTTTACAGGGCTGTGTGATTGGGTTTCTGTTACTTTTTTTTTACTCTTGATATTTTTGGCTTCTAAGTTTCAAACTATTCTCGTCAGTAAAGCCCAGCTCCCTATGTCCTCAATGTTCCCGGTCAGTCTGATCTACAGCTTCATAGCTTGCCCAGGATAAGAAACCAGAAATCCTTATTTACATTAATTTAGCTATTAGTTCTATCCCGTGCCTTCGCAGGACCCTCCTGGTCTTTGTAAGGCTGAAGAATAACATTATACAAGACCACATTTTAGACTTCGACTACCAGACACGTTTATTTAACAGCAACAGTTCAAGTGCATAGTAGCTACAACGTTTTAGCAACCGATTGTTAACTGTGGCAAGTTCTTTGTAATAGAAAATTAAGAATGTACAACTTCTACACTAAGCTAAATTTTAAATGAATGTTTAGAATTTTAGTTTTTTCTAGTCTTCTCAGACAGCATTGAATTTAGGACTTTGATTTGGTTAATGCTACTTCAAAACCCACAACCGAGTAGTGTTCCGACTCGAGATGCAGGGAAGGTGTCGGGTGCAGTTCTTGCAGCTGTCAGTAACGGGCATTGACTTGGACTTGTAGCTAAACTCCGAGCCGGTGTCTGAGCATGGGCATTGGCTCACTTCTCCAACAATGAGCTCTGGTCTTCTGGCATTTAGTCATCATAGGATTACATAGAATGTGCAGCACAGAACCAGGCCATTCGGCCCAACCAGTCCATGCCGGCGTTTATGCTCCACTCCAGCCTCCTCCTGCCTTTCCTCATCTAAATCGATCAGCATAACCCTCTATTCCCTTCTCCCTCAAATGCTTGTCTAGCCTCCCCTTAAATGTATCTATACTATTTGCATCAACCACTCCCTGTGGTAACGAGTTCCACATTCTCACCACTCTCTGGGTAAAGAAGTTTCTTCTGAATTCCCTATTGGATTTCTTGGTGACTATCTTATACTGATGGCCTCTAGTTACACTCTTCCCCACAAATGGAAACATTCTCTCTGTATCCACTCTATCAAAACCTTTCATAATTTTAAAGACCTCTATTAGGTCATTCCTCAGAGAAAAGAGACCCAGCCTGTTCATCCTTTCCTGATGGATATACCCTTGCATTTCTGGTATCATCCTTGTAAATCTTTTTTGCTGTGTTGCTGTGCAAGCTCCTCTGCACCTTGGTATCTGCTTTGATGGAGTATTGGCTTTAAATGGCTGGGGGATTTCAGCTCCCCCTTTCATGAGTATGAGGGTATGAGACTCTGATTCTTGGCATATTTCCTCCCGAGTACACTGAGTATGTTGCACCAAAATAGGTTGCTACCCCTAAATTTGGTACTTCATCAGGAATCGGCAGGCTGACCTTATCCATTTATTTTCCAGGGTTTGCTTTTTCTTCCCCAGCTAAGTATTTAAACCCTCTGTAAACTTGACCTCATCGAACACACTGCTATTCTAACTCGCACCAAGTCCTGTTCACCCATCACCCCCTGTGCTCGCTGACAATGTTGCCCCAATTTATTTTGGGTGCGTGGCCCATTCACAGTTGCGCACATGTGCAGAATTTACCATTGGAAAAGCCGGTCCCAGGCTGAGTGGAACCGACAGAGCTACGCAGCTTAGAGGAAACGTTGCTCACTGACCTATATTGGCTCCCAGTCCATTAATGCATCAATTTAAAAATTCTCATCCTTGTGTTCAAATCCCTCTATGGTCCTCACCCCTCCCTATCTCTGTAGCCTCCTCCAGCCCTACAACCCTCTGAAATCTCTGCACTCCTCCAATGTTGGCCTCTTGTGCATCCCCAATTATCATCGCTCCATCATTGGTGGCCATGCCTTCAGCTGCCAAGACCCTAAGCTCTGGAATTCCCTCCCTAAACCTCTCCACATCTCTCTTCTCCTTTAAGACGCTCCTTTAAGACCTACCTCTCTGACCAAGCTTTTGGCCACCTGTTCTAATATCTTACGTGGCTCGGTCCTAAAAAAAAATTGATAACTCCCCTGTGAAGCGCCTTGGGACATTTTTCTACGTTAAAGGCGCGATATAAGTAGTTGTTGTAGCTGTTTAAAAGTTTCGGCAATTGCGGTAAACCGGTTTGCCCAGAGCATACTGCAACTGAGGATCACTGCTTCCCAAGCCCACTTGATTGAATTCCACTGTAGGGCCAGGGTTTGATCGTCTGCAATTAATCGGGGCTTGCTTTTTAGATACACGAGTAATGTAGACTGTTATTCTCTTGATTACTTTTTTCATGGAAGGTTTCCACAGTTTTGGATAATGAATGTTCTTATTGAAGATGTATTGCTTCAAAATCTTTGCGCTCATCCAATTCTGGCCTCTTGCGCAGCCCTGATTTTAATCGCTTCACTATTGGCGGCCGTATCTTCAGCTGCCGAGGCCCCAGCTCTGGAATTCCCTTCCTAAACCTCCGTGTCTCCTCCTTTAAGACATGCCTTAAAACCTGCCTCTTTGACCAAGCTTTTGGACACCTGTCCTAATATCTCCTTATGTGGCTGTGTCAAATTTTGTTTGGTAATGCTCCTGTGAAGCACCTTGGGATGTTTTAACGTGTTAAAGATGTAATATAAATACAAGCTGTTGTCAAGAGAGAGTTTCTGCATAGAGAAGGTCCCCATAGGTCTGAAAGTGATGGGTTCTGCTCCTTGAGAACTGTGCTGAACTTGAGGATCTTGAGCAGTTCGGTCACAAGATAATCAAGGTAGTTTTGCAATGGCACATTGAATGGATTGTTCACAAAACTGGTTAGATGCTGTTGATCTCGGAGAACATGCACTCACATTGGAAAAAGACTTTACACTGACCCTCAAGTACTTATGATAGAGAGAGCAAACTGCCCAAACCGCTGTTGGAGCAGCAACAGCTGGTTATTTTTATGTGCCTTGTTGCCTCACGCATGGAGGTGGAATGTATCTCCACAGTTGGGAGGAGGGACAGCGATAGCGATGTTCCTAAGATTATGCCTCCAAATAGCTTGAATCCCTTGGTAGGGAAATCGCTGGTGATTGAAAGCTGTTCCAAATCCAGAGTACCTACAAAAGCAAACTCTGATTTCTGGCAGTTAAAGCTTTCCTGGGATTTGAATCCTGTGTTTAAACAAGCTTGTGTGGGGCCTATTTGAACCTATGAGTCTGCATGGTTTTAAATTTACGGAATTGAGGTTGAGCCTCCTGTTAGAATGCACAGTTCCTGTGCTTTAGTCGATCCACTTTGTGGTGTTTGGCTTGTTGAGAGAAAAGCTTTCTGATTTATTTTGTGCGTGCTTGTTTTGCATTCTTGTTCCTATTTGGTATTTCTGCAGTCTTCTCTAGTGAACTGTGTTGTCATTCATAATCCGGCCTCAGTTTTTCAGCCTTTTAATTTCTCACACAAAATTATTGAGACATTTGTGAAGAGAAGAGGAGCCCCACTCAGATTTATCAATGTCTTGTAGCACCAATATATCGCACTACACTGTGGAACATAGGAACAGGAGGAAGCCATTCAGCCCCTCGAGCCTGCTCCGCTATCCAATTAGCTCATGGCTGATCTGTATCTTAGCTCCATTTACCTGCCCTGGTTCCGTAACCCCGAATACCCTTGCCCAACAAAAATCTATCAATCTCAATTTTGAAATTTTCACTTGACCCCCAACCCCCCCCTCCGCCCCAGCCTCAACAGCTTTGTGTGGGAGAGAGTTCCAGATTTCCACTTCCTGACATTACCCCTGAACGGCCTAGCTCTATTTTAAAGGTTCTGCCCCTTGTTCTGGGCTCCTTCCACCAGAGGAAATAGTTTCTCTCTCTACCCTCTCTACCCTACCAATTGCTTTAATCATAAACACCTCAATTAGATTGCCCCTTAATCTTCTATACTCAAATTAATACAAGCCTAGTCTATGTAACCTGTCCTCATAATTTAGCCCTTTTAGCCCCAGTATCATTCTGGTGAATGTGTGCTGCACCCCCTGCAAGGCCAATATATATGGCTAGTATATGGTGAAACCTAAACTACAGTGAGATAGGAAACAGAACACCTGGTGCTTTTTTATCGTTTCCCAAGCTGGATGGTGCAGAGAAGGCTTTGACGATTTAATAGAGCTTTTTAAAATTATGAAGGATTTTGATGCTGAATATGGAAAGACTGTTTCCTCTAGTTGGGGAATCGGTGACATGGAGTCATCAATTTAAAACTGTCAGATGAGAGAAGCTAGGAGAAATGTCCCTATGCTGAGGGTTATTGGGCTATGGAACATGCTGCTGTAAGGAGTAGTTGGAAGCCAAAGCCATTGCATCTTTTAAGGGAAGAGCAGGTAAACATTTTGAAGCAGAGGAAAATGTGGGGGGGGGGCGGGGGAGCGCAGAGGTGGGGATTGGAGAATGCAAGGCAGCAAGATTAGTTTTGGACTGCTCCAGCAAAGACCCATCACAGATATGGTGGGCCGAATGGCCACCTGCTGTGCTGGGACCTAATGTGGCTCTTTGCGCTTGCAGTAGGTAGGTAATCTGTTCGGCGCTCTCCATTTCATCCAGTGAGGTAAATGGGAAGGCGGAACTGTGAGCATCACTCCTCCCCCTTCCTCCATGGTCTTGCACGAGGTAAATATCAACTCTAGTGCTCAGTTTCTGGGGGAGGGGAGGGGAGGTGGGTGCAGGGAGTGGCTGTAGAAGGCTGAGGTAGCAACTGACTAAGTATTTCTTCCTCATTCTATGTGGTGGTGTGTGATCCTGGGTGACCTGATACTTAAGGTCACCAATATGCTGTCCTGCCATCACCCAACATCAACAACAACTTGTATTTATATAGCGCCTTTAACGTAGTAAAACGTCCCAAGGCACTTCACAGGAGTATTTTAAGATAAAAAATTTGACACCAATCCACAAGGATAAATTAGGACAGGTGACCAAAAGGGGGGTGGGGGGGCTGAAGATTACAGAGATAGGGAGGGGGCAAGGCCATGGACAGATTTGAAAACAAGGATGAGAATTTTGAAATCGCGGCATTGCTTACCTGGGAGCCAATGTAGGTCAGCGAGCACGGGAGATGGACGAACGGGACTTGGTGCGAGTTAGGACACGGGCAGATGAGTTTTGGATGACCTCAAGTTTATGTAGGGTAGACTGTGGGAGGCCGGCCAGGAGTGCGTTGGAATAATCAAGTGTAGAGGCAACAAAGGCATGAATGAGGGTTTCAGCAGCGCATGAGCTGAAGCAAAGGCAGAGACGGGCGATGTTAGAGGTGGATGTCGGCAGTCTTTGTTATGCTGCAGATGTGTGGTTGGAAGCTCATTTCAGATATGACACCAAGGTTGCGAACAGTGTGGTTCAGCCTCAGACAGATGTTAGGGAGAGGGATGGAGTCAGTGACTAGGGAACGGAGTTTGTGGCGGGGACCAAAAACAATGGCTTCAGTCTTCCCAATATTCAATTGGAGAACATTTCTGGTCATCCAGAACTGTATGTCGGACAAACAGTCTGACAATTTAGAGGGGTCGAGAGAAGTGGTAGTGAGGTAGAGCTGGGTATCGTCAACGTACATGTGGAAACTGACGCTGTGTTTTCAGATGATGTCGCCAAGGGGCAACATGTAGATGAGAAATAGGAGGGGGCCAAGGATAGATCCTTGGGGGACACCAGAGGTAACGATGCGGGAGCGGGAAGAGAAGCCATTGCAGGTGATTCTCTGGTTACAATTAGATAGATAAGAATGGAACCAGGCGAGTGCAGTTCCACCTAGCTGGACGATGGTGGAGAGGCGTTGAAGGATGGAGTGGTCAGCCGTGTCAAAGGCTGCAGACAAGTCAAGAAGGACGAGGAGGGATAGTTTACATTTGTCACAGTCACAAAGGATGTCATTTGTAATGAGAGCCATTTTGGTACTGTGGCAAAGGCGGAAACCTGATTGGAGGGATTCAAACATGGAACTGCAGGAAAGATGGGCACGGATTTGGGAGAGGACAGCACGTTCACGGACTTTGGAGAGAAAAGGGAAGTTGGAGATGGGGCAGTAGTTTGCAAGGACGGAGGGATGAAGGGTTGGTTTTTTGAGAGGGGTGATGGCAGATTTGAGAGAGAGGGGGACAGTACCCGAGGAGAGAGAACCATTAACAGTATCAGCTAACATGGGAGCCAGAAAAGGAAGTTGGGTTGTTAGCAGTTTGGTGGGAATAGGGTCGAGGGAGCAGGCGGTGGGTCTTATCAGTCAAAAAACTTTGTGCCGTTGCTATTTAAAGTTAATTGGATTGACTTCCTTGTGGTGTACTTCACCGCCCCCCCCCTCACCTAACATTCTCAATGCATTTCAACATCCTTGCTACAGAGAGTCTCTCAGTAGAGTAGTGAGTCTCTTACTTCATCTCACCCTATCACCATACCTTCTATTCCTTTCTCCCTCTTGTGTTTATCTAGGTTCCCTTTAAATGCATCTATGCTTTTTGTCTCTGCTCCTCCTTGTGGTAGCAATTTCCACATTGTAACCACTCTCTGGGTAAAGAAGTTTCTCCTGAGTTCCCTATTGGATTATGAGTAACTATCTGAATTTATGGCCCCTAGTTTTGGTCTCTCCCACAAGAGGAAACATAGAAACATAGAAGATAGGAGCAGGAGTAGGCCATTCGGCCCTTCGAGCCTGCTGCGCCATTCAACGAGATCATGGCTGATCCTCCAAACCTAGCACCCGGTCCCTACACCGACAGCCACCCCACCCAAGCCCTATCCCCGTAACCCCACATATTTAATCCCCCCTAACACTATGGGCCAATTTTTATCATGGCCAATCAACCTAACCCGCACATCTCTGTCTAACCAATCAACTCCTTCATTTTTTTTTATATGAGCACATTACTGAAAGTTTAGTTGTCATAAATAACTGGTTCATGATGTCCTTCAAGAAAGGGAGCTGGCCAGCCTACCTTGTCTGGACCTACATGTGTCTCTAGCTCCACAATACATGGTTGACTCTTAATGTTGAGTTGAATAGCATTGATGCATTTAAGGGGAAGCTAGATAAGTACATGAGTGAGAAAGGAATAGAAGGTTATGTCGATAAGGTGAGATGCAGAGGGGAGGGAGGAGGCTCATGTGGAGCATAAGACAGCAGCGTGGAGCAGTTGGGCCGAATGGCCTGTTTCTGTGCTGTATATTCTATGTCATGTGCTCTAGAATAGCCTAGCAAGCCACACAGTTGGCATGTAATTGCTTCAAGGGAATACCCCCCCCCCCAGGCAACTAGGGTGCAACAATAACGGCAACCTTGACGGGTAGCCCACAACCTTAAAACAATTTAAACAGAACGTTGGCATGTTGATTATTGTAAAAGCTATTTAACTGATGATCGTTGGGTTATGACTTGTTTTTAAACCTACGCTGTGAAGATTGGACTAATGCACAGTTTTAGGTAATTGGCTTTGCTCCCTGGCTCATGTCCCAGAGAGTGTCTGCTTTCATTCTCACTCCCCCCCCCCCCCCCCCCCCCCCCCCAAAAAAAGTGTGCACAGGCCTTTTTGTGCTGTGTGGCTTATTAAAAAGATAATTTGCTTTTGTAATAAATCCAGTGAAAGGTCATTATCATGAACACAATATAGATTTTTCTCATTCGATTTAACATTTCACCCACAAGGTCAGGGAACCCATCATAAACTTAAACTCCATAGACTCGATATTGTTTCTATAATTGCAATAATATATAATCGCTTCAGTACACACAATGTGAAGTGCACGGTATGTTTCAATAATCTCCACCTTCTTTGTTGCTTCCACCTCGGTGTAAATGCTGTTATAAATGGAACATGAACAGTGCGTTATGTATGCGAAACATCCAGGCAAAACACGCTATGAAATGACGGTCATTTCCACAATAAATCAAAAATCCAAACCTTGCAACCACTTGAGTTTACTGGGATGAAAGTCATGCACTGGATAGCACTGGGAGAAGGGAGGAGGTATTCTCTCCGGATTCTGATCCAGAGCAGCCAATAGTTCTTGCCAACTCCTGCCATTCACAACAGAGTGCAACTCCAACAACACTCGAGAAGCTCGACAGCATCCAGGACAAAGCAGCCCACTTGATTGGCACCCCATCCACCACCTTAAACATTCACTCCCTCCACCACCGGCGTACCATGGCTGCAGTGTGTACCATCTACAAGATGCGCTGCAGCAACTCGCCAAAGCTTCTTCAGCAGCACCTCCCAAACCGGCGACCTCTTCCACCTAGAAGGACAAGGGCAGCAGGTGCATGGGAACACCACCACCTCCAAGTTTCCCTTCAAGTCACAGACCATCCTGACTTAGAAATATATCGCAGTTTCTTCATCGTCACTGGGTCAAAATCCTGGAACTCCCTCCCTAACAGCACTGTGGGAGTACCGTCACCACACGGACTGCAGAGGTTCAAGAAGGCGGCTCACCACCACCTCAAGGGCAACTAGGGATGGGCAATAAATGCTGGCCTTGCCAGCGACGCCCACATCCCATAAACAGATTTTTTTTAAACCAGACCAAATCCTCATGGAGCAGGGGGGCATCAAGTAGGGTTGCCAACCCTCCAGGAGTTGAAGATTAATCTCCTGGACACTGCTGCAAGCAACTTGGGAGAAAAATCATAGGACCATTAAAATTATTTTCATTTTCTTTGCACACTTTCATTTATTAGTTATAAAAATGTTGTAGGTGGCGGCGTAAGGTTGTTTGACAGCGCGGGGCGGTTGGAGACGGGAGGTCATGTGATGAAATCTCCAGAAATACGTCCAACCAGAGTTGGCAACTCTGGTCAAGCCAGTGCCAAAATCAGAGACCAAGATTGTACATTAAAGGGAAGAGTAAGCCAGCCTGTGGGAGAAATAAGGAGCCCCAAAAAAGGCTGGGATACCAAAATCAGCAACAACTTACATTTATATAGCACCTTTAAAAATGTCCTAAGGTGCTTCACAGAAGTGTAAACCAGGAAAGAGTCCCAAAAGGGTCAGAAGACTGAATCGGTGAATCGGCAAAGTCCTGTAATGGGCTAGCCTTACTGGCAATCTCAGGAGATCATGATCTCTTAATAGAATGCTGCACACAATAACTGGAGCAAAACCAGATCTTTGACCTGAGGCTAGTGGAAAGAATAATACTCTCCAACTGGGCTATGTTCCCAAGTTCATCAATCCTGTTGGGATTCCAGAGTGAGCACCACCTGATGCCTTGGAGCTGTGCAATAACACAAGCAGTAAACGAAGATCGTGAAAGTAACCCAAGCCAGAACTCATGGGTGTCTTCTCCGGCTGCCCCAGTGTGTACTGACATGGGATAGGGCTATGTGTGTAATACCGATGGCCTTGACTTTCTGTATTGTAACCCAGTCATAAGCGTTCAAAGATCTAGAAAATACAGTGCTGGTCTCTAAGCTGAAATGTAAAAAAAAAAAATGCTATAAAACACCAGAAATTGCGACTGTATCCTGCGCCTCCTAACATTTTGGCTGTAAATTTACACCTGTTCAGAACAGTTGTAAATGCAGGAAATTCGCATTCTCTGGTCTTTTGCATTGGGGTGGGGCTATGTTAATGAGCTAAGTTAGGAGTTTAGCAGTTGTAACTTCGGAGCCGGTGCAATTGGGTAAGGACATTCGCATTCAACGATGTTCAGCATCAATCGGTGACACACATTTTCTCAAAAACCATCTGTTAAGCTGAAATGTCCCAGGAAATTCCTGACCTAAAGTCCCGCATTGGTGTAACAAAAAAAGGACTGACCTAACGGCATGACCTCTGATGTGGTATCATTGACTTCAGACCCAGACAACCAGCCAAATTTCTGGTGTGGTGGGGAGATTTGAGGCGCAAGATTTAAAGAATGTTCTTGATACAAAGCAAGATTCAGTTGTCCTGCTGCAGGAATAACTATTGATGCTCGCAGCCTAAGGGTCAACAGCCAATGTAAAGAGGGCAATGAGTGGCACCTCTAATGCCCTCCAGGCACATTCAGTGATCGTTGCATCTGAGAGAGAGAAATTACAAAGCCATTTAATACATGGAGCTCTTTTTAAGAATGAGATGTCCAAGTGGGTCACTTGAGTCCAGAGGAGTAAGTCTCTCGCTAAGTACCTTGATGAACCCTTTGTTTTTTCTGGATTTGTGCATTGCACAGTTTTAGGAGGGAAGGTGTGTTTTTTTTGTATTGAGAACAAATTGGACTTTCTACAGTATGCCCACTTGTGTGTTTAACCAGTGCCTCTGTCAGATGAGTTTTCCATGAAAACTGCTTTTGTCATAATGTATTCAGATGCTAAGAATTTCTTCCTGGTAACAGAATGGTATCCAGCTCCGATATAATTAAAAATACTTGCTTCAACAGCACTCCAGTGTAAAGAGGTACGCACCATTACTAAACGCTTCAGTTCAACTGCTTCAAGCTCATTAGGTCATGACCACTGTTCAAACTTAATCAGATTAGCATTACGTTTTAGAGCACTGGGTTGAATTTTTTGTAATGAGGGATGCAAGTGCATGAAGTAATACACTAATAATAGCTGTTTTCTTATGGAGGGCTGTCATTTGATATTTCAGTAGAACGGTTATTGTGAGCGGGGCTTTGAAAATGCTTCGGACTGAAAATTGGTCTAAGTGTTCCATTTTATTTTTTTTCTGCCCATGATTTACTTTAGGGAATGCAGACTAATGGTTAATATTAATATGACTTTGTTTTTCTGCAGTTTAGATCAGCAAAATGAGTCAATCGCTCTTGCAGAACTCCCACTGGGACCAATATCTTGTCTCTACCTAGTTACAAATTCAAAATTCACATCCTGCACGCTAATCTGGGAATGGTACATTTATATACAAACAAATTGTTCAGGAAGCTCAGCTAAACTAATACTTTATAATTACTCAATGTTTTGAGCAGTTACAGTTTGTGTGTGTCTGTGTGTGTATAATATATATCACCACTTATTTTCTACTTGTATACTAAGCTAGAAACTAGACTGGAAATAGGGAGGAATCAGTGAGACAGTCATTTTGGTGATCAGAGACAACCCCACAATGTCCCATTCCGCAGCACTTTGCGTTGATGCACCAGCATGTGTAGATCACTGTTGTGCACACCCTACTGAGTATCGGAATGTTGTTTCTCAGATCACCATGACTTTGATGGAGACTCTGATCTTTGGGTAGGCAAGGACAAGCCTGCTGCTGTTACTGTTACAGGAGGGACAGATTTTGCACTATTGTCTACCATTTTCCCCCTTTCCTGTTCCAATCTTGTCCCCTTAATATCTCTGAAGATAGCTACAGTTCCAAGGGAAGTATCGACAGTGCCTTTTTGAAGCAGTTTCAGATCCAAGACTTTCACTCCACTATGGTCTCCAGAAAGTCACGTAGTGGTAGTCTTGACCTGTAGTACCTGGGCAAGATCTTGGCAGCCTCTTGGAGTACCTACTGTTTTGGAATATTTCTATAACTCTTGCTGAACTGATGGGGGGGGAATTTTAACCCAAAAAAAGGGTAGGTTGGGTCAGGTGGGAAGTTGGTGTTAAAAATCTGAATCCAGAACCCGCCTGCAACCTGCCCGCTGCCGGTTTTAACGGAGGAGGGACTATTTAACCAGCATTTTAAATTTAAATGGCTGGTCGGGTTTTGCCGGCCTTGTGAAACCGGCCAGCTAAAGTAAGGTGAGGACTGCTGGATCCAGGAGGCAGGTACCTTTACACTTAACTCCTGGGACCGCTTCTGAGCCACGCACCCCCTCCCCGCCACTCCCAACCTGCCAAAGTAGTAAAATTCAGGCTATGTGCCCTGACTTGCAATGGGGTACCGTCAACTACCCAAAGGAACACAACCCTTTTGCAGACAGAGTTTTAGTATTCAACAACAGAAATAACGTGCTAGTAAGTAAAATACTGAATTCTTGACACTGTGCCAGGCAGACAGAAATCTGACCCCAAGGGACTCCCTTGTGCACCCAGTTTGAAATCCTACCCCTAGAGAAGTTCTGTATAACCATAGTAAACATAACGTGAATTGCACCTGGTTCTCCCTCACTCGTGTGAAATCCACAAATATCCAAATTAACTGGGTTTTTGTAAATTGCCTCCCAGGTTTCTCTTAATTTGAGACCTGGTATTAGATTCACATCGGAGAGCAGGCTTAACGTGGTGTCCAGTGTGTCGAGTTTAATGTAGTTCTTAACCAGAGGAGTTAGACATTAATGTAATAGCAAAATACTGCGGATGCTGGAAATCTGAAATAACAACAGAAAACACTCTGCCTCACAAATGGCAGGCAAAGGTTTGCTGGTGAATCAACTTCGAATCGAATATGTGGAGATTTACAATAAATATTTCAACATTAATAAGGCAGAATTTCTCCTGGATTTATTAGTAACAATCTTATATTTATGGCCCTGTGGGAACTGGGGTTCCTAGCCGAAAGAATTGAGATCGACTCAAAATCAAAAACAATAATATTTAATGAACAAACAAAGCTGTACAGAAAACTGTAGGATACAATGCAAATAGGTCTGGTCTGCTTGAAAGCCTCTCTGGAAACTGCTAGCAGGTTCCGAGCTCTACTGCTAGAAGGTTCTGAGCTCTACTGCTAGAAGGTTCCGAGCTCTGACGTCATGACATCATCACGTTCTTCCCGCCGTTGAGAGATCACGTGACGGACGGCATGACGTCATCACGCGGAGTACAGCAAAGAAGCCCTAGTACAGTTAACAGATACATTAAAGGTGCAGCCCCCAGCTGTACTACATTGCTGTAAAAGGAATTATATACAATTGTCTGTAATCCTCTGGTGGTTCTGCCACAGCCCCTAGTTTTGAACTCTCCACAAATGGAAACACCTCTATGTCTACCCTATCAAACTCCTTCATAATTTTAAAGACATCTATTCAGTAACGCCTCTGTCTTCTCTCTTCTAGCGAAAAGAGCCCAGCTTGTTCAGCCTGTCCTGATGAGTATATCCTCTCAGTTCTGGCATCATCCTTGTCAATCTTTTTTGCACCTTCTCCAATGCCTCTATCCTTTTTAGAATATGAAGCCCAGAACTCTGCATTGTATAGTGGTCTCACCAAGGTTCTAAACAAGTTTATCATAACTTCTCTGCTTTTCAATTCTATCCCTCCAGAAATGAACCCCAGGGCTTGTTTTGCTTTTTTTATGGCCTTATTAACCTGCGTCACTACTTTTAGTGATTTGAGTATCTACCCCTAGATCCCTTTGCTCCTCTACCCCATTTAGAGTCTGATTATCCAAGCTGTATGTGGCCTCCTTATTCTACCTACCAAAATGTAACACCTCACACTTGTCTAGATTGAAATTAATTTTCCAATTACATGCCCATTCTGCAAGTTAATTATATTCTTTTTCTATTTTGTCACAGTCTTTCTCAGTATTAACTATACCCCCCAATTTGGTGTGTCAAAGCCAGTATATCTATGCATTGTGTGTGATGAAATGACCTTGCAGCTGTTTCCCACAGCTAACCTGGGTTCAGTTGAAGAGTTTAAATATAAGCCGGAGTATTCTGAAATGGATTTTAATTTGTGCTTGCCAAGCTTTGTTTTTTCACACCAACAAATCCAGTACTGCTTTTTTTGTTCGTTCCTGGGATGTGGGCGTCGCTGGCAAGGCCAGCATTTATTGCCCATCCCCAATTGCCCTCGAGAAGGTGCTGGTGAGCCGCCACCTTGAGCTGCTGCAGTCCGTGTGGTGAAGGTACTCCCACAGTGCTGTTTGGTCAGTGGAAATCGGGGGGGGGGGGGGGGAACTCTCCACTGGCTGGAGTCATTCCTATCGCAAAGGAAGGTGGTTGGAGGTCAATCATCTCTGCCCCAGGACATCGCTGCAGGAGCTCCTCGGGGCAGTGTCCTAGGCTCAACCATCTTCAGCTGCTTCATCAATGACCTTCCCTCCATCATAAGGTCAGAAATGGGGATGTTCGCTGATGACTGCAGTGTGCAGTACCATTCACAACTCCTCAAATAATGAAGCAGTCCATGCCCACATACAACAAGACCTGGACAATGTTCAGACTTGGGCTGATAAGTGGCTGGTAACATTCGTGCCAGGCAATGACTATCTCCAACAAGCAAGAGTTTAACCATCGCTACTTGACATTCAACAGCATTACCATCGCTGAATCCCACACCATCAACATCCTGGGGGTCACCATTGACCAGAAAGTTAACTGGACCAGCCACATAAATACTGTGGCAACAAGAGCAGGTCAGACGCTAGGTATTCTGCGGCGAGTGTCTTACCTCCTGACTCCCCAAAGCCTTTCCACCATCTACAAGGCCCAAGTAAGGAGTGTGATGGAATACTCTCCACTTACCTGGATGAGTGCAGCTCCAACAACACTCGAGCTCGACACCATCCAGGACAAAGCAGCCCGCTTGATTGGCACCCCCCTTAACCATTCACTCCCTCCACCACCGGTGCACCATGGCTGCAGTGTGTACCATCTACAAGATGCATTGCAGCAACTTGCCAAGGCTTCTTCGGCAGCACCACCTCAACCCGTGACCTCTTCCACCTAGAAGGACAAGGGCAGCAGGCGCATGGGAACACCAACACCTCCAAGTCACACACCACCCTGACTTGGAAATATATCGCCGATCCTTCATCGTCGCTGGGTCAAAATCCTGGAACTCCCTACCTAACAGCGTTATGAGAGTACCTTCACCACACGGACTGCAGTGGTTCAAGAGGCAGCTCATCACCACCTTCTCGAGGGCAATTACGGATGGACAATAAATGCTGGCCTTGTCAGCGACGCCCACATCCCATATACAAATTTTTAAAGGTCAGGAAAGTTCCAGGATTTTGACCCAGCAACGATGAAGGAATGGTGATATATTGCCAAATTTCTGGTCAATGGTGACCCCCCCCAGGATGTTGATGGTGGGGGATTCAGCGATGGTAAGACCGTTGAATGTCATGGGGTGGTGGTTAGACACTCGCTTGTTGGAGATAGTCATTGTCTGGCACTTGTGTGATGCGAATGTTACTTGCCACTTATCAGCCCAAGCCTGCATGTTGTCTAGGTTTTGCTGCATGTGGGCATGGACTGCTTCATTATCTGAGGCGTTGCGAATGGAACTGAACACTGCAATCATCAGCGAGCATCCCTGCTTCTGATCTTATGATGGAGGGAAGGTCAATGATGAAGCAGCTGAAGATGGTTGGGCCTAGGACACTGCCCTGAGGTACTTCTGCAGCGATGTCCTGGGGCTGAGATTGACCTCCAACAACCACAACCATCTTCCTTTGTGCTAGGAATGACTCCAACCAGTGGAGAGTTTTCCCCCTGATTCCCATTGACTTCAGTTTTACTCCGACTCCTTGGTACCAAATTCAGCCAAATGCTGCCTCGATATGAAGGGCAGTCACTCTCCCCTCACCTCTGGAATTCTGCTCTTTTGTCCATGTTTGGACCAAGGCTGTAATGCGGTCTGGACCCGAGTGGTCCTTCCGGAACCCAAACTGAGCATCAGTGAGCAGGTTATTGGTGAATAAGTGCTACTTAATAGCGCTGACGATGACACCTTCCATCACTGCTAATGATTGAGAGTAGACTGATGAGGTGGTAATTGTCCTGCTTTTTAAGGCAGTTTTTCACATTGTTGGGTAGAGGCCAGTGTTGTAGCTGTACTGGAACAGCTTGGCTAGAGGCGCGGCTAGTTCTGAAGTACAAGTCTTCAGCACGACAGCCGGATGCTGTCTGAGCCCATAGCCTTTGCTGTATCCAGTGCACTCAGCCACTTCTTGATATCACGTGGAGTGAATCAAATTGGCTGAAGACTGGCTTCTGTCATGGTGGGGACCTCAGGAGGAGGCCGATCTGGATCATCTACTCGGCACTTCTGGCTGAAGATGGTTGCACTCGCGTGCTGGGCTCCGTCGTCATTGAAAATGGGGATATTCATGGAACCTCCTCCCGTTAGTAGTTTAATTGTCCACCATTGACTGGATGCGGCAAGACTGCAGAGTTTTGATCTGATCCGTTGATTGTGGGATAGCTTAGCCCTGTGCTGCTTCTGCTGTTAAGCATGCATGTAGGTCCTCTGTTGCAGCTTCCCCAGGTTGGCACCTCATTTTGAGTACGCCTAGTGCTGCTCCTGGCATGCTCTTCTGCACTCCTCATTGAACCAGGGTTGGTCCCCTGGCTTGATGGTAATGGTAGAGTGAGGGATATGCCAGGCCATGAGGTTGCAGATTGTGGTGGAATACAATTCTGCTATTGCTGATGGCCCACACCGCGTCATGGATGCCCAGTTCTGAGCTGCTAGATCTGTTCTGAATCTATCCCATTTAGCACGGTGGTAGTGTCACACAACACAATGGAGGGTGAAGACAGGACTTCATCTCCATAAGGACTGTGCGGTGGTCACTGCTATCAATGCTGTCATGGATAGCTGCATCTGCAACAGGTAGATTGGTGAGGACGAGGTCACTACTTCCAGTTGTGTAGCTCCTTTGGACACTTTGGGCTTGCAAGCCCTTCCCTTTCTTTGTCTATCAATATATCGGTAACTTGACATTTATTTCATATTTCCAATAGGCATTGCCTGCAAGCAAAAATAGGTAGTTAGTAAATCGATCAAAACTTCTACCAATATAAGCTCTTTTACAGAAGCAGACTTCACTGCCAACTGTTAACAATTTACATTTACACAGCACTTTTAACAGACAAAAAAATCCCCAGAGGCAGAATAAAAAAGTAGATGGGGATTAGGATAATCCTAGAAACATGGGTGTATTTTGGCAGAGGTCTGGTAGAGCTTGATGTGGTCCAGCCACATCTGGTGCTGGATGGTTAATCTGATGTCCAAGTGTGGTTTTGTTTTCTACAGAACTAAAACTGGTCATCTTTTAAACATGGTTTTTACACTTTTCGATGTTTCTGTTTTTGCTCTAGGTCATCATAGAAGTTACAGAAATGTTGCACAGTGCCAGCTTGCTGATCGATGATATTGAGGATAATTCTAAGCTGCGCCGTGGCTTCCCTGTGGCGCACAGCATCTATGGTGTTCCATCTGTCATAAACTCAGCCAACTACGTCTACTTTTTGAGTCTGGAGAAGGTACTGACCCTTGACCATCCAGAAGCCATTAAAGTCTTCACCCAACAGCTGCTGGAGCTGCATCGCGGCCAAGGCCTGGACATCTATTGGAGAGATACGTACACCTGCCCCACGTTGGAAGATTACAAGGCCATGGTGCTGCAGAAGACTGGAGGACTCTTTGGGCTGGCTGTTGGCCTCATGCAACTCTTCTCTGAAAATAAATCCGACTTAAAGCCTCTTCTTGACACACTTGGACTTTTATTCCAAATACGTGATGATTATGCAAACCTGATCTCTAGGGAATACAGTTCAAACAAGGGTTTTTGTGAAGATTTAACGGAAGGCAAGTTTTCATTCCCCCTTATTCATGCTATCTGGTCACATCCAGAGAGTACACAAGTGCAGAATATTTTGCGTCAGAGGACTGAAAATGTAGATGTAAAGAAATACTGTGTAAACTATTTGGAAAAGGTGGGTTCTTTCGATTACACCAGACAAACACTCAAACAGTTGGAATCAGAAGCTTACAAAACTATTGACAAGCTTGGTGGTAACCCACAGTTAGCAGCTTTAATTGAACAACTTAGCCAATTGTATAAAGAGAGTTGAAAAAACTTTTTTTTCTCTTTCCCCATGCTCCTCTTTTCTCGCTTGTCCTCTTGAATGCTTTGGCTCGCTCACTCCTTGCGCATGTGTGCTCTTTCACTCGATCTCTCGCTCTGTCATGAGTGCACTATCACTTCATTTCTCGCTTTCTCTTTCGAGTGCTCTCACTCGCGCTCATGAATGCTCTCCCACTCAATTTCTCACTCCTGAGAGCTCCCTCGCTCTCTCCTGAGCTCTTGATCTCTCTCCCATGACTGTGCTCTCGCAGTATGTGTGAAGTTTAAACAGTACTTGCAGTTGGGGTTGAAAACCACAGGATATTCATGCAATCGAAAGCTTGTCCTGTTTTCAACCTATAAAATCAGACTGAACAGATGTTTTTATGTTTCAGTATAACATTTTGCTTAACTGACGTGTGCCTGATACAGTCCTACCCCATGCCCGTTTCATCCCCTCGCACTCACCTGCCCTCCCTACCTGCAGCGTTACAGAGGCAGGCCAGTCTTTGGGACTCTTGGTGTCAGTGAATGGTACTGATCTTGAGGATGCCCATCACTGTCAGCTGTGGCTCAGTGGGTAGCACACTCGCCTCTGAGTCCGAAGGTTATGGGTTCAAGTCCCACTCCAGGAACTTGAGCACATTAAAAAAAAAAGCTAGGCTGACACTCCAGTGCTGCACTGTCAGAGGTGCTGTCTTCCAGATGAGACGTTAAACCGAGGCCCGGTCTGCTCTCTCAGGTAGATGTAAAAGATCCCATGGCACTATTTCAAAGAGCAGGGGAGTTCTCCCCAGTGTCCTGGCCAATATTTATCCCTCAACCAACATCACTAAACAGATTATCTGGTCATTATCACATTGCCATTTGTGAGAGTTTGCTGTGTGCAAATTGGCTGCTGCATTTCCCACATTACAATAGTGACTCCACTTCAAAAGTACTTCATTGGCTGTAAAGTGCTTTGTGATGTCCGGTGGCCATGAAAGGTGCTATATAAATGCAAGTCTTCTTTCTTTATGCTTAGCAAGTCCTGTCGTCGTATCGAGAGAAAGACTTTGAAGACACTGGCTGTGCTGAACAGCAGAGTGGGCTCTGAGATGAGCTCTGTTATGAGGGGAGAATGTCAGACAGCAGGCACTGATTGTCACAGACTGTATCATGAGTACTGGAGATCGGCATTTGTCATGCACTTCTTTGCTCTGCTGCACTCGGAGACTACAGATGGAATTTCAGCAGACCAGAACAATTAATGCTTGCTGTTCTCTAACTGATAGACTGCTGTAACTTTGCTCAGCCCTTGTATCAAGTGAGAATGCATGGTGCTCTCTGACTGCTAAACACAGCCACGCTAATACCCTCCCAGCTATAATTAATGCACAATATATCTGGAGAGTTGGAAGAGTTAGAAGCACATAGCAACTCATTGCCATTGCAGCATATTTTTACAATAAAATCAGGTCCATTTTACTGGGCCAAGTATTTTACAGTTTCCTTTTTAAGTGGATTTTTAATCAAGTTATTTATTTGGCATTATTTCTAGTTTGCACAGATCTATCTGCAACAAATGAGCAGTCAGGCCTTTTCACTGTTTGGTTTCCATCCTTCGATTTTTCTCCCCTTGTAGGGAAGTGATTCAATCCCTCCCGTCCCTCTGTTCAAGCGTTGTTGGGTAACTTGGTCCGTGCGGACGTTGAGCTGAAAACTCGTGCTACCTTTCTGTGTGATGTGGTATCTGACTCTTTACTTTGAGAAGTGGGGAAGAAGTGGATTCCTTTTTTCCTAAAAGGAAGCAGGGCCATTTTAAGCTGACCATTGCAGGGGATTGGTGGATAAGTTTGCACTCGCACTATTGTAAGGCTTGACTGTTCCACAAGAATGGTCTTTAAACATCATGGGCAGTGCTGTACTTTGAATTTTCTGCACACATGATGGGGATATCTTTAAATCTGACACTGCAGAAGTCTTCAACAGTGCAGAATTTTCCTGGGCAGAACTGGTTGTGTATTTTTGGTAATCAGATCCTAAACTATGGTGATGTCTGTTTTCAGTAAATCTTGTTATAGCATTAGAAACACCAGGGTTATTTTTATTTTCCTCCCCTCCCCATTGTGTTGATCTCCTTATAAGAACATAAGAAATAGGAACAGGAGTAGGTGATTCGGCCCTTCAAGCCTGCCCTGCCATTCAATAAGATCATGGCTGATCTTCGAATTCAACTCTACTTTCCTGCCCGATCCCCATATCCCTTGATTCTTCTGGAGTCTAAAAATCTATCGATCTCGGTCTTGAATATACTCAACGACTCAGCATTCACAGCATTTGGGGTAGAGAATTCCAAAGATTCACAACCCTCCGAGTGAAGAAATTCCTCCTTATTTCAGTCTTGAAAGGCTGGCCCCTTATCTTGGGATACCATTCCATAGGCACTGATCGCCCCCCTATTTCCTCTGGCCATTCTTCATGTGCAAGTCTAGGTAGTGTTAGCAGACTATTAAACAGTTCAGGGGTGTGTCCATCACTGCAGAGACCCAACCTGTTCTCACCCAGTCAACCTCTGACTCTTCAAGCAGCTAACGCCCCAAATTGACGGGTTGGGGAACCATGCAGTGTGGTATACCTTGACTTCTGAAAGGCCTTTGATAAAATACTGCATGAGAGCCTCCTTTACAAATTAAGGCCATTGAGTGTCAAGGGTAAGACACTGATCAGTAACTTCCTATGGGAAAACAAGGTAGTTGTAGAGGAAGCCGTGGTGGGGGGGGACAGCTGGTGGAATATTGAGTGGGATGTCTTGGGGAAGTGTACTGGGACCCCTGCTCTTTGTGGTATACATCAATGGAAGGGAGTCATGGTTAGAAAAATTTTCTCGTGACTGGAAGGGGCTGTACTTTGCCTTTTTGGTGATTATCTGATTTTCTAGCGCGTTGTGAATTTTATAGTACTAGTGTACATTCTATTGCTGAATTTATTGCTCGATGTGAGGAATATTAACGCGGGGAAGTAGAGCATTTCTCTATTTGGGCATCCAGTGTCAGCATCATGCACTCCCATGTTATGTTTAAAGTGATTACTTGCAGAGTAAAGTTCCCTAATCTCTGTGCCAATCATATGCCTTAGCACCTCTGCACTGCAGTCCCTACTCCAACAATGTGAAGTTTTGCCATTTACCACACACCAGTCACTATACGTTCCCTCTGAGTGAGACTACCATTTAGGAGCAATTCTGTGCCGTGAGGTTCATGCTCAGTGGGAACTGGGTTGTGATTTATTTAAAGTCGGTTCCCCCTTGCCTGTGACACAGGAGGAGGCTGTCGTCCCTATCAGACTGGGCTGCACTCAAACTAGGTCCCAGGGCTAAGAGGAAAACCACAACTGTTGGCAAGTGCGCAGCTGATTGATCAGGTTAACATTCCAAGTGTAACCTTCAACCGGTCTTGTAGAGTTCCAGGTGAGAAGA
Source organism: Somniosus microcephalus (assembly GCF_052327205.1). Classification (NCBI taxonomy): domain Eukaryota; kingdom Metazoa; phylum Chordata; class Chondrichthyes; order Squaliformes; family Somniosidae; genus Somniosus; species Somniosus microcephalus. The sequence goes on along the minus strand of NC_140995.1, from coordinate 65,449,790 downwards.
CAGAGGGTCGTGCTCGGGGAAGCACAGAAGCCCAAGGTTTAGGGTTGATGATCAATTACACCACCCACTCCACCATTTAGCAGCACCAGTAATAACGAAATCCACACAAGTTACTATTGGTAAAATTCTTAGATATTTAATGGTGATAAACTGAGTTCAAATAACATTGTATGAATGAGCTACGCTATAGATCACAGCTACCTAATTCTAACAGTAACCATCTTGGGTTGTCCTCAGTGAAACTTCTCGCATTTTGCAAAATAAAGTTTTTTTTAAATCACTTTCCAAACTGCTGTATTAACAGGTGGCCAGGTGTACTCCTTGGCTGTTGTAGCAAGTTATCTAAACGCCTCGCCATTATGTAGCATTGTTTTTTGAGAGGTCAGTGCACAATTTCTCTTGGTGCCTGGACAGTTATTAAGTTGTGCTCCTAGGTTCCAGCTGTTGCACAGAACCAAAATCTGAGAATGTTGGAATTGTAAGAAACCCTCTTGTCAGCCTCAAGTTCAGTGATTCATCATGCTGTGCTTGTGAAAAGCTCTGTAGCCTTGCTTTTATTTTGTGGTCTCTGCCATTTGTAGCTGGTTTGCCAACATTAAGTCTGCCTCAGGAACTAATTAGGGAAGCATTTACTGATGTCACCCTGGACCGATCTCAAATTGCAGAGCTGCTTTAGAGAAAAAAAATGGTATAATTTCAATTCTTGCAATTTCACTCCACATCTCCAATACAGGTACTCTTAGGAGAACTGCACTGAAACACTCCAGAGAGATAATTATACTACAAATGTTCTTTTGACGTTCACCTGGATGTCACCTCAACTATCAGCCATTGGTTGAGTTTGAGCGCTTTGGATCGTCCAGAGGGCAACAACTTGCGTTTATTTACACTGGATATACAGGCACAGAAACAGGCCATGCGGCCCAACCAGCCCATGCTGGCATTGTTGCTCCACTCAAGCCTCATTCTTCCTCATCTAACTCTTATCAGCATAACCCTCTATTCCCTTCTCCCTCATGTGCTTATCTAACTTCCCCTTAAATGTATCTATACTATTCACTTCAACCACTCCGTGGTAGTGAGTTCCACATTCTCACCACTCTCTGGGTAAAGAAGTTTCTTCTGAATTCCCGATTGGATTTTTTGGTGACGATCTTGTACTGATTGCCTGTAGTTTTGCTCTTCCCCACAAGTGGAGCCATTCTCTCTCTCCCCTATCAAAGCCTTTCATAACAACATCAGAAATAGGAGCAGGAGTAGGCCATTTGGCCCCTCGAGCCTGTGCCGCCATTTAATGAGATCATGGCTGATCTGATCTTGGGCTCAGCTCCATTTCCCTGTCACTCCCTTATTCAAAAATCTGTATCTCCACCTTAAATATATTCAATGACCCAGCCGCCACAGCTCTCTAGGGCAGAGAATTCCACAGATTTACGACCCTCTGAGAAGAGAAATTCCTCCTCATTTCAGTTTTAAATGTGCAACCCCTTATTCTTTTTCATAATTTTAAAGACCTGTATTAGGTCACCTCATCGGCCTTCTCTTTTCAAGAGAAAATATATAGGGCCTTTAACCTAGTAAATTGTCCCACTGTGCTTTACAGGAACGTTATCAAATATAATTTGACACTGAGCCACCTGGAGATATTAGGACAAGTGACCCAATGTGATCAGGCTCTATATAAATGCAAGTTCCCAACTTGAAGCAGAACCTTGGATACTGCCCATTGCAGAAACTCCATGTCGATGGGGATTCTACACAGGCGGCACCAAAATGTCTGCCGAATCTACAACAGTAGGTGAATTCCCTGGAGCTCAAAAGGTTGAGGGGTGATCTGATCAAGGTATTTAAAATACTAAAGGGATCTGATACAGAGAAACTATTTTCTCCAATGGGGGGAATTCAGAACAAGACGGCATAATAAAGTTGGAGCCAAGATGTTCAGGACTGAAATCAGGAAGCACTTCTTCACACAAAGGTTAGTGGAAACCTGGAATTCTGTCTCCCAAAAGGCTGTGGATGCTGGGGGTCAGTTGGAGCTTTCAAGACTGCGCGCTGGATTTGCATTAGCTAAGGGTATAGAAACATAGAAGATAGGAGCAGGAGTAGGCCATTCGGCCCTTCGAGCCTGCTTCGCCATTCAACGAGATCATGGCTGATCATCCAAACCCTAGCACCCGGTCCCTACACCGACAGCCATCCCACCCAAGCCCTATCCCCGTAACCCCACGTATTTAATCCCCTCTAACACTAAGGGTCAATTTTTATCATGGCCAATCAACCTAACCTGCACATCTTTGGACTGTGGGAGGAAACCCACGCAAACACGGGGAGAATGTGCAAACTCCACACAGACAGTCACCCGAGACCGGATTTGAACCCGGGTCCCTGGTGCTGTGAGGCAACAGTGCTGGTTATGGAGCAAAGGCGGGTAAATGAGCTTGAGGTACAGATCAGCCATGATCTAATTGAATGACAACAGGCTTGAGGGGCTGAATGGCCTCCTCCTGTTTACATGGTGGAAAGCAGCGACTGTGTTCTCCACCTATTTTGCAACATTCAAATCTAACTGATGACCCCATTATTAGGGAATCTTGTTCTGACTCTCTACTCTCCTACTGTCTTTTTAACCCAATCTCCATGTCACACGTTTGTTGGACTTTTCACAGATTGTTTTTTTAAAGTTACAACTTGTATATTAGTCAGTCTTTATCTACCTTTTCTAAGACTTTGAGAAATCCCACTGTCTATGTTTGTACACTAAATGCTACACCGATGGGCTGTGCTCATTGACGTTTATATCGAATTCAACCAATGCCTCTAGGAAGTCTTGATCTTAGTCTAGAATTTACACCATGTGACATTATTTTAAAAACCTTCCTCAGCTTTTTGTTAAGGGAATGGTGGGAGTCATTGGTGTAAACAAACACAGCTGATGCTTTGTGTTCTGTCAATGGTGTATTCTGCCAATGCTGGAGGAACTTTCAGACTCCTTGGAAGTGATGTGATTTGCACAACATTGATTGGATTTGTAAGAACATTTGTAATGGATTAAAATGAACTACAGTATCCACCGAATGTATTTGTGAACTTTAATGCCTCAGTAAAAGTGTGACTTTTATCAAATAATATTTCAAAATTTGTAACTGGTGTAATCGAGGGGATTCCATTCTGTTATGTGTTTCTCGAGCAAATCCATGTGATTGAATGTGTGTAACCATGGATCTTAACTCAAGACTAGAATTTAAAATGGGACTAAGTTGGACCGCTTGTAGTGACTGCCTCTTGAACCGTTTTGGTGGTACTAATTATTAAAACGGCCCATGCAGCTACTGGTACAGGTATTAGATTATTAGTGATTATTAAACCAGTGGGGAACTTGTTCTTCGTTCAATCAACCTCTACACAAAGTTACACGGGCTCTTGCCCAATACAGCTTTGGGGAGATGAACCCACCGGGGTATTAGACTATCCTCCATAAGATTTGAGCGCTCACAGTAGTGTTGCAGACATGTTTTACTGCAGCTAATGCAATGTCAGCAGTGCAGTACTGAGAGCGTGCAGCACTGTCTGAGGAACAGTACTGTCGGAGGTGCCGTCTTTCGGATGAGGTGTTAAACTGAGGCCTCGTCTAACCTCTCAGGTGGACAAAAAAGATCCTGTGACACTATTTCGAGGAAGAGCAGGAGAGTTCTCCCTGGTGCCCCAGCCAATATTTATCTTTCAACCAACATCACTAAAAACAGATTAAATGGTCAGCATCACATTGCTATTTGTGGGATCTTGTGTGCAAGTTGGCTGCTGCATTTCTCTACATTGCAACAGTGGCTACACTTCAAAAAATAATACTTTGTTAGTTGTAAAGTGCTTTGTGAAGTCCGGAGCTGGTGAAAAGTGCTATAGAAATACAAGTTATGTATTTTTGCAGTTAAGGAATACTGCACCACAGTTGCATTGTGTAAATCTGTTTTTTTTCCAACACTACCCATTTTGGCTCTCATTCATATTTGAGCAGCTTTCAGTTTTTTTTTTCCAGGTACAGGAAACTTTTTTATCCGGGACCGGCGTGGTGCCGGTTTATCAAAAAGTCCGGATTACAGAGAGGTATAGTAAAAGGTACGAGAGCCCCGCACATGGTCACAGATCCAGGCGTCCCTGGTGCATGGCAACAGGTGCAGGAACCCCGGCCACAGATCCAGGCGTCCCTGTTGCATAGCAACAGATGCAGGAACCCTGGTTACACGGCCACTACTATGAAGTAAAACTTACTGAACCTACTCCTGAATTTTGCCGGTTAAGACATTTCCGGTTATTTAGGTGCCGGTAAATCGAGAGTTTCCTGTATCTTTTAATGTTTTATGTGAAGATTTTATTGTCCAGCAGTCACTGGCATTGATTTCTGTTATCGGAGTTGTGATGCTTCACTTGAAGCCATTTGGTTGCCTGTGTGTGTACTCAAGACTTTGCACATTCCTAATTCATATCTGGCAGTAGATAGCCATAACCCTGGCTGTATAGAGCTAACCTGTTGCACATCCTGTTCCAGACTCCAATAAATCAATTTGTAACTGAAATAATGGAAAGTGGTATTGGAGGAAAGGATGACATCACTCTTGTTCAATGCCTCTAATTCCACTTCCATTACAAAATTCTCCTCTGAAATTCTGGGTTCAACAGACAACAGTGAATACCAAAACCATTTATATCAGTAGAATTGATCCCATGCCAACTTATTGAGGAGATGGGAATCTGGGAATTATAGCCTCCTGTAGCACTTAAGTTAAAACTGGGCCACTGGCATATGTCATCGTAGCCCTACTGCTAGCCAGAGCATGGAGTACTGTGCTGGCGTCTGTATCTAACCTTGACTAGTGCTTTGGGGAATATCTGCACATCTGCATTATTCTCAGCTCGTGCTCTGGCAGCCAGCATATAACATTGGGTGAAGCTTCAACTCCAACTAGCACAGGATTGACTGAAACCCATCCTCAGTTTTACTTCTGGGACTCCTCATTCTCACCAGCCTACTTGTTTCCTGTTCCTTTTGCTCCCTTCCTCAGCATCGCTTGCCTTGCCAACTTGCGCCTTATCTCATAGAATCATACAGCACAAAAGGAGGACATTCGGCCCATCATGTCTGTGCCAGCTCTTTGAAAGAGCTATTCAATTAGTCCCACTCTCTCCCTATAGCCCTGTAAGTTTTTCCTTTGCAAATATTTTATCCAATTCCCTTTTGAAAGTTACTATTGAATCTGCTTCCACCGCCCTTTCAGGCAGCGTACTCCACATCAGAACAACTTGTTCCGTAAAAATGTTTTTCCTCACCGCCTCTGGTTCTTTTGCCAATCACCTTAAACCTGTGCCCTCTTGTTATTAATCCTTCAGTCATTGTAAATGTAGGAAATGTGGCAGCCAATTTACGCACAGCAAGTTCCCACAAACAGCAATGTGATAATAAGGACCGAATAACTTGTTTAAATGATGTTGGCTGAGGGATAAATATAGAAACATAGAAGATTGGAGCAGGAGTAGGCCATTCGGCCCCTCGAGCCTGCTCCGCCATTCAATGCGATCATGGCTGATCATCCAAATTCAGTACCCTGTCCCTGCTATCTCCCCATATCCCTTGATCCCCTTAGCCTTAAGAAATATATCTAACTCCTTCTTCAATATATTTAATGAATTAGCCTCAACTGTCTTCTGTGGTAGAGAATTCCACAGGTTCACCATTCTCTGGGTGAAGAAATTCCTCCTCATCTCAGTCCTAAATGGCTTACCCCTTATCGTTAGACTGTGATCCCTGGTTCTGGACTCCCCCGCCATCAGGAACAGCCTTCCTGCATCTAGTCTGTCTGGTCCTGTTAGAATTTTATAAGTTTCAATGAGATCCCCTCTCATTCTTCTAAACTCTAGTGAATATAAACCTAATCGACCCAATCTCTCTTCATACGTCATTCCTGCCATCCCAGCTATCAAGCTGGTGAATCTTCGCTGCACTCGCTCCATGGCAAGAACATCCTCAGATAAGGCGACCAAAGCTGCACACAATACTCAAGGTGTGGTCTCACCAAGGCCCTGTACAACTGCAGCAAGACATCCTTGCACCTGTACTCCAATCCTCTCGCTATGAAGCCAACATACCATTTGCCTTCTTAACCACCTGCTGCACCTGCATGCTTACCTTCAGCGACTGGTGCACAAGGACACCCAGGTCTCGTTGCACTTCCCCTTTTCCCAATCTATTGCCATTCAGATAATAATCTGCCTTCCTGTTTTTGACACGCAAGTGGATAACCTTGCATTTATCCACATTATACTGCATCTGCCCAATCGCCCAACCTGTCCAAATCGTACTGGAGTTTCTCTGCATCCTCCTCACAGCACACACGCCCACCTAGCTTTGTGTCGTCTGCAAACTTGGAGATACTACATCTAGTTCCCTTGTCTAGATCATTAATATATATTGTGAATAACTGGGGTCCTAGTACCGATCCCTGCGGTACCCCACTCGTCACTGCCTTCCACTCAGAAAAAGACCCGTTTATTCCAACTCTTTGCTTCCTGTCGGCCAACCAGTTTTCTATCCAAGTCAGTACCTTACCCCCAATCCCATGTGCTTTAACTTAGCACGCTAGTCTCTTATGCGGGACCTTATCGAAAGCCTTCTGAAAGTCCAATTACACCACATCCACTGGTTCTCCCTTATCTATTATACCAGTTACATCCTCAAAAAAATTCCAGTAGATTAGTCAAGCATAATTTACCATTTGTAAATCCATGTTGACTTTGTCTGATCCTGTCACTGTTTTCCAAGTGCTCTGCTATTACATCTTTTATAATAGACTCTAGCATTTTCCCCACCACCGATGTCAGGCTTACCGGTCTATAATTCTCCGTTTTCTCTCTACCACCTTTTTTGAATAGTGGGGTTACATTAGCTACCCTCCAATCCATGGGAACTGTTCCAGAGTCTATAGAATTTTGGAAGATGACCAGCAATGCATCTACTATTTCTAGGGCCACTTCCTTAAGTACCCTAGGATGTAGATTATCAGGCCCTGGGGATTTATCGGCCTTAAATCCTGTCAATTTCCCGAACACCATTTCCCTACAAATACTGATTTCATTCAGTTCCTCCCTCTCATTAGACCCTATGTTCCCCGACATCTCTGGGAGTTTATTTGTGTCCTCCTTTGTGAAGACAGAACCAAAGTATGTATTTAATTGGTCTGCCATTTCTTTGTTCCCCATTATAAATTCCCCTGATTCTGACTGCAAGGGACCTATGCTTGACTTTACCAATCTTTCTCTTCACATATCTATAAAAGCTTTTACAGTCAATTTTTATGTTCCCTGAAAGCTTACTCTCATACTCTATTTCCCCCCTCTTAATTAATCCCTTTGTTCTCCTTTGCTGAATCCTAAACTGCTCTCAACCTTCAAGTTTGCTACTTTTTCTGGCCAATTTATATGTCCTCTCCTTGGATCTTATGCTATCCCTTAATTCCCTTGTTAGCCGATGTTGAATCACCTTTTTTGTTTTATTTTTATGCCAAACAGGGATGAACAAATTCTGTAGTTCATCCATGCGATCTTTAAATGTTTGCCATTGCCTATTCACCGTCAACCCTTTAAGTAACATTCCCCAATCCATCCTAGCCAACTCGTGCCTCATACCATCGTCGTTTCCTTTATTTAAATTCAGTACCCAAGTCTGTGAATCAACTACTTCACTCTCCATCTTAATGAAGAATTCTATCATATGATCGCTCCTCCCCAAGGGGCCTCGTACAACAAGATTGTTAATTAATCCTTTCTCATTACATAATACCCAGTCTGAGATTGGAAGGTCACAGGGGATAACTCCCCTGCTCCTCTTCGAAATAGTGGCCGTGGGATCTTTTACATCCACCTGAGAGGGCACGCAGAGCCTCGGTTTAACGTCTCACCCGAAAGACGGCACCTCCGACAGTGCGGCACTCCCTCAGTACTGCACTGCGAGAGTGGGCCTGGGTCACGTGCTCAAGTCTCTGGTGTGGGGACCTGAACCCACGACCAATGTTTCCGGTAATTTTTTTGGGTGCATGGCCCATTCAATTTCTCGGACATGGGTGGTTATTTCAATTGTAAAGCCGTTGAGCGGCCAGCGCAGGACCTCCAGACCGCCATGCAGCTGAATGGGAACATTGCCCACAACCATCTGCCTCAGGCGAGAATGCTATCCTCTGAGCCACGGCTGACTACCAGATAATGCACTAAATATCTCTGCGCAGAAGTAAACCTCTCACCAGTTCTGTTCAGGCTTAAAACTCAATTTGACCCAAAATGTGGCCAGTAAATTGATTTCAAATTCTCGTCGGTATTTTTTTTTTGAAAGACCAATGGATTTTTAGTTCCTACAATATATATTCTCAAGACCCTCGATACCTGAGATGAGTCCTGTCACTCAGTCTTTGATTCCATTTTATTTTTGTTGGATCCCAAAGGTAGGATGTGTATTTTATTTTTAACAATTTGAGCTCATTTTTGTTTTTAAATTGCCATTGGGGATTTCTCCTGGCAGGCCTCCCATATTCCACCCTCCATAAACCTGAGATCATCCAAAACTTGGCTGCTCGTGTCCTAACTTGCACCAAGTCCCGTTCACTCATCAGCCCTGTGCTCACTGTCCTACATTTGCTATCGGTCCGGCAACACCTTGATTTTAAAATTCTCATCCTTGTTTTCAAATCCCTCCATGGCCTCGCCCCTCCCTATCTCTGTTGCAGGACTACGGGGAAAGAGTAGGGGAGTGGGACAAACTGGATTGCTGTTCGTAAGAGCCAGCGCAGACTTGATGGGCCAAATGGCCTCCTCCTGTGCTGTACTATTCTATGATTACAACAGTGACTACACTTTTTAAAAGTACTTCATTGGCTGTAAAACGTTCTGGGACGTCCTGAACTCGTGAAAGGTGCTAGAGAAATGCAAGTTCTTTCAAAGCTCTCAGTATCCCACAACTGTAAAAACACAACTGTTACTGATATCACCTATGTGAATAATACAGTATTGTGGCGGAGACCACATAGGGACAATAACACAATGTATAGCCAATGCTGTTATATGTACCTAAACACAATTCACTATGTATAGCAATGTTGTGATATGTACATGCTGGGTTGGGTTATCGGTGCAGGGTCCCTTTAAGAGCATCGGTAGCGTCATGACGTCATAGCCCCTGCATGGGGCTGAACCCTTCAGACCTCGTGGAGAGTGATTAAAGTAAGACACGTTTTGTTTTGGCTTAAACAAAAGTCTCTGCCTGTTGTTTTCTACCGATCCCAACATTGGTGACCCCGCTGCTCTTTTGGACGATCCCAAAGACCTCATCTGAAATAGCGACGAACGCCGTTTCCATCAAATTACCTGAGTTTTGGGAACAACAGGCTGCGGCTTGGTTCGCCCAGGCCAAGGCTCAATTTGCACTCCAGGACATCACCGCGGACGACACAAGGTACTACTACGTTATCTCTGCTCGCGGCAGCTCCACCGCGGCCAGAGTCGTGAACCTGCTCGAAAACCCCCCGGAGCTCAACAAATACAATACACTGAAGGCACACCTCTTACAAACTTTCGGACTCACCGAAGCTGAAAACGCACGCCGGCTTTTCTCTCTACCCGGGCTTGGCGACTCCAAGCCCTTGGAGCTGATGGACCACATGCTGGCCCTCCTGGGCACACACACGCCGTGCTTCCTCTTTAAGGAACTGTTCCGTCAACACCTGCCAGGTCAGGTACGGTCGGCTTTAGCCAACTCTTCCACTACCGATTTCCGCGACCTGGCCAAGGAGGCCGACAAATTTTTCTCCGCCGGGCAACAGTACTGCGCGGCCACGCGGAACCCTGCCCCCACTGTTACAGCCCAACGGCAGCAACCCTCAAGCCTCTGCTTCTACCATGCTCAGTTCGGCCCCAAAGCCAGGAAGTGTCGGCCCCCGTGCAGTTTTCCCGCGTCGAAACAAACTAAAGACCACTCGTCGGCTGCTATGGCTGTCGGCCGTTCAGGCAGTTTGTTTATTACAGACAACGACTCCGGATGTCGTTTCCTTTGCGACACGGGCGCCCAGGTGAGCGTCCTGCCCGCGTCAGCCATAGACATTCAAGGGGGGAACCACGGCCCCGTCCTCGAAGCCGCCAATGGCAGTTCCATCCGCACCTTCGGGAAACGGAACGTGGCGCTTTGTTTTGGGGGGCAGCGGTTCACCTGGGACTTTGTCACAGCAAAAGTGTCCACCCCCCTTCTCGGCGCTGACTTCCTCTGCGCCAATGGCCTTTTGGTGGACGTCAAGAACCGACGTCTCATTAACGCGGAAACCTTCAGCTCGCTCCCATGTTCCCTCAGCGGGTCCAGCACCACGAAGTTGTCCAGCGCACTCTCAGCCTCCGATGAGTTTTCCTGCCTCCTCGCCCAGTTCCCGGACCTCACGAAGCCCACGTTCTCGTCCGCCACCACCAAACACGGGGTAGGACACCACATCTCGACCACGGGTCCATCCGTCTACGCCCGCGCTCGGCGCCTCGACCCGGGGAAGCTCGCCATCGCCAAAGCCGAGTTCGACACCGTGGAGCGCCTCGGCATCATCCGCCGGTCGAACAGTCCATAGGCTTTGCCCCTCCACAATGCCCCGAAACCAGGCGGCGGGTGGTGCCCGTGCGGAGATTACTGGTGCCTCAACGACGCGACGACCCCCGACCGCTATCCGATTCCACACATCCAGGACTTTTCCGCCTGCCTGGCCGGGAAAGTTGTTTTCTCAAAAGTGGAACTCGTCTGGGGTTACCACCAGGTCCCTGTCCGGCCGCAGGATGTCCCGAAAACCGCGGTGATCACCCCGTTCGGGCTGTTCGAATTTCTCCGCATGCCATTCGGCCTCAGAAACGCCGCACAGGCTTTTCAACGCTTAATGGACACCGTGTTACGGGACCTGACGTTCCTGTTCGTATACCTGGATGACATCCTCATCGCCAGCGCCTCCAGGACGGAGCATGTGTCCCACCTCCGGACTCTCTTCGAACGACTCGGCCAACACGGCCTAATCGTCAACCCGGCCAAATGCCAGTTCGGGCTGTCCTCAATCGACTTTCTCGGGCACCGCATCACGATGGACGGGGCGGTGCCACTGCCATTGAAAGTGGAGGCCGTGATGGACTTCCCGCGACCCCTCACCGTGAAGGCTCTGCAGGAGTTTTGGGCATGGTGAACTTTTACCATCGTTTCGTCCCCCGAGCAGCCCAGCTTACGCGGCCCCTTTACGAGGCTCTCAAAGGCAAGCCCGACAAACTCGCCGTCGACTGGTCCGAGGAGATGGCCAGTTCTTTCACGGACATGAAAAGGGCCCTGGCTAACGCGACCATGCTGGTGCATCCGTTACCTGATGCGCCGATCGCTCTCGGCACCGACGCCTCGGACTATGCGGTCGGCGCCGTCCACGAACAGTGGGTCAACGGCACCTGGCAGCCGCTCGCCTTCTTCAGCCGACAGCTCCGCCCAAGCGAGCGGAAGTACAGCACCTTTGATCGCGAGCTTCTCAGCCTCTACCTTGCCGTCCGACACTTCCGTTTCCTTTTGGAGGCCCACCCGTTCACGGCGTTCGTGGACCACAAGCCGTTGACCTTCGCCATGGCCAAAGCCTCCGAGCCGTGGTCGGCCCGTCAGCAACGCCAGTTGGCCTTCATCTCGGAGTTTACAACGGACATCCAGCATGTGGCTGGAAAACACAACCCCGTCGCCGACTGCCTCTCCCGAGCCGTCGCCAGCGCTGTACACCTCGGCATCGACTACACCCGCATGGTGGCCGACCAGGACGGCGGTCACGGGCCTTCAACTGGTGGACGTCGTGTTCGACGCTGCCGGCACCACACTCCTGTGCGACGTCTCCGTTAGGCAGCCACGTCCCGTCGTGCCCGAAGGGTGGAGACGGCCAGTTTTCAACGCCGTCCATAATCTTCCCCACCCGGGCAGGAAGCCGTCACAGAAGCTGGTGGCGGCTAAGTTCGTCTGGCATAGGCTCAGGAAAGACGTTCGCGACTGGGCCAGCACCTGCGTGGTATGCCAACGCTCGCAAGTACATCGCCATACTAAGGCCCCGTTGGCGCCTTTCGCAGTGTCCGAGAGGCGGTTTGACCACGTTAACGTGGGCCTGGTGGGGCCCCTGCCGCCCTCCCGCGGGTTCACCCACCTCCTCATAATGGTCGATAGAACCACCCGATGGCCGGAAGCCGTCCCGCTGCCTTCAACGACGGCCACCGATGTGGCTCGGGCGTTCATCAGCACTTGGGTCGCCTGGTTCGGTGCCCCATCTGACATGTCCTCCGACTGGGGGCCCCAGTTCACGTCAGAGCTCTGGAACGCTGTCGCCCGAGGCCTCGGGTTGAGACTCCACTGCACCACAGCATACCACCCTCAGGCTAACGGGCTGTGCGAACGGTTTCATCGCTCCATGAAGGCCACGCTCCGGGCCAGCCTCCGGGACGACAGTTGGATCAACAGACTCCCGTGGGTCATGCTGGGACTCAGGACCGCTCCGAAGGAGGACCTCCAGCCCTCGTCCGCCGAGCTCGTCTACGGCCAGCCGCTACGGGTTCCCAGGGATTTCATCCACAATGCAACGGAACCTTGGTCCGCAGCCCGTCAGCGGTCCGACCTTCTGGACAACGCCAAGATTTTCGCGCCGGTGCCTACGTCGCAGCCCGGCCTCCCGCAGTCCCATGTTCCGCTCGATCTTCGTGAGGCGGAGTATGTTTTCGTCCGCCACGACGCCCACTGGGGACCTCTTCAGCCACCCTACGGGGGACCATTCCGCGTCCTGGAAACCGGGGACAAGACCTTCATAGTGGATGTCGGTGGTAAGCCGGACTACATTTCCGTGGACCGTCTTAAGCCGGCCCACCTGGATCTGCACCGACCCGTTGAATTGGCACAGCCCCCGAGACGGGGCCGACCTCCGGTTTCCGCACCCTCAGTCCATCACCGTGCGCCCGAGGTCCCTCCGACGAACCCCCCGGTCCCCGCCCCGGAACTGAGGAGCCGTTCCGGCCGTGTGATCCGGCCCCCCCAACGACTGACATTGCCAGTGCTAGTGAATTCTGGGGGGACGCATGTGGCGGAGACCACATAGGGACAATAACACAATGTATAGCCAATGCTGTTATATGTACCTAAACACAATTCACTATGTATAGCAATGTTGTGATATGTACATGCTGGGTTGGGTTATCGGTGCAGGGTCCCTTTAAGTGCGTCGGTAGCGTGATGACTTCATGACGTCGGTTGCATGATGACGTCATAACCCCTGCACGGGGCTGAGCCTTCAGACCTCGTGGAGAGTGATTAAAGTAAGACACGTTTTGTTTTGGCTTAAACAAAAGTCTCTGCCTGTTGTTTTCTACCGATCCCAACAGTATATTCATGATTGCAGGCTCTCCACAAAAGCCAAATGTCCTGAATTTGTTCTTCTGCTTATCAAGGCAAGTGCTTAAGATGAACCATAATCTATATCTTTTTAATTTAGGAAAAAATTTAATCAAGCTCCTCAAACCCCTCCCTCTTTAGATACGCACCACGAGGTTTGAGCTTTCAACAGTTAGATTCTACCTTCAGGTTTTTATGTACTTGTATATTTTTTCCTCCAGTCCAACTGAATGGATGTTATGTAGCTCGAGCCCTTCAGGTACAGAGCCATGTAACTGTTCGTTTTCACAGGTCAGGGCTGTCTTGGAGTTGTTAGCTGTTCGGGGGGCTGTGTCAGCTGATGCTGATTTCCCAGGTTGAGCTGTCTGGATGTCATTGCTCCGCCGTTGGGAGTGATCCCAGGAGCAGCACTCTGGAGTAAGTAAGCAAGTGAGTATTCAACAATTAGCGATTAAATGGTGCAACTAGGAAAATCCCATTGGCTCCAACAACTAATGACTGGTGTTTATGTGTATGCGTTAGTTGGTGAGTGTGTTGATTGGTGAGAGTACATTGGTTAGTGTGTGTTGTGAGTGAGTGTGCTGGTGAGAGTACATTGGTTAGTGTGTGTTGTGAGTGAGTGTGCTGGTGAGAGTACATTGGTTAGTGTGTGTTGTGAGTGAGTGTGCTGGTGAGAGTACATTGGTTAGTGTGTGTTGTGAGTGAGTGTGCTGGTGAGAGTACATTGGTTAGTGTGTGCTGGTGAGTGCATTTTTGTGCGTTGGTCCAGGTGTTGGTGTGTGCGGTAGTGCCCATGTGTGCGTTTGTGTGCGCGTGTTGGTGAGTGCGTGCGTGTTGGTGAGTGTGCGTTGGTGCGTGCATGTGGGTGAGTGCATTGGTGAGTGTGTGCGTTGATGTGCGTGCATTGGTGCGCGCGTGTTGGTGAGTGTGCATTGGTGCGCGATGTGGGTGAATGCATGTTGGTGCGCGCGTGTGGGTGAGCGCGTTGGTGCATGCGTGATTGAGTGTGTGTGGGTGAGCGAGTGCGTTGGTGTGGGTGAGTGAGGGTGCATTGCGCGCGTGTGAGTGAGCGAGTGTGCGTTGGTGTGTGTGTGGGTGAGTGTGCGTTGGTGCGCATGTGTGGGTGAGTGAGTGTGCGTTAGTGCATGCGTGTGGGTGAGTGTGCATTATGTAAGCGGTTTTGATCCTAACCCAGTTGCTAGATGGACGGTTCAAATCGCCCCCGCCTTACGAAAGTTCTATACCCGGGAATTATTTATTCAGAGTGTAAATGGAATAAGTCACGGACAGGAATGCTTCGGTGAAAAATCATACTTCTATTTATTTGGTCTAACATACACTGGCTAAAACATGCACTACTAAAGAAAATCACTGTCTCTGTGGAGAATAAGATCCAGGTTACAAACAATATACATACAGTACACAACTGGGGACTATAACATGCAGTAATTCCCTTGTTGCTATGGTGGACCCTAACTCCACCCCTACCAACGAATTACCCAGTCGCATAAGCCCCATCGCCTGGCTGAACCAAACGAAGCTTCCACCCTGGAATAGCCCAAAAACTTCACTTCTGAGAAAAACCCTGAGCCCTTACACCTCACCCAGCTTGCCTGGGATATCTGGTTACCATCTCGGGACACTCGAGACTGACATGAATCTTGTCATTCATGTAGAAATGACTTATGAAATGATACTGGGCGGCCCGCTGGTGGCGCTGTCCAGGGAGAGTATAAATACTCGGGCATGGGCCCAGCTTGCTCAGGACATTCTTTAACAGGAACTAGTGAAGGACACAACTAGATCTCCATGTTGAAAAACAGTTGATTAAAGCCTTGTTTAATACTTAGACCTTAGACCAAGTGCCCAGTAGTTTTCTTATGTCAGAGACCATGCTTACCACCACACGCAGTTGGTCTCGATCGCTCCGCTCAGCTGTGGGAAGTCACTGCCCGGAGGCCGTTTCTTGTGAGGGGTATGCAGTTCTCAGTCTCAGCGTCTTCTTCCTCTGGTACTTCTTGTTAGGTTGATCTTGGTGGAACGAGAGAGAGAGAATGGTGGAAAAGGATCTATCTTTATAGGAGTAACAACAGAAAATGCTGGAAAAACTCAGCAAGTCAGGCAACATCCGTGGAGAGAAATTTGAGTTGACGTTTCGGGTTTGACCCTTCTTCAAAACTGGAGAGAAAAGGAACTAGATCGAAGGCAGGGCTGCGATCGGACAAAAGAATAAAAGAACCAAAAGAAGTAAAAGAGATTAGAAGCTAGACGAGATGGTAATAGGCTGTGATTAGGTGTAAAGATAGCTGCCAGGTGTGAGAGAGAAACAAAAGGAAAGGGCGGGGGGGGAAAGGAAAGGAGTGGAAAAATATAAGTGAAAATGAAATAGGGGCCGAGGTTATGATCTGAAATTGTTGAACTCGATATTGAGACCGGAAGGCTGCAGACTGCCTAATCGGAAGATGAGGTGCTGTTCCTCGAGTTTACGTTGAGCTTCCGTGGAACAGTACAAGAGGCCAAGGACGGTGAGGTCCGAGTGGGAATGGAGCGGTGAATTGAAATGACAGGCGACCGGAAGCTCGGGGTCACCCTTACGGACTGAACGGAGGTGTTCCGCAAAGCGGTCACCCAATCTGCGTTTGGTCTCCCCAATGTAGAGGAGACCGCATCGTGAGCAGCGAATACAGTATACTAGATTGCGAGAAGTACAAGTAAATCGCTGTTTCACCTGGAAGGGGTGTTTGGGGCCCTGGACAGTGGGGAGGGGGGAGGTATAGGGGCAGGTGTTACATCTCCTCCGCTTGCACGGGAAGGTGCCAGGCGAAGGGGAGGGGCTGTTTGGGGTGATAGAGGAGTGGACTAGGGTGTCTCGGAGAGAGTGGTCCCTGCGGAATGCTGAAAGGGGAGGGGAGGGGAAGATACGTTTGGTGGTGGGATCACTTTGGAGGTAGCGGAAATGCCGGAGGATGATCCGTTGAATGTGGAGGCTGGTGGGGTGAAAGGTGAGGACAAGGGGAACCCTATCGTGGTTCCGGGAGGGAGGGGCAGGGGTGAGGGCAGAGGTGCGGGAGATAGAACTGACACGGTCGAGGGCAGTGTCAACCACGGTAGAGGGGAATCCTCGGTTGCGGAAAAAGGAAGACATGTCTGAAGCACTGGTGTGGAAGGTGGCATCGTCGGAGCAGATACGGCGGAGGCGGAGAAACTGGGAGAATGGAATAGAGTCCTTGCAGGAAGCGGGGTGGGAGGAAGTGTAGTCCAGGTAGCTGTGGGAGTCAGTGGGCTTGTAGTAAATATTGGTCGATAACCTATCCCCAGAGATGGAGACGGAGAAGTCGAGGAAGGGAAGGGAAGAGTCAGAGATGGACCATGTGAAGGTGAGGGAAGGGTGGAAATTGGAGGCAAAGTGAATGAAATTGTCAAGTTCGGGGCGAGAGCAGGAAACGGCACCGACTCTTTATAGGAGTCTTGCTACCTCTATCATTCCCGCCAATCTTTAAAATCCTTTTGTTTCTAAGCACTCCGGTGCTTAGTTAGTGATGGGCCATCAGCAGACCCATGAGTATTCAGTGATTGGACTAATGGCCCTAAGTCTGGGACATCTCTTGGTCTTTGTGTTGGGAAAAACTGGCTCCTCTTCGGCTGGCTAGGCTAGTGGGTTCATTGTTCTGCTTCTCTTCTGAGATGGAGGTGAGAAGTGCTTTTGCATATTATAGTGGCTTTCTAATAGGTTCAAGTTAATGGGTGCCTCAGGGTCCTCAGCCCCTTCGTCAATGGCCCCGCCCCCTTCCTTTTTCCAGGACTGTCGGGTGAACCCATACATTCTGGATGACTGACAGTTCTTTTGTCACAGCCAACTGCCATGCATTCTCTGGAGTTTTAACAAACCAGTTTTTCACGTATCTGCACAGGGCGATCCCATCACAGGGAAAATACCCTCAGAAAAATCCCATAAAGTCCAAAAAATATTCTCGACTTGAGTCCATTCTTCAAACAGAGACTTTGCGATCTCTTCAATCCCCCGTTTGCTGCTTTTCTTTCCACAAAGCATCACTCGACGAGAGAGCAAAAGCCAAAGTCTCCCACAAGTGAAGCTGTGTCCCTGATTTTACATTTTAAAACCCCGGAACTGTACCCCTTACTGCATGTCATAGTTCCCTTCTACCGAGTCAAAGCATCAGCGAAACGGCTTCTTAACACATTCAAATGGCTGGGTTCCAATTCCCACCGACAAACTTCAAGTCAAAATACAGAACATTAATAAGATCCACAGGACGTTACCAAAAAGACACCGCGCACATCACACAGTACAGCATTGACAGGTGGTAACACATTACAAAAATGCAACTGCGCACATCGCGCAATACAGAGTGTAATACTATAACCAGAATACAATACACTTGCTTACAGAACTTTGGTACACTACAAGTTTTGGCAGGGAGAAACCATCATCAAAAATCAATTACACCTTTCCGGATCGATCGAACACCCCTTGCCACCGCGCTCGGAGCATCTGGCTCTGTCGCCTGCAGCTGCTGTAAAACAAGTAGCTTACAAGCAACAATTGTATGATAACTAATGCATGGGAACAGATGCGAATCCAGGGGGGAATCTCTATACTCAGACCGATGTCCCACCATGGTGGTGAGACAATCCCCTTGATCTCCTCCCCCACTTCTACTGTCTTTTGCTCTAAAGTGTAAAAATGTTTCTGGGAGAGCTCAACGGTCTTTATTAACTCAGTGATGTGTTCCGGCAGAAAAGGAATCAGGTACCCAAAATGATCCACATAGTCCTGGAGACACGTGAAAGTGTTGTTCACAGTGAGGTGAATGGTCTAGGGTTCGGGGATGGGAGTAATTTGCTCTTGTGCCACTTGAACCTCAGCCTTGGGTTTGAAGCAAAAACTGCTCTCGCTCACCAGACTCCACATGTCCTGGCTGTACCGGTAGCGGCGTGCACTTGTGGTGACACAGTATGTCCCACTCCCTACGTATGCTACCTGTGGAGGTACGTGATCTGGTGCCATCACTTCCATGGTGCAATTGATAGGTTCTGTTGTAAGATTCGCAAAATTCCCACATTCCCCCAAGGTTATTAATAAAAGGGACCCTGCATGGACAATTTAAAAAGGGTACCCAAAAGATGGCGTCCGCACCTCGTGACCAAAAGCCTGTAAGATTTTACAAGCTTGGACTCTGCAGCACAGAGCAGGCAGTCTTGGGAAATCGAAACCTAAAATGCATTTCTGTGAAAAGGACTTTGTGTTTGAAAAGCCAGACAGCTAGGCAAACACTGAATATGCATTGCATCAGATTGGAACAGATCAAACCCAGTTAGGCCTAAGCATGAGGCAATTAGTTTGTCCGCATAAATAATCGGAAACAGCTTAAGGAAGCCACCAAGGCTGGACAGGCCAATTAAAATGCATTAATGACAATACAACTCGGACATCGGGCCATCAGGTGCGATAAACGGCCATCTAAAGCCAGTTAGAACATTTAAAACAGCCCACCAAAAGTTAAACAATGGACTGACCTGATTTGGCGCGCAGATTAAGGGCCATCGGAAGGAGTATAATTGTAGGCCCTCAGTGGCAATCGCTCTCTTACTCTCTTGCTCTGCCCTCTCGACTCTGACGTCTTGGGCTGCTGCCGCTCATACTCGTGCCCTGGCCTCGTGGCGGTTCTCTTCTCGCTCCCCCCATTAGTTTTGCAACCAAGGACATCCACACTAAGCGCGGAGAGGGGAACGAGACCCGAGTCCAAAGTCACCCAGGACACATGGGCCACGAAAAGTGGCAGAAAAAATGAGGCAAGACAAGGCAAGACGAAGAAAAGGGTAAAGACCCGACAAAAGCAGAGAAGGGCAGCAAAAGACGCATTGATAAAGACCGAGCACCTAGTTATAAGCTGACGCTTGGGGAAGAATTTAGATGAATATGTTGGTGTTCTGACGCTTGGGTAGTAAAATCAAACCAGCCGTGAAGACCGCCAAACGCGACGTTACCGCCGACGACCACCCGAGGGAGAAGGAGAGAACCCATCGCGACGAGACGACGACGGTAGCTGAGGAGAGGAAAGGTGTGTCGCAGCAATAGCTCCAGCACCGCGCCCTGAGACCACGTGGCGACGGAGTACCCCAAAGGACGGGAGACCAAACCTCAAAACTCGCAACTGTTAAAGCAACAGGCCTTGGATTGGTGAGCATGAATTCCTGGCCCCTCATAGTTTAATCTAGTTAGGTATAGGGGGTGGGATAAGGATAAGGGGATTGTTAATGTAGTTTTTCCCCTCGATGTGCCGTGTGTTCCCCATTCCCTGTTTAAGTATAGTTATTTGTTTATGCCTGTAATTGTTTACCAGTAATTTCTCATAAGACTGTGTTTTATTCCTGTTTTAATAAAATCTTGCTTTTCTTACACCAAACCACTTGTTGACTCAATTTTTCTGTATCGCCGCCTGCACCTAAGTCCAGTGTCTAGAACCCAGGGGCGTGGGAGCGATTCGAACTGCTCACAGGCAGGCAGAGGTATAACTGACTGGGTGCATGCGCCACCCCCTACACCATGCCTGCAGAAGCAAACCCACATTCTAGTCGCGCAAAAGCATTCAAGTGCTGGGGACACAGTATTACGTGTGCACCCCGGCTCTGGCATCTGGAGAGGTCAGTGCCTGTCATAGCATGCTCCCACTTTATGACATACGGCGGGACCGCTTTAAAACGAACATGTACTCCTCCACGAATGACCCCGATATTCTCAACCCTGTATACCGGTGCCGGCCAGGATGACCCGCCCATTACCGGCATCCTCACTACAATTCCCATCACTATATGGTTGGACCGCCCGCAATCTACAGGGATGGTAGTCTTCAGAGGCTAAACGAAGCTGGCACAGGCTCAACGAATTGCTATACGGGTGCAGCGCGGCAAGGTGCTTGTTGCTTAACCATGAAGGGACGCGACCTTGCCTCAGGTCCTTCAGGTTACTGCGGCCCTCGCCCAGCAACCATGCTCCATACAACACACACACCTCATTCTGTGCAGCCTGCTCCGAGGCGTTCCTGTCCTCCCATATCAAATCATTAACAGTTTTTGCACGCCTCTCCAGCTCCGCAATGACCTCCTTTAAATGAACGGTCATTGCCTGGTCCTCATGAAGCTCAACCCACCAATGTATTCTCTTCCCCTAGAATCTTACGCAGTTGGTTTTTTAACCCAGTGATCTGCATCTGGAGTTGTGCATCATCCATACTATTAACAATACCCGTTCCTGTACTGAACGCCGTGGCTACATCATTCCAGGTCCCTCTTCTCTGCCTCCTGGACCGCACACTATCCCCAACATTCAGATTATAAAGCTGTTCTTTCTCTATATTTCCATAGTCCAGTTCATAAAATTCCTGAAACATCACTTTTAACAGAGCTTCATAAAGCTTCTCTGTCTTCCTTGGACACCACACAGGCAGATAGACTTCAGTCAGGTTCAGGATCACGGATGCCACGGCGTAGTGCACGTTCTGAAACAACACTTTGTTTCCCTGGACCCCTGGTGCTGGTGGGACACCCATCTACAGTCGTCTGTACTGTTGGGGCTCTGGGCAGCGGTTTCCTGGTGTATGAGATGAGCTCTGTGGCGTTGATGGTGTTTGGGGGTTTTGGGATCACACACGAGTCCACACTCCGATCCCAACCCCGACGTCCTGCCATCGCCTGCTAAACGCAATCGACACACCCGCTGGGCAGATCTTTTCCGACCCCCACATACACACATAAATCCCTTCCTCGGATTCCCACCACTTATCCCAACACACATTCACTCCTCCCTGAGAACCCGTGATCGTCCGGTACGCGTCATTACTTAGTCTTTCCCAGTCAGCTGTCTGGTCCCCTGTATCCGTGCTCAGTTTCCTGAGCCACCACCACCTTCCCAGTGGAATGTGTCCCCTACAGCTAAGGCATACCCGTTTACCCTCTGTTACCCTAACCCGGGAGGTAGTAACCCCTATTCTCGGCCCTCATGGAGATACACGGTCGCCCCATCCTTCGAGCCACCTTCAGTGGTCACGGTCGGTCCATCTCCGCTGGTGCAGCCGAAGACAACCGATTTCTCGGTGTCGCCCCTGTGATGCATGCTGACTTCAATCATGACTATCAGGACTACCATGGCTGACTTCATCTTGTTCTTAGGCGTTCCCTGAAAACACACACAATGCAACGTTGTCCTTGGGTGATGCCTCACCTTTCCAGACGCAGTTACACATGATTACATTTGGTATCCACAGCATACATGTAAATCCAAACTATACAGACAAGCTAAGGCAACAGACAGGAGAGAGAGAAGTTATGTACAGCGCCACCCGTCTCCGCGTGGCCACACTAGGTCTCCTCGACCCTAGGCCTCTTACGACTCTGGCTTCCTTCATTCACCAATGTGTAAGGAGGCGTCCACAGCACCCTCGGCCGTGGGATCCTGGCACTCCTTCTCACCCCTGCTCCCACAGGCAGAACGACTGGTCCCTCTGTGGGCTCCTCACAGTCCCAGATTAGGGGCTGGAGACCCACACCTGTAGCGCAGCTCTCCACTCCCTGCTGTTTCCTCCTCTTATCAGCTCTTTCCCCAGGGTTACAAAGCTTGCACTGATTAATATGGAACCACTTAGTGCGTCGGGGCATTTTGACTGCATATACCATCGGACTCGCACTATCCACGATACTGTACGGTCCCATGTACAGTGGTTCAAAAGTCCCTACCCTGGCGAAGTTTCTAACCATTACTTGATCTCCGACCTTCCACTTGTGGTGCCTCTGAGGTTCAAGCAATAAATGATTTCTACGATGTTGCTTCCCCATGTTACTGGCAGCCTGCCAATGGATCTGTCTGAGATGCTCAAGCAAATTCTTAACAAACCTGTCCCGGTTCACTTCTCTCAACTGACCTTCCGTGAGAACCAGGGTGTTCTCATGACCCTGCCAGTCACGAGCTCATGCGGGGAATACCCTGTGCTTCTAGACGGGCTGGCTCGGACCCCCATCAGAACTAATGGCAAGACCTCCGTCCATTTTCTAGGCGAGTCTCCCGCCTCCTTCCATAACCTTTCCTTGATAGTCCTATTCATCCACTCCACAATCCCCGATGACTGCGGGTTGTGTGTGACGTGCCATTTACCCTCTACAACTAGCATCTTCAGAGTCGCCTGCATGACTGCCCCTATGAAGTGACTCCCCTGATCGGACTTCACATACTGTGGTAGCCCCCACCTAGAGAACACTTCTCTCACTAGAATCCTTTCGGTCCCCAAAGCTGTGGCTGTTCAGCATGGAAAGGCTTCTACCCATTTAGAGAACACATCCACCAGGACCAGGCAGTACTTGTAACCCCCCTGTGCGGTGGGCAGCGGTCCAATATAATCAACCTGTATGGACTGCCATGGTCCCTCCACTCTCCTAGTGTGTCCCATGGATACCTTCCTTTTCTGGGGGTCAGGGTTGTTTGCAGCACGCACCAAGCAATCCGCGCAGACGTCTTCCCTCAGTTGCGGCCACCACCCTGCCTGTTCCACCCGTTGCCAGGTGGTCTCCGGCCCAGGGTGACCCGCTCCTGGACCCTCGTGGGCCAACTGAAGGAATTCTCTCCGGTGCTGCTGCGGAACTACCCACTGATCCCCTCTGAAAACCATCCCTTCCTTTATCGTAATACCTGCCACTCCGTATGGACCCTCTACCTTATCTCCCTTAGCCAGCATCTCCCGAACAGTCTTTAGGGTGGGATCCCATGCCTGGACCATCTTTAGTTCCGGGGCCAATGCTACACCTGCACTCCCTTGGGTCCCACCTCTGTCTCTGATCGCTGCCAGCAGACTCGACCCATATGGATCCCAAAACGTGCCCGTTCAAGCACCCTCTTTGGCCAGCACGTCAGCCTGCTGATTGCCCTCTGCACGGGGTTCTGTCTTAGAATGGGCCTTGACTTTGTGGATATAGAAATCCCCCTGGGTTCCTATCAATGTAATGATCTGTTGCAACAATGGCTTGGTTGCTAGGGGTTTCCCATCTGCAGATGTGAGCCCGCGACGAGATCAAATGGCTAAATATTCTGTACACGAATTGCAAGTGAACATGCTGTCCGAGCAAATCGTGTAGGGTGTAGGGAACTCTTCGGGGTGGGTAACCACATACACCACCAACAGTTCAGCGTGCTGGGCGCTCATGGTGCTCGGGAGTTTAATGGCCTTGGCAATGCCTGCCTTTGGGTCAAAAATCCCGCATCCAGTGAGTCGCTCCCCGGCCACCACTGTACTGGACCCGTCTACATAGATCTCGTGGCTCGTGTGATGGATCCCAGGCCGAAACCCTAAGTCTACGTCCCATACCCCTTCAACAGAACATTTGTGGGCCACCCCTGGGTAGATCAAATTTGCTGCAAGCTTGGGCTCACAGAGGCCTTTCACACTCAAATCCATCTGAGAGAGCAATAAAGTCCAGCGAGCAATGCGTGCACTGCTCACCGTGCCGTCCTTTATCCTCCCATCTAGAAGCATCTGAGTGGGCATATGATGGGTTAAGAGAGTTACCGGGGATGCCCCCGTGAAGATTTGTGATCTCCTCATGGCCCAATGTGTGGCAAGCAGGTGCCTCTCACAATTGGAGTACCCCCTCTCTACATCTGTGAGGATTCTTGATGAGTATACCACAGGCCTCAGCTTGCCATGCCGCTCCTGGAGCAGCACTGCGCTCAAACTGTCCCCTGTGACAGCTACCTCCAAAAAGAACTCCTTTCCCCCATCAATCGCTCCTAAAGCCGGTGCGGTCTGCAGATCTCTCTTCAGACGACTAAAAGCTGCCATGCAGTCCTCATCCCACTCACAGCCCACTCCCTTGTGGAGGAGCCGGAGTAGAGGAGCTGCCGTAGTGGCATAGTCCTCCATGAAATCCCTGCAGTACCCTGTGAATCCCAGGAAGGATCTTACCCCTGTTACCGTGGTCAGGGCAGGTAGCTCCTGTACCGCCTTCCTCCTCGTCTCATCGATGGCCCTCTCCCCAGCACGGACGGTCAGCCCGAGGAATTTTACTTCCTGCTGGCCGATCTGTGCTTTCTTGGGATTAACCTTGAACCCAGCTTCCTTTAACAGACTCAGCAGTTCAGCCAGCAGTGGGCCATGCTCCTCCCCTTGTTGGAGAACAAAAGCAGGTCATCCACGTACTGCACAAGCCGCTGCGGTCTGCTGAACCCTTTTAAACAGTTGGCCATACATTGGTGGAAAATAGAAGGACTGTTGTGAAACCCTTGGGGAAGGCAGGTCCATGTGTACTGCTGACCCTTGAAAGTGAATGCGAACTTATACTGGTCCTCCCTTTTGAGAGGAATAGATCAGAATCTGTTCGGAATGTCCAGCACCGTGAATGTTTTCGCACATGCTGGGATACTCCCGATCAGGTTGGCTACGGCTGCGATGGTGGGGGCACAGGCTGGGATGTTCTTGTTAAGAACCCGATAGTCCACAGTGGCTCTCCACGGATTATCTGGTTTCCTAACCGGCCAAATCGGAGAGTTCACATGTGTCGCTATGGGTCTCAACACACCCTGCTCAACCAGTGATCCCACTGCCGTCTCTAAATCTGCCTCTGCCTCTCTGGGGAAATTGTACTGTTTCTGTGGTCAGGCCATGGGGTCTCCTACTCTGACCTACCCCCTTCCTGGCGCCAGTCTCTTCTAATGCTGCCTCTGTTGAATCCGTGATTCTTAAAGTATGATGTTTTCCAATAACTAGACGGAGGCTGTAACTTAACAATCAACAGGTGTTTACTGGAGGAGGGTAGTCTAAAGACTAACAGTACAGAGGCATGCTCAAGGCTTATATACAGGTGTGGTCACTGCCGGTACTACAGTATACAGGAGCTGTAAAAGTAGTTCTCTCTTAAAGGTACATACACTACAGCCTCCACTAGGCTTTAACTCGTGTACTCTGTCCTTTGGTTTGTCATCCTCACCCCTACCATTCTTAAAAGAGAGAGTTAACTGCCGGATCACACTCTCTTCTGTGGTCTGGGGATCCCTGGAATCAAACCACCCCTTTGCTTTGGCCTTGATCCTGGGCAGGCTGTTCGCCACCAGGGTCCTCAGCCAATGAGCCCTAGCCTCCCCCTGCAGCTGCGCCCGGTCGGGCACCCCCGCACAGGCACTCCGGTAGACGGGCCAAAGCCTGTCCGCGAAAGCCTGCGGTGCCTCCCCAGCTGTCTGCAGTGTCCTTTCCACTCGGGGGAAGGGACTTCCATCACTGAGGCCCATAGCCTCTAGGATGTCATCCTTTATCCTCTCTAACGTACCCTGCCCCCTCTTGCTACCCACTGAGAGCGACTGGTACAATCTACTATCCAGGGAAAATAAAAGTAATTTGGCTGTCTCAGCTCCGTTATTGATCCCCCTGACCTGCTCCACATCTGTAAAATGGACAGATGGGTCCCCTTTGCTGGTCATTTTGGTCAGGTTAGATACCATTGCCTGCAGCTGGGGGGTTGTATACAGGACCACAAAGTCACTCTGCAGTGGTCCTTGCGCTTGACCGTCTACGGGCGCACTGTATTTCTGCTGCCGGACAGGGCACATGGGTCCTGATCCCGGCACTTCGGGCGGTGGTCGAGCGTCCTCCTCTGCCTCACAGTCCTCCTGTTGGCGCGTGCGTGAGGGTGAGTGTGTGTGTTGGTGTGCGCATGTGGGTGAGTGTGTGTGTGTGTGTTGGTGCGCACATAAGGGTGAGTGTGTCTGTGTTGGTGCACGCGTGTGAATGAGTGTGTGTGTTGGTGCGCGCGTGTGGGTGAGTGTGTGTGTTGGTGCACGCGTGTGGGTGAGTGTGTGTGTTGCACGCATGTGGGTGAGTAAGTGTGTATTGGTGCACGGGTGGGTGAGTGTGTGTCTGTTGGTGCGTGCGTGAGGGTGAGTGAGTGTGTGTTGGTGCGCGCGCGTGGGTGAGTGAGTGTGTGTTGGTGCATGTGGGCGAGTGAGTGTGTGTTGGTGCGCGTGTGTGGTGAGTGTGTGTGCGTTGGTGCATGTTGGTGAGTGAGTGTGTGTTGGTGCGCGTGTGTGGTGAGTGAGTGTGTGTTGATGCATGTGGGTGAGTGAGTGTGTGTTGGTGCATGCGTGTGGGTGAGTGAGTGTGTGTTGGTGCGCGCATGTGGGTGAGTGAGTGTGTGTTGGTGCGTGCGTGTGGGTGAGTGAGTGTGTGTTGGTGCGCGCGTGTGGGTGAGTGAGTGTGTGTTGGTGCGTGTGTGTGTGTGAGTGAGTGTGTGTTGGTGCGCGCGTGTGGGTGAGTGAGTGTGTTGGTGCGCGCGTGTGGGTGAGTGAGTGTGTGTTGGTGTGTGTGGGTGAGTGAGTGTGTGTTGGTGCGTGCGTGTGGGTGAGTGAGTGTGTGTTGGTGCGTGTGTGTGTGGGTGAGTGAGTGTGTGTTGGTGCGTGCGTGTGGGTGAGTGAGTGTGTGTTGGTGTGTGTGTGGGTGAGTGAGTGTGTGTTGGTGCGCGCGTGTGAGTGAGTGTGTGTTGGTGCGCGCGTGAGTGTGTTGGTGCGCGCGTGTGGGTGAGTGAGTGTGTGTTGGTGTGTGTGGGTGAGTGAGTGTGTGTTGGTGCGTGCGTGTGGGTGAGTGAGTGTGTGTTGGTGCGTGTGTGTGTGGGTGAATGAGTGTGTGTTGGTGCGTGCGTGAGGGTGAGTGAGTGTGTGTTGGTGCGTGCGTGTGGGTGAGTGAGTGTGTGTTGGTACGCGCGTGTGGGTGAGTGAGTGTGTGTTGGTGCGTGTGTGTGTGGGTGAGTGAGTGTGTGTTGGTGCGCACGTGAGGGTGAGTGAGTGTGTGTTGGTGCACGCGTGTGGGTGAGTGAGTGTGTGTTGGTGCGCGCGTGTGGGTGAGTGTGTGTGTGTTGGTGTGTGTGTGGGTGAGTGAGTGTGTGTTGGTGCGCGCGTGTGGGTGAGTGAGTGTGTGTTGGTGCGTGTGTGTGTGAGTGAGTGTGTGTTGGTGCGCGCGTGTGGGTGAGTGAGTGTGTGTTGGTGCGTGTGTGTGTGGGTGAGTGAGTATGTGTTGGGGCGTGCATGTGGGTGAGTGAGTGCGTGTGTTGGTGCGCACGGGTGGGTGAGTGAGTATGTGTTGGTGCGCGCGTGTGGGTGAGTGAGTGTGTGTTGGTGCGCGCGTGTGGGTGAGTGTGTGTTGGTGCGCGCGTGTGTGTGAGTGTGTGTTGGTGCGCGCGTGTGGGTGAGTGAGTGTGTGTTGGTGCGCGCGTGTGTGTGTGTTGGTGCACGCGTGTGTGTGTGTTGGTGCGCGCGTGTGGGTGAGTGAGTGTGTGTTGGTGCGTGCGTGTGGGTGAGTGAGTGTGTGTTGGTGCGCGCGTGTGGGTGAGTGAGTGTGTGTTGGGGCGCGCGTGTGGGTGAGTGAGTGTGTGTTGTTGCGCTCGTGTGGGTGAGTGAGTGTGTGTTGGTGCGCGCGTGTGGGTGAGTGAGTGTGTGTTGGTGCGTGTGTGTGTGGGTGAGTGAGTGTGTGTTGGTGCGCACGTGAGGGTGAGTGAGTGTGTGTTGGTGCGCGCGTGTGGGTGAGTGAGTGTGTGTTGGTGCGTGTGTGTGTGGGTGAGTGAGTGTGTGTTGGTGCGCGCGTGTGGGTGAGTGTGTGTGTGTTGGTGCGCACGTGAGGGTGAGTGAGTGTGTGTTGGTGCGCGCGTGTGGGTGAGTGAGTGTGTGTTGGTGCGTGTGTGTGTGGGTGAGTGTGTGTTGGTGCGCGCGCGTGTGTGAGTGAGTGTGTGTTGGTGCGCGCGTGTGGGTGAGTGAGTGTGTGTTGGTGCGCACGTGTGTGTGAGTGAGTGTGTGTTGGTGCGCACGTGAGGGTGAGTGAGTGTGCATTGGTGCGTGCGTGTGGGTGAGTGGGTGAGTGAGTGTGTGTTGGTGCGCGCGTGTGGGTCAGTGAGTGTGTGTTGGTGCGTGTGTGTGTGGGTGAGTGAGTGTGTGTTGGTGCGCGCGTGTGGGTGAGAGTGTGTGTTGGTGCGTGTGTGTGTGGGTGAGTGAGTGTGTGTTGGTGCGCACGTGAGGGTGAGTGAGTGTTTGTTGGTGAGCGCGTGTGGGTGAGTGAGTGTGTGTTGGTGCGTGTGTGTGTGGGTGAGTGAGTGTGTTGGTGCGCGCGTGTGGGTGAGTGAGTGTGTGTTGGTGCGTGTGTGTGTGGGTGAGTGAGTGTGTGTTGGTGCGCACGTGTGGGTGAGTGAGTGTGTGTTGGTGCGCGCGTGTGGGTGAGTGAGTGTGTGTGTTGGTGCGTGTGTGTGTGGGTGAGTGAGTATGTGTTGGGGCGTGCATGTGGGTGAGTGAGTGTGTGTGTTGGTGTGCACGGGTGGGTGAGTGAGTGAGTGTTGGTGCGCGCGTGTGGGTGAGTGTGTGTTGGTGCGTGTGTGTGTGGGTGAGTGAGTGTGTGTTGGTGCGCACGTGAGGGTGAGTGAGTGTGTGTTGGTGCGCGCGTGTGGGTGAGTGAGTGTGTGTTGGTGCGCGTGTGTGTGGGTGAGTGAGTGTGTGTTGGTGCGCGCATGTGGGTGAGTGAGTGTGTTTTGGTGCGCGCGTGTGGGTGAGTGAGTGTGTGTTGGTGCGTGTGTGTGTGGGTGAGTGAGTGTGTTGGTGCGCGCGTGTGGGTGAGTGAGTGTGTGTTGGTGCGTGTGTGTGTGGGTGAGTGTGTGTTGGTGCGCACGTGTGGGTGAGTGAGTGTGTGTTGGGACGCGCGTGTGGGTGAGTGAGTGTGTGTTGGTGCGCGCGTGTGGGTGAGTGAGTGTGTGTTGGTGCGCGCGTGTGGGTGAGTGAGTGTGTGTTGGTGCGCACGTGTGGGTGAGTGAGTGTGTGTTGGTGCGCGCGTGAGTGAGTGTGTGTTGGTGCATGTGTGGGTGAGTGAGTGTGTTGGTGCGCACGTGTGAGTGAGTGTGTGTTGGTGCGCGCGTGTGGGTGAGTGTGCGTTGCATGCGTGTGAGTGAGTGTGTTTGTTGGTGCACGCGTGTGGGTGAGTGTGAGTGCGTTGGTGCGCGCGTGTGGTTGAGTGAGTGTGTGTTGGTGCGCGCGTGTGTGTGTGTTGGTGCACGCGTGTGTGTGTGTTGGTGCGCGCGTGTGGGTGAGTGAGTGTGTGTTGGTGCGTGCGTGTGGGTGAGTGAGTGTGTGTTGGGGCGCGCGTGTGGGTGAGTGAGTGTGTGTTGGTGCGTGTGGGTGAGTGAGTGTGTGTTGGTGCGCACGTGAGGGTGAGTGAGTGTGTTGGTGCGCGCGTGTGGGTGAGTGAGTGTGTGTTGGTGCGTGTGTGTGTGGGTGAGTGAGTGTGTGTTGGTGCGCGCGTGTGGGTGAGTGAGTGTGTGTTGGTGCGTGTGTGTGTGGGTGAGTGAGTGTGTGTTGGTGCGCGCGTGTGGGTGAGTGTGTGTGTGTTGGAGTGTGTGTGGGTGAGTGAGTGTGTGTTGGTGCGCGCGTGTGGGTGAGTGAGTGTGTGTGTTGGTGCGTGTGTGTGTGGGTGAGTGAGGATGTGTTGGGGCGTGCATGTGGGTGAGTGAGTGTGTGTGTTGGTGCGCACGGGTGGGTGAGTGAGTGAGTGTTGGTGCGCGCGTGTGGGTGAGTGAGTGTGTGTTGGTGCGCGCGTGTGGGTGAGTGTGTGTTGGTGCGCGCGCGTGTGTGAGTGAGTGTGTGTTGGTGCGTGCGTGTGGGTGAGTGAGTGTGTGTTGGTGCGCGCGTGTGGGTCAGTGAGTGTGTGTTGGTGCGTGTGTGTGTGGGTGAGTGAGTGTGTGTTGGTGCGCGCGTGTGGGTGAGTGTGTGTTGGTGCGTGTGTGTGTGGGTGAGTGAGTGTGTGTTGGTGCGCACGTGAGGGTGAGTGTGTGTTGGTGCGCGCGTGTGGGTGAGTGAGTGTGTGTTGGTGCGCGCGTGTGGGTGAGTGTGTGTTGGTGCGGGTGTGTGTGGGTGAGTGAGTGTGTGTTGGTGCGCACGTGAGGGTGAGTGAGTGTGTGTTGGTGCACGCGTGTGGGTGAGTGAGTGTGTGTTGGTGCGCGTGTGTGTGAGTGAGTGTGTGTTGGTGCGCGCATGTGGGTGAGTGAGTGTGTTTTGGTGCGCGCGTGTGGGTGAGTGAGTGTGTGTTGGTGCGTGTGTGTGTGTGGGTGAGTGAGTGTGTTGGTGCGCGCGTGTGGGTGAGTGAGTGTGTGTTGGTGCGTGTGTGTGTGGGTGAGTGAGTGTGTGTTGGTGCGCACGTGTGGGTGAGTGAGTGTGTGTTGGTGCGTGTGTGGGTGAGTGAGTGTGTGTTGGTGCGTGTGTGTGTGGGTGAGTGAGTGTGTGTTGGTGCGCACGTGTGGGTGAGTGAGTGTGTGTTGGTGCGCGCGTGTGGGTGAGTGAGTGTGTGTGTTGGTGCGTGTGTGTGTGGGTGAGTGAGTGTGTGTTGGTGCGCGCGTGTGGGTGAGTGAGTGTGTGTGTTGGTGCGTGTGTGTGTGGGTGAGTGAGTATGTGTTGGGGCGTGCGTGTGGGTGAGTGAGTGTGTGTGTTGGTGCGCACGGGTGGGTGAGTGATTGAGTGTTGGTGCGCGCGTGTGGGTGAGTGAGTGTGTGTTGGTGCGCGCGTGTGGGTGAGTGTGTGTTGGTGCGCGCGTGTGTGAGTGAGTGTGTGTTGGTGCGCGCGTGTGGGTGAGTGAGTGTGTGTTGGTGCGCGCGTGTGTGTGTGTTGGTGCGCGCGTGTGGGTGAGTGAGTGTGTGTTGGTGCGCGCGTGTGGGTGAGTGAGTGTGTGTTGGTGCGCGCGTGTGGGTCAGTGAGTGTGTGTTGGTGCGTGTGTGTGTGGGTGAGTGAGTGTGTGTTGGTGCGCGCGTGTGGGTGAGTGAGTGTGTGTTGGTGCGTGTGTGTGTGGGTGAGTGAGTGTGTGTTGGTGCGCACGTGAGGGTGAGTGAGTGTTTGTTGGTGAGCGCGTGTGGGTGAGTGAGTGTGTGTTGGTGCGTGTGTGTGTGGGTGAGTGAGTGTGTTGGTGCGCGCGTGTGGGTGAGTGAGTGTGTGTTGGTGCGTGTGTGTGTGGGTGAGTGAGTGTGTGTTGGTGCGCACGTGTGGGTGAGTGAGTGTGTGTTGGTGCGCGCGTGTGGGTGAGTGAGTGTGTGTGTTGGTGCGTGTGTGTGTGGGTGAGTGAGTATGTGTTGGGGCGTGCATGTGGGTGAGTGAATGTGTGTGTTGGTGCGCACGGGTGGGTGAGTGAGTGAGTGTTGGTGCGCGCGTGTGGGTGAGTGTGTGTTGGTGCGTGTGTGTGTGGGTGAGTGAGTGTGGGTTGGTGCGCACGTGAGGGTGAGTGAGTGTGTGTTGGTGCGCGCGTGTGGGTGAGTGAGTGTGTGTTGGTGCGCGTGTGTGTGGGTGAGTGAGTGTGTGTTGGTGCGCGCATGTGGGTGAGTGAGTGTGTTTTGGTGCGCGCGTGTGGGTGAGTGAGTGTGTGTTGGTGCGTGTGTGTGTGGGTGAGTGAGTGTGTTGGTGCGCGCGTGTGGGTGAGTGAGTGTGTGTTGGTGCGTGTGTGTGTGGGTGAGTGAGTGTGTGTTGGTGCGCACGTGTGGGTGAGTGAGTGTGTGTTGGGACGCGCGTGTGGGTGAGTGAGTGTGTGTTGGTGCGCGCGTGTGGGTGAGTGAGTGTGTGTTGGTGCGCGCGTGTGGGTGAGTGAGTGTGTGTTGGTGCGCGCGTGTGGGTGAGTGAGTGTGTGTTGGTGCGCGCGTGAGTGAGTGTGTGTTGGTGCATGTGTGGGTGAGTGAGTGTGTTGGTGCGCACGTGTGAGTGAGTGTGTGTTGGTGCGCGCGTGTGGGTGAGTGTGCGTTGCATGCGTGTGAGTGAGTGTGTTTGTTGGTGCACGCGTGTGGGTGAGTGTGAGTGCGTTGGTGCGCGCGTGTGGTTGAGTGAGTGTGTGTTGGTGCGCGCGTGTGTGTGTGTTGGTGCACGCGTGTGTGTGTGTTGGTGCGCGCGTGTGGGTGAGTGAGTGTGTGTTGGTGCGTGCGTGTGGGTGAGTGAGTGTGTGTTGGGGCGCGCGTGTGGGTGAGTGAGTGTGTGTTGGTGCGTGTGGGTGAGTGAGTGTGTGTTGGTGCGCACGTGAGGGTGAGTGAGTGTGTGTTGGTGCGCGCGTGTGGGTGAGTGAGTGTGTGTTGGTGCGTGTGTGTGTGGGTGAGTGAGTGTGTGTTGGTGCGCGCGTGTGGGTGAGTGTGTGTGTGTTGGTGTGTGTGTGGGTGAGTGAGTGTGTGTTGGTGCGCGCGTGTGGGTGAGTGAGTGTGTGTTGGTGCGTGTGTGTGTGGGTGAGTGAGTGTGTGTTGGTGCGTGCGTGTGGGTGAGTGAGTGTGTGTGTTGGTGCGTGTGTGTGTGGGTGAGTGAGTATGTGTTGGGGCGTGCATGTGGGTGAGTGAGTGTGTGTGTTGGTGCGCACGGGTGGGTGAGTGAGTGTGTGTTGGTGCGCGCGTGTGGGTGAGTGTGTGTTGGTGCGCGCGCGTGTGTGAGTGTGTGTTGGTGCGCGCGTGTGGGTGAGTGAGTGTGTGTTGGTGCGCACGTGTGTGTGAGTGAGTGTGTGTTGGTGCGCACGTGAGGGTGAGTGAGTGTGCATTGGTGCGTGCGTGTGGGTGAGTGTGTGTGTGTTGGTGCGTGTGTGTGTGGGTGAGTGAGTGTGTGTTGGTGCGCGCGTGTGGGTCAGTGAGTGTGTGTTGGTGCGTGTGTGTGTGGGTGAGTGAGTGTGTGTTGGTGCGCGCGTGTGGGTGAGTGTGTGTTGGTGCGTGTGTGTGTGGGTGAGCGAGTGTGTGTTGGTGCGCACGTGAGGGTGAGTGTGTGTTGGTGCGCGCGTGTGGGTGAGTGAGTGTGTGTTGGTGCGCGCGTGTGGGTGAGTGTGTGTTGGTGCGGGTGTGTGTGGGTGAGTGAGTGTGTGTTGGTGCGCACGTGAGGGTGAGTGAGTGTGTGTTGGTGCGCGCGTGTGGGTGAGTGAGTGTGTGTTGGTGCGCGTGTGTGTGAGTGAGTGTGTGTTGGTGCGCGCATGTGGGTGAGTGAGTGTGTTTTGGTGCGCGCGTGTGGGTGAGTGAGTGTGTGTTGGTGCGTGTGTGTGTGTGGGTGAGTGAGTGTGTTGGTGCGCGCGTGTGGGTGAGTGAGTGTGTGTTGGTGCGTGTGTGTGTGGGTGAGTGAGTGTGTGTTGGTGCGCACGTGTGGGTGAGTGAGTGTGTGTTGGTGCGCGCGTGTGGGTGAGTGAGTGTGTGTTGGTGCGCGCGTGTGGGTGAGTGAGTGTGTGTTGGTGCGCGCGTGTGGGTGAGTGAGTGTGTGTTGGTGCGCGCGTGTGGGTGAGTGAGTGTGTGTTGGTGCGCACGTGTGGGTGAGTGAGTGTGTGTTGGTGCGCGCGTGAGTGAGTGTGTGTTGGTGCATGTGTGGGTGAGTGAGTGTGTTGGTGCGCACGTGTGAGTGAGTGTGTGTTGGTGCGCGCGTGTGGGTGAGTGTGCGTTGCATGCGTGTGAGTGAGTGTGTTTGTTGGTGCACGCGTGTGGGTGAGTGTGAGTGCGTTGGTGCGCGCGTGTGGTTGAGTGAGTGTGTGTTGGTGCGCGCGTGTGTGTGTGTTGGTGCACGCGTGTGTGTGTGTTGGTGCGCGCGTGTGGGTGAGTGAGTGTGTGTTGGTGCGTGCGTGTGGGTGAGTGAGTGTGTGTTGGGGCGCGCGTGTGGGTGAGTGAGTGTGTGTTGGTGCGTGTGGGTGAGTGAGTGTGTGTTGGTGCGCACGTGAGGGTGAGTGAGTGTGTTGGTGCGCGCGTGTGGGTGAGTGAGTGTGTGTTGGTGCGTGTGTGTGTGGGTGAGTGAGTGTGTGTTGGTGCGCGCGTGTGGGTGAGTGTGTGTGTGTTGGAGTGTGTGTGGGTGAGTGAGTGTGTGTTGGTGCGCGCGTGTGGGTGAGTGAGTGTGTGTGTTGGTGCGTGTGTGTGTGGGTGAGTGAGGATGTGTTGGGGCGTGCATGTGGGTGAGTGAGTGTGTGTGTTGGTGCGCACGGGTGGGTGAGTGAGTGAGTGTTGGTGCGCGCGTGTGGGTGAGTGAGTGTGTGTTGGTGCGCGCGTGTGGGTGAGTGTGTGTTGGTGCGCGCGCGTGTGTGAGTGAGTGTGTGTTGGTGCGTGCGTGTGGGTGAGTGAGTGTGTGTTGGTGCGCGCGTGTGGGTCAGTGAGTGTGTGTTGGTGCGTGTGTGTGTGGGTGAGTGAGTGTGTGTTGGTGCGCGCGTGTGGGTGAGTGTGTGTTGGTGCGTGTGTGTGTGGGTGAGTGAGTGTGTGTTGGTGCGCACGTGAGGGTGAGTGTGTGTTGGTGCGCGCGTGTGGGTGAGTGAGTGTGTGTTGGTGCGCGCGTGTGGGTGAGTGTGTGTTGGTGCGGGTGTGTGTGGGTGAGTGAGTGTGTGTTGGTGCGCACGTGAGGGTGAGTGAGTGTGTGTTGGTGCACGCGTGTGGGTGAGTGAGTGTGTGTTGGTGCGCGTGTGTGTGAGTGAGTGTGTGTTGGTGCGCGCATGTGGGTGAGTGAGTGTGTTTTGGTGCGCGCGTGTGGGTGAGTGAGTGTGTGTTGGTGCGTGTGTGTGTGTGGGTGAGTGAGTGTGTTGGTGCGCGCGTGTGGGTGAGTGAGTGTGTGTTGGTGCGTGTGTGTGTGGGTGAGTGAGTGTGTGTTGGTGCGCACGTGTGGGTGAGTGAGTGTGTGTTGGTGCGTGTGTGGGTGAGTGAGTGTGTGTTGGTGCGTGTGTGTGTGGGTGAGTGAGTGTGTGTTGGTGCGCACGTGTGGGTGAGTGAGTGTGTGTTGGTGCGCGCGTGTGGGTGAGTGAGTGTGTGTGTTGGTGCGTGTGTGTGTGGGTGAGTGAGTGTGTGTTGGTGCGCGCGTGTGGGTGAGTGAGTGTGTGTGTTGGTGCGTGTGTGTGTGGGTGAGTGAGTATGTGTTGGGGCGTGCGTGTGGGTGAGTGAGTGTGTGTGTTGGTGCGCACGGGTGGGTGAGTGATTGAGTGTTGGTGCGCGCGTGTGGGTGAGTGAGTGTGTGTTGGTGCGCGCGTGTGGGTGAGTGTGTGTTGGTGCGCGCGTGTGTGAGTGAGTGTGTGTTGGTGCGCGCGTGTGGGTGAGTGAGTGTGTGTTGGTGCGCGCGTGTGTGTGTGTTGGTGCGCGCGTGTGGGTGAGTGAGTGTGTGTTGGTGCGCGCGTGTGGGTGAGTGAGTGTGTGTTGGTGCGCGCGTGTGGGTCAGTGAGTGTGTGTTGGTGCGTGTGTGTGTGGGTGAGTGAGTGTGTGTTGGTGCGCGCGTGTGGGTGAGTGAGTGTGTGTTGGTGCGTGTGTGTGTGGGTGAGTGAGTGTGTGTTGGTGCGCACGTGAGGGTGAGTGAGTGTTTGTTGGTGAGCGCGTGTGGGTGAGTGAGTGTGTGTTGGTGCGTGTGTGTGTGGGTGAGTGAGTGTGTTGGTGCGCGCGTGTGGGTGAGTGAGTGTGTGTTGGTGCGTGTGTGTGTGGGTGAGTGAGTGTGTGTTGGTGCGCACGTGTGGGTGAGTGAGTGTGTGTTGGTGCGCGCGTGTGGGTGAGTGAGTGTGTGTGTTGGTGCGTGTGTGTGTGGGTGAGTGAGTATGTGTTGGGGCGTGCATGTGGGTGAGTGAATGTGTGTGTTGGTGCGCGCGTGTGGGTGAGTGTGTGTTGGTGCGTGTGTGTGTGGGTGAGTGAGTGTGGGTTGGTGCGCACGTGAGGGTGAGTGAGTGTGTGTTGGTGCGCGCGTGTGGGTGAGTGAGTGTGTGTTGGTGCGCGTGTGTGTGGGTGAGTGAGTGTGTGTTGGTGCGCGCATGTGGGTGAGTGAGTGTGTTTTGGTGCGCGCGTGTGGGTGAGTGAGTGTGTGTTGGTGCGTGTGTGTGTGGGTGAGTGAGTGTGTTGGTGCGCGCGTGTGGGTGAGTGAGTGTGTGTTGGTGCGTGTGTGTGTGGGTGAGTGAGTGTGTGTTGGTGCGCACGTGTGGGTGAGTGAGTGTGTGTTGGGACGCGCGTGTGGGTGAGTGAGTGTGTGTTGGTGCGCGCGTGTGGGTGAGTGAGTGTGTGTTGGTGCGCGCGTGTGGGTGAGTGAGTGTGTGTTGGTGCGCGCGTGTGGGTGAGTGAGTGTGTGTTGTTGCGCGCGTGAGTGAGTGTGTGTTGGTGCATGTGTGGGTGAGTGAGTGTGTTGGTGCGCACGTGTGAGTGAGTGTGTGTTGGTGCGCGCGTGTGGGTGAGTGTGCGTTGCATGCGTGTGAGTGAGTGTGTTTGTTGGTGCACGCGTGTGGGTGAGTGTGAGTGCGTTGGTGCGCGCGTGTGGTTGAGTGAGTGTGTGTTGGTGCGCGCGTGTGTGTGTGTTGGTGCACGCGTGTGTGTGTGTTGGTGCGCGCGTGTGGGTGAGTGAGTGTGTGTTGGTGCGTGCGTGTGGGTGAGTGAGTGTGTGTTGGGGCGCGCGTGTGGGTGAGTGAGTGTGTGTTGGTGCGTGTGGGTGAGTGAGTGTGTGTTGGTGCGCACGTGAGGGTGAGTGAGTGTGTGTTGGTGCGCGCGTGTGGGTGAGTGAGTGTGTGTTGGTGGGTGTGTGTGTGGGTGAGTGAGTGTGTGTTGGTGCGCGCGTGTGGGTGAGTGAGTGTGTGTTGGTGCGTGTGTGTGTGGGTGAGTGAGTGTGTGTTGGTGCGTGCGTGTGGGTGAGTGAGTGTGTGTGTTGGTGCGTGTGTGGGTGAGTGAGTATGTGTTGGGGCGTGCATGTGGGTGAGTGAGTGTGTGTGTTGGTGCGCACGGGTGGGTGAGTGAGTGAGTGTTGGTGCGCGCGTGTGGGTGAGTGAGTGTGTGTTGGTGCGCGCGTGTGGGTGAGTGTGTGTTGGTGCGCGCGCGTGTGTGAGTGTGTGTTGGTGCGCGCGTGTGGGTGAGTGAGTGTGTGTTGGTGCGCACGTGTGTGTGAGTGAGTGTGTGTTGGTGCGCACGTGAGGGTGAGTGAGTGTGCATTGGTGCGTGCGTGTGGGTGAGTGTGTGTGTGTTGGTGCGTGTGTGTGTGGGTGAGTGAGTGTGTGTTGGTGCGCGCGTGTGGGTCAGTGAGTGTGTGTTGGTGCGTGTGTGTGTGGGTGAGTGAGTGTGTGTTGGTGCGCACGTGAGGGTGAGTGAGTGTGTGTTGGTGCGCGCGTGTGGGTGAGTGAGTGTGTGTTGGTGCGCGTGTGTGTGAGTGAGTGTGTGTTGGTGCGCGCATGTGGGTGAGTGAGTGTGTTTTGGTGCGCGCGTGTGGGTGAGTGAGTGTGTGTTGGTGCGTGTGTGTGTGTGGGTGAGTGAGTGTGTTGGTGCGCGCGTGTGGGTGAGTGAGTGTGTGTTGGTGCGTGTGTGTGTGGGTGAGTGAGTGTGTGTTGGTGCGCACGTGTGGGTGAGTGAGTGTGTGTTGGTGCGCGCGTGTGGGTGAGTGAGTGTGTGTTGGTGCGCGCGTGTGGGTGAGTGAGTGTGTGTTGGTGCGCGCGTGTGGGTGAGTGAGTGTGTGTTGGTGCGCGCGTGAGTGAGTGTGTGTTGGTGCATGTGTGGGTGAGTGAGTGTGTTGGTGCGCACGTGTGAGTGAGTGTGTGTTGGTGTGCGCGTGTGGGTGAGTGTGCGTTGCGTGCATGTGGGTGAGTGAGTGTGTTTGTTGGTGCACGCGTGTGGGTGAGTGTGAGTGCGTTGGTGCGCGCGTGTGGTTGAGTGACTGTGTGTTGGTGCGCGTGTGTGGGTGAGTGAGTGTGTGTTGGTGCGCGCGTGTGGGTGAGTGTGTGTGTGTCTTGGTGCGTGCGTGTGGGTGAGTGAGTGTGTGTTGGCGTGTGCGTGAGGGCGAGTGAGTGTGTGTTGGTGCGAGCGTGTGGGTGAGTGAGTGTGCGTTGGTGCGTGAGGGTGAGTGAGTGTGTGTTGGTGCGTGTGAGTGGGTGAGTGAGTGTGTGTTGGAGCGCGTGTGTGGGTGAGTGAGTGTGTGTTGGGGCGTGCATGTGGGTGAGTGAGTGTGTGTTGGTGCGCGCGTGTGGGTGAGTGAGTGTGCGTTGATGCGAGCGTGTGGGTGAGTGAGTGTGTGTTGGCGCGTGTGGGTGAGTGAGTGAGTGTTGGTGCATGAGCATGAGTGAGTGAGTGTGCATTGGTGCGCGCATGTGGGTGAGTGAGTGTGTGTTGTTGCGCACGTGAGGGTGAGTGAGTGTGTGTTGGTGCGCGCGTGTGGGTGGGTGAGTGAGTGTGTGTTGGTGCGTGTGTGTGTGGGTGAGTGTGTGTTGGTGCGCGCGTGTGGGTGAGTGAGTGTGTGTGTTGGTGCGTGTGTGTGTGGGTGAGTGAGTGTGTGTTGGTGCGCACGTGTGGGTGAGTGAGTGAGTGTTGGTGCGCGCGTGTGGGTGAGTGAGTGTGTGTTGGTGCGCGCGTGTGGGTGAGTGTGTGTTGGTGCGCGCGTGTGTGAGTGAGTGTGTGTTGGTGCGCGCGTGTGGGTGAGTGAGTGTGTGTTGGTGCGCGCGTGTGTGTGTGTTGGTGCGCGCGTGTGGGTGAGTGAGTGTGTGTTGGTGCGCGCGTGTGGGTGAGTGAGTGTGTGTTGGTGCGCGCGTGTGGGTGAGTGAGTGTGTGTTGGTGCGCGCGTGTGGGTGAGTGAGTGTGTGTTGGGGCACGCGTGTGGGTGAGTGAGTGTGTGTTGGTGCGCGCGTGTGGGTGAGTGAGTGTGTGTTGGTGCGCGCGTGTGGGTGAGTGAGTGTGTGTTGGTGCGCGCGTGTGGGTGAGTGAGTGTGTGTTGGTGCGCGCGTGAGTGAGTGTGTGTTGGTGCATGTGTGGGTGAGTGAGTGTGTTGGTGCGCACGTGTGAGTGAGTGTGTGTTGGTGCGCGCGTGTGGGTGAGTGTGCGTTGCGTGCGTGTGGGTGAGTGTGAGTGCGTTGGTGCGCGCGTGTGGTTGAGTGAGTGTGTGTTGGTGCGCGCGTGTGGGTGAGTGTGTGTGTGTCTTGGTGCGTGCGTGTGGGTGAGTGAGTGTGTGTTGGCGTGTGCGTGAGGGCGAGTGAGTGTGTGTTGGTGCGAGCGTGTGGGTGAGTGAGTGTGCGTTGGTGCGTGAGGGTGAGTGAGTGTGTGTTGGTGCGTGTGAGTGGGTGAGTGAGTGTGTGTTGGAGCGCGTGTGTGGGTGAGTGAGTGTGTGTTGGGGCGTGCATGTGGGTGAGTGAGTGTGTGTTGGAGCGCGTGTGTGGGTGAGTGAGTGTGTGTTGGTGCGCGCGTGTGGGTGAGTGAGTGTGCGTTGATGCGAGCGTGTGGGTGAGTGAGTGTGTTGGCGCGTGTGGGTGAGTGAGTGAGTGTTGGTGCGTGAGCATGAGTGAGTGAGTGTGCATTGGTGCATGCTTGTGGGTGAGTGAGTGTGTGTTGGTGCGCGTGTGTGGGTGAGTGAGTGAGTGTTGGTGCGTGAGCATGAGTGAGTGAGTGTGCATTGGTGCATGCTTGTGGGTGAGTGAGTGTGTGTTGGTGCGCGTGTGTGGGTGAGTGAGTGAGTGCTGGTGCGCGCGTGTGGGTGAGTGAGTGTGTGTTGGTGCGTGTGTGTGTGGGTGAGTGAGTGTGTGTTGGTGCGCACGTGAGGGTGAGTGAGTGTGTGTTGGTGCGCGCGTGTGGGTGGGTGAGTGAGTGTGTGTTGGTGCGTGTGTGTGTGTGGGTGAGTGTGTGTTGGTGCGCGCGTGTGGGTGAGTGAGTGTGTGTGTTGGTGCGTGTGTGTGTGGGTGAGTGAGTGTGTGTTGGTGCGCACGTGTGGGTGAGTGAGTGTGTGTGTTGGTGCGTGTGTGTGTGGGTGAGTGAGTATGTGTTGGGGCGTGCATGTGGGTGAGTGAGTGCGTGTGTTGGTGCGCACGGGTGGGTGAGTGAGTATGTGTTGGTGCGCGCGTGTGGGTGAGTGAGTGTGTGTTGGTGCGCGCGTGTGGGTGAGTGTGTGTTGGTGCGCGCGTGTGTGTGAGTGTGTGTTGGTGCGCGCGTGTGGGTGAGTGAGTGTGTGTTGGTGCGCGCGTGTGTGTGTGTTGGTGCACGCGTGTGTGTGTGTTGGTGCGCGCGTGTGGGTGAGTGAGTGTGTGTTGGTGCGTGCGTGTGGGTGAGTGAGTGTGTGTTGGTGCGCGCGTGTGGGTGAGTGAGTGTGTGTT
Organism: Somniosus microcephalus; assembly: GCF_052327205.1. NCBI lineage: Eukaryota > Metazoa > Chordata > Chondrichthyes > Squaliformes > Somniosidae > Somniosus > Somniosus microcephalus. The sequence continues at coordinate 65,409,287 of NC_140995.1, read as the reverse complement.
GGGGCGCGCGTGTGGGTGAGTGAGTGTGTGTTGGTGCGCGCGTGTGGGTGAGTGAGTGTGTGTTGTTGCGCTCGTGTGGGTGAGTGAGTGTGTGTTGGTGCGCGCGTGTGGGTGAGTGAGTGTGTGTTGGTGCGTGTGTGTGTGGGTGAGTGAGTGTGTGTTGGTGCGCACGTGAGGGTGAGTGAGTGTGTGTTGGTGCGCGCGTGTGGGTGAGTGAGTGTGTGTTGGTGCGTGTGTGTGTGGGTGAGTGAGTGTGTGTTGGTGCGCGCGTGTGGGTGAGTGTGTGTGTGTTGGTGCGCACGTGAGGGTGAGTGAGTGTGTGTTGGTGCGCGCGTGTGGGTGAGTGAGTGTGTGTTGGTGCGTGTGTGTGTGGGTGAGTGTGTGTTGGTGCGCGCGCGTGTGTGAGTGAGTGTGTGTTGGTGCGCGCGTGTGGGTGAGTGAGTGTGTGTTGGTGCGCACGTGTGTGTGAGTGAGTGTGTGTTGGTGCGCACGTGAGGGTGAGTGAGTGTGCATTGGTGCGTGCGTGTGGGTGAGTGGGTGAGTGAGTGTGTGTTGGTGCGCGCGTGTGGGTCAGTGAGTGTGTGTTGGTGCGTGTGTGTGTGGGTGAGTGAGTGTGTGTTGGTGCGCGCGTGTGGGTGAGTGAGTGTGTGTTGGTGCGTGTGTGTGTGGGTGAGTGAGTGTGTGTTGGTGCGCACGTGAGGGTGAGTGAGTGTTTGTTGGTGAGCGCGTGTGGGTGAGTGAGTGTGTGTTGGTGCGTGTGTGTGTGGGTGAGTGAGTGTGTTGGTGCGCGCGTGTGGGTGAGTGAGTGTGTGTTGGTGCGTGTGTGTGTGGGTGAGTGAGTGTGTGTTGGTGCGCACGTGTGGGTGAGTGAGTGTGTGTTGGTGCGCGCGTGTGGGTGAGTGAGTGTGTGTGTTGGTGCGTGTGTGTGTGGGTGAGTGAGTATGTGTTGGGGCGTGCATGTGGGTGAGTGAGTGTGTTTTGGTGCGCGCGTGTGGGTGAGTGAGTGTGTGTTGGTGCGTGTGTGTGTGGGTGAGTGAGTGTGTTGGTGCGCGCGTGTGGGTGAGTGAGTGTGTGTTGGTGCGTGTGTGTGTGGGTGAGTGAGTGTGTGTTGGTGCGCACGTGTGGGTGAGTGAGTGTGTGTTGGGACGCGCGTGTGGGTGAGTGAGTGTGTGTTGGTGCGCGCGTGTGGGTGAGTGAGTGTGTGTTGGTGCGCGCGTGTGGGTGAGTGAGTGTGTGTTGGTGCGCACGTGTGGGTGAGTGAGTGTGTGTTGGTGCGCGCGTGAGTGAGTGTGTGTTGGTGCATGTGTGGGTGAGTGAGTGTGTTGGTGCGCACGTGTGAGTGAGTGTGTGTTGGTGCGCGCGTGTGGGTGAGTGTGCGTTGCATGCGTGTGAGTGAGTGTGTTTGTTGGTGCACGCGTGTGGGTGAGTGTGAGTGCGTTGGTGCGCGCGTGTGGTTGAGTGAGTGTGTGTTGGTGCGCGCGTGTGTGTGTGTTGGTGCGCGCGTGTGGGTGAGTGAGTGTGTGTTGGTGCGTGCGTGTGGGTGAGTGAGTGTGTGTTGGGGCGCGCGTGTGGGTGAGTGAGTGTGTGTTGGTGCGTGTGGGTGAGTGAGTGTGTGGTGCGCACGTGAGGGTGAGTGAGTGTGTGTTGGTGCGCGCGTGTGGGTGAGTGAGTGTGTGTTGGTGCGTGTGTGTGTGGGTGAGTGAGTGTGTGTTGGTGCGCGCGTGTGGGTGAGTGTGTGTGTGTTGGAGTGTGTGTGGGTGAGTGAGTGTGTGTTGGTGCGCGCGTGTGGGTGAGTGAGTGTGTGTTGGTGCGTGTGTGTGTGGGTGAGTGAGTGTGTGTTGGTGCGCGCGTGTGGGTGAGTGAGTGTGTGTGTTGGTGCGTGTGTGTGTGGGTGAGTGAGGATGTGTTGGGGCGTGCATGTGGGTGAGTGAGTGTGTGTGTTGGTGCGCACGGGTGGGTGAGTGAGTGTGTGTTGGTGCGCGCGTGTGGGTGAGTGTGTGTTGGTGCGCGCGCGTGTGTGAGTGAGTGTGTGTTGGTGCGCGCGTGTGGGTGAGTGAGTGTGTGTTGGTGCGCACGTGTGTGTGAGTGAGTGTGTGTTGGTGCGCACGTGAGGGTGAGTGAGTGTGCATTGGTGCGTGTGTGTGGGTGAGTGTGTGTGTGTTGGTGCGTGTGTGTGTGGGTGAGTGAGTGTGTGTTGGTGCGCGCGTGTGGGTCAGTGAGTGTGTGTTGGTGCGTGTGTGTGTGGGTGAGTGAGTGTGTGTTGGTGCGCGCATGTGGGTGAGTGTGTGTTGGTGCGTGTGTGTGTGGGTGAGTGAGTGTGTGTTGGTGCGCACGTGAGGGTGAGTGTGTGTTGGTGCGCGCGTGTGGGTGAGTGAGTGTGTGTTGGTGCGCGCGTGTGGGTGAGTGTGTGTTGGTGCGGGTGTGTGTGGGTGAGTGAGTGTGTGTTGGTGCGCACGTGAGGGTGAGTGAGTGTGTGTTGGTGCGCGCGTGTGGGTGAGTGAGTGTGTGTTGGTGCGCGTGTGTGTGAGTGAGTGTGTGTTGGTGCGCGCATGTGGGTGAGTGAGTGTGTTTTGGTGCGCGCGTGTGGGTGAGTGAGTGTGTGTTGGTGCGTGTGTGTGTGTGGGTGAGTGAGTGTGTTGGTGCGCGCGTGTGGGTGAGTGAGTGTGTGTTGGTGCGTGTGTGTGTGGGTGAGTGAGTGTGTGTTGGTGCGCACGTGTGGGTGAGTGAGTGTGTGTTGGTGCGTGTGTGGGTGAGTGAGTGTGTGTTGGTGCGTGTGTGTGTGGGTGAGTGAGTGTGTGTTGGTGCGCACGTGTGGGTGAGTGAGTGTGTGTTGGTGCGCGCGTGTGGGTGAGTGAGTGTGTGTGTTGGTGCGTGTGTGTGTGGGTGAGTGAGTGTGTGTTGGTGCGCGCGTGTGGGTGAGTGAGTGTGTGTGTTGGTGCGTGTGTGTGTGGGTGAGTGAGTATGTGTTGGGGCGTGCGTGTGGGTGAGTGAGTGTGTGTGTTGGTGCGCACGGGTGGGTGAGTGATTGAGTGTTGGTGCGCGCGTGTGGGTGAGTGAGTGTGTGTTGGTGCGCGCGTGTGGGTGAGTGTGTGTTGGTGCGCGCGTGTGTGAGTGAGTGTGTGTTGGTGCGCGCGTGTGGGTGAGTGAGTGTGTGTTGGTGCGCGCGTGTGTGTGTGTTGGTGCGCGCGTGTGGGTGAGTGAGTGTGTGTTGGTGCGCGCGTGTGGGTGAGTGAGTGTGTGTTGGTGCGCGCGTGTGGGTCAGTGAGTGTGTGTTGGTGCGTGTGTGTGTGGGTGAGTGAGTGTGTGTTGGTGCGCGCGTGTGGGTGAGTGAGTGTGTGTTGGTGCGTGTGTGTGTGGGTGAGTGAGTGTGTGTTGGTGCGCACGTGAGGGTGAGTGAGTGTTTGTTGGTGAGCGCGTGTGGGTGAGTGAGTGTGTGTTGGTGCGTGTGTGTGTGGGTGAGTGAGTGTGTTGGTGCGCGCGTGTGGGTGAGTGAGTGTGTGTTGGTGCGTGTGTGTGTGGGTGAGTGAGTGTGTGTTGGTGCGCACGTGTGGGTGAGTGAGTGTGTGTTGGTGCGCGCGTGTGGGTGAGTGAGTGTGTGTGTTGGTGCGTGTGTGTGTGGGTGAGTGAGTATGTGTTGGGGCGTGCATGTGGGTGAGTGAATGTGTGTGTTGGTGCGCACGGGTGGGTGAGTGAGTGAGTGTTGGTGCGCGCGTGTGGGTGAGTGTGTGTTGGTGCGTGTGTGTGTGGGTGAGTGAGTGTGTGTTGGTGCGCACGTGTGGGTGAGTGAGTGTGTTGGTGCGCGCGTGTGGGTGAGTGAGTGTGTGTTGGTGCGTGTGTGTGTGGGTGAGTGAGTGTGTGTTGGTGCGCACGTGTGGGTGAGTGAGTGTGTGTTGGTGCGCGCGTGTGGGTGAGTGAGTGTGTGTGTTGGTGCGTGTGTGTGTGGGTGAGTGAGTATGTGTTGGGGCGTGCATGTGGGTGAGTGAATGTGTGTGTTGGTGCGCACGGGTGGGTGAGTGAGTGAGTGTTGGTGCGCGCGTGTGGGTGAGTGTGTGTTGGTGCGTGTGTGTGTGGGTGAGTGAGTGTGTGTTGGTGCGCACGTGAGGGTGAGTGTGTGTTGGTGCGCGCGTGTGGGTGAGTGAGTGTGTGTTGGTGCGCGTGTGTGTGGGTGAGTGAGTGTGTGTTGGTGCGCGCATATGGGTGAGTGAGTGTGTTTTGGTGCGCGCGTGTGGGTGAGTGAGTGTGTGTTGGTGCGTGTGTGTGTGGGTGAGTGAGTGTGTTGGTGCGCGCGTGTGGGTGAGTGAGTGTGTGTTGGTGCGTGTGTGTGTGGGTGAGTGAGTGTGTGTTGGTGCGCACGTGTGGGTGAGTGAGTGTGTGTTGGGACGCGCGTGTGGGTGAGTGAGTGTGTGTTGGTGCGCGCGTGTGGGTGAGTGAGTGTGTGTTGGTGCGCGCGTGTGGGTGAGTGAGTGTGTGTTGGTGCGCGCGTGTGGGTGAGTGAGTGTGTGTTGGTGCGCGCGTGAGTGAGTGTGTGTTGGTGCATGTGTGGGTGAGTGAGTGTGTTGGTGCGCACGTGTGAGTGAGTGTGTGTTGGTGCGCGCGTGTGGGTGAGTGTGCGTTGCATGCGTGTGAGTGAGTGTGTTTGTTGGTGCACGCGTGTGGGTGAGTGTGAGTGCATTGGTGCGCGCGTGTGGTTGAGTGAGTGTGTGTTGGTGCGCGCGTGTGTGTGTGTTGGTGCACGCGTGTGTGTGTGTTGGTGCGCGCGTGTGGGTGAGTGAGTGTGTGTTGGTGCGTGCGTGTGGGTGAGTGAGTGTGTGTTGGGGCGCGCGTGTGGGTGAGTGAGTGTGTGTTGGTGCGTGTGGGTGAGTGAGTGTGTGTTGGTGCGCACGTGAGGGTGAGTGAGTGTGTGTTGGTGCGCGCGTGTGGGTGAGTGAGTGTGTGTTGGTGCGTGTGTGTGTGGGTGAGTGAGTGTGTGTTGGTGCGCGCGTGTGGGTGAGTGTGTGTGTGTTGGTGTGTGTGTGGGTGAGTGAGTGTGTGTTGGTGCGCGCGTGTGGGTGAGTGAGTGTGTGTTGGTGTGTGTGTGTGTGGGTGAGTGAGTGTGTGTTGGTGCGCGCGTGTGGGTGAGTGAGTGTGTGTGTTGGTGCGTGTGTGTGTGGGTGAGTGAGTATGTGTTGGGGCGTGCATGTGGGTGAGTGAGTGTGTGTGTTGGTGCGCACGGGTGGGTGAGTGAGTGAGTGTTGGTGCGCGCGTGTGGGTGAGTGAGTGTGTGTTGGTGCGCGCGTGTGGGTGAGTGTGTGTTGGTGCGCGCGCGTGTGTGAGTGTGTGTTGGTGCGCGCGTGTGGGTGAGTGAGTGTGTGTTGGTGCGCACGTGTGTGTGAGTGAGTGTGTGTTGGTGCGCACGTGAGGGTGAGTGAGTGTGCATTGGTGCGTGCGTGTGGGTGAGTGTGTGTGTGTTGGTGCGTGTGTGTGTGGGTGAGTGAGTGTGTGTTGGTGCGCGCGTGTGGGTCAGTGAGTGTGTGTTGGTGCGTGTGTGTGTGGGTGAGTGAGTGTGTGTTGGTGCGCGCGTGTGGGTGAGTGTGTGTTGGTGCGTGTGTGTGTGGGTGAGCGAGTGTGTGTTGGTGCGCACGTGAGGGTGAGTGTGTGTTGGTGCGCGCGTGTGGGTGAGTGAGTGTGTGTTGGTGCGCGCGTGTGGGTGAGTGTGTGTTGGTGCGGGTGTGTGTGGGTGAGTGAGTGTGTGTTGGTGCGCACGTGAGGGTGAGTGAGTGTGTGTTGGTGCGCGCGTGTGGGTGAGTGAGTGTGTGTTGGTGCGCGTGTGTGTGAGTGAGTGTGTGTTGGTGCGCGCATGTGGGTGAGTGAGTGTGTTTTGGTGCGCGCGTGTGGGTGAGTGAGTGTGTGTTGGTGCGTGTGTGTGTGTGGGTGAGTGAGTGTGTTGGTGCGCGCGTGTGGGTGAGTGAGTGTGTGTTGGTGCGTGTGTGTGTGGGTGAGTGAGTGTGTGTTGGTGCGCACGTGTGGGTGAGTGAGTGTGTGTTGGTGCGCGCGTGTGGGTGAGTGAGTGTGTGTTGGTGCGCGCGTGTGGGTGAGTGAGTGTGTGTTGGTGCGCGCGTGTGGGTGAGTGAGTGTGTGTTGGTGCGCGCGTGAGTGAGTGTGTTGGTGCATGTGTGGGTGAGTGAGTGTGTTGGTGCGCACGTGTGAGTGAGTGTGTGTTGGTGTGCGCGTGTGGGTGAGTGTGCGTTGCGTGCATGTGGGTGAGTGAGTGTGTTTGTTGGTGCACGCGTGTGGGTGAGTGTGAGTGCGTTGGTGCGCGCGTGTGGTTGAGTGACTGTGTGTTGGTGCGCGTGTGTGGGTGAGTGAGTGTGTGTTGGTGCGCGCGTGTGGGTGAGTGTGTGTGTGTCTTGGTGCGTGCGTGTGGGTGAGTGAGTGTGTGTTGGCGTGTGCGTGAGGGCGAGTGAGTGTGTGTTGGTGCGAGCGTGTGGGTGAGTGAGTGTGCGTTGGTGCGTGAGGGTGAGTGAGTGTGTGTTGGTGCGTGTGAGTGGGTGAGTGAGTGTGTTGGAGCGCGTGTGTGGGTGAGTGAGTGTGTGTTGGGGCGTGCATGTGGGTGAGTGAGTGTGTGTTGGTGCGCGCGTGTGGGTGAGTGAGTGTGCGTTGATGCGAGCGTGTGGGTGAGTGAGTGTGTTGGCGCGTGTGGGTGAGTGAGTGAGTGTTGGTGCGTGAGCATGAGTGAGTGAGTGTGCATTGGTGCATGCTTGTGGGTGAGTGAGTGTGTGTTGGTGCGCGTGTGTGGGTGAGTGAGTGAGTGTTGGTGCGTGAGCATGAGTGAGTGAGTGTGCATTGGTGCGCGCATGTGGGTGAGTGAGTGTGTGTTGGTGCGCACGTGAGGGTGAGTGAGTGTGTGTTGGTGCGCGCGTGTGGGTGGGTGAGTGAGTGTGTGTTGGTGCGTGTGTGTGTGGGTGAGTGTGTGTTGGTGCGCGCGTGTGGGTGAGTGAGTGTGTGTGTTGGTGCGTGTGTGTGTGGGTGAGTGAGTGTGTGTTGGTGCGCACGTGTGGGTGAGTGAGTGAGTGTTGGTGCGCGCGTGTGGGTGAGTGAGTGTGTGTTGGTGCGCGCGTGTGGGTGAGTGTCTGTTGGTGCGCGCGTGTGTGAGTGTGTGTTGGTGCGCGCGTGTGGGTGAGTGAGTGTGTGTTGGTGCGCGCGTGTGTGTGTGTTGGTGCACGCGTGTGTGTGTTGGTGCGCGCGTGTGGGTGAGTGAGTGTGTGTTGGTGCGCGCGTGTGGGTGAGTGAGTGTGTGTTGGTGCGCGCGTGTGGGTGAGTGAGTGTGTGTTGGGGCGCGCGTGTGGGTGAGTGAGTGTGTGTTGGTGCGCGAGTGTGGGTGAGTGAGTGTGGGTGCGCGCGTGTGGGTGAGTGAGTGTGTGTTGGTGCGCGCGTGTGGGTGAGTGAGTGTGTGTTGGTGCGCGCGTGTGAGTGAGTGTGTGTTGGTGCATGTGTGGGTGAGTGAGTGTGTTGGTGCGCACGTGTGAGTGAGTGTGTGTTGGTGCGCGCGTGTGGGTGAGTGTGCGTTGCGTGCGTGTGGGTGAGTGAGTGTGGGTGAGTGTGAGTGCGTTGAAGCGCACGTGTGGTTGAGTGACTGTGTGTTGGTGCGCGTGTGGGTGAGTGAGTGTGTGTTGGTGCGCGCGTGTGGGTGAGTGTGTGTGTGTCTTGGTGCGCGCGTGTGGGTGAGTGAGTGTGTGTTGGCGTGTGCGTGAGGGCGAGTGAGTGTGTGTTGGTGCAAGCGTGTGGGTGAGTGAGTGTGCGTGAGGGTGAGTGAGTGTGTGTTGGTGCGTGTGAGTGTGTGTTGGAGCGCGTGTGTGGGTGAGTGAGTGTGTGTTGGGGCGTGCATGTGGGTGAGTGAGTGTGTGTTGGTGCGCGCGTGTGGGTGAGTGAGTGTGCGTTGATGCGAGCGTGTGGGTGAGTGAGTGTGTGTTGGCGCGTGTGGGTGAGTGAGTGTGTGTTGGTGCGTGAGCATGAGTGAGTGAGTGTGCGTTGATGCGAGCGTGTGGGTGAGTGAGTGAGTGTTGGCGCGTGTGGTTGAGTGACTGTGTGTTGGTGCGTGCGCATGGGTGAGTGAGTGTGCGTTGGCGCGCGCGTGTGAATGAGTGAGTGTGCATTGGTGCGTGTGGGTGAGTGAGTGTGTTTGTTGGTGAGCGTGTGTGGGTGTGTCAGTGTGTGTTGGTGCGTGCATGTGGGTGAGTGAGTGTGCGTTGTTGCCTGCGTGTGGGTGTGTCAGTGTGTGTTGGTGCGTGCATGTGGGTGAGTGAGTGTGCGTTGTTGCCTGCGTGTGGGTGTGTGAGTGTGTGTTGGTGCATGTGTGTGGGTGAGTGAGTGTGTGTTGATGCGAGCATGTGGGTGAGTGAGTGTGTGTTGGTGCGAGCGTGTGGGTGAGTGAGTGTGTGTTGGTGCGAGCGTGTGGGTGAGTGAGTGTGTGTTGGTGCGCGCGTGTGGGTGTGTGAGTGTGCGTTGGTGCGAGCGTGTGGGTGAGTGAGTGTGTGTTGGTGCGAGCGTGTGGGTGAGTGAGTGTGTGTTGGTGCGCGCGTGTGTGTGAGTGAGTGTGTGTTGGTGCGCGCGTGTGGGTGAGTGAGTGTGTGTTGCTGCGAGCGTGTGGGTGAGTGAGTGTGTGTTGGTGCGAGCGTGTGGGTGAGTGAGTGTGTGTTGGTGCGCGCGTGTGTGAGTGAGTGTGCGTTGGTGCGAGCGTGTGGGTGAGTGAGTGTGTGTTGGTGCGAGCGTGTGGGTGAGTGAGTGTGTGTTGGTGCGCGCGTGTGTGTGAGTGAGTGTGTGGGTGCGAGCGTGTGTGAGTGAGTGTGTGTTGGTGCGCGCGTGTGGGTGAGTGAGTGAGTGTTGGTGCGCGCGTGTGGGTGAGTGTGTGTTGCTGCGAGCGTGTGGGTGAGTGAGTGTGTTGGTGCGAGCGTGTGGGTGAGTGAGTGTGTGTTGGTGCGCGCGTGTGTGTGAGTGAGTGTGCGTTGGTGCGAGCGTGTGGGTGAGTGAGTGTGTGTTGGTGCGCGCGTGTGTGTGAGTGAGTGTGTGGGTGCGAGCGTGTGTGAGTGAGTGTGTGTTGGTGCGCGCGTGTGGGTGAGTGTGTGTTGCTGCGAGCGTGTGGGTGAGTGAGTGTGTTGGTGCGAGCGTGTGGGTGAGTGAGTGTGTGTTGGTGCGCGCGTGTGTGTGAGTGAGTGTGCGTTGGTGCGAGCGTGTGGGTGAGTGAGTGTGTGTTGGTGCGCGCGTGTGTGTGAGTGAGTGTGTGTTGGTGCGAGCGTGTGGGTGAGTGAGTGTGTGTTGGTGCGCGCGTGTGGGAGAGTGAGTGTGTGTTGGTGCGAGCGTGTGGGTGAGTGAGTGTGTGTTGGTGCGAGCATGTGGGTGAGTGAGTGTGTGTTGGTGCGAGCGTGTGGGTGAGTGAGTGTGTGTTGGTGCGAGCGTGTGAGTGTGTGTTGATGCGAGCGGGTGAGTGAGTGTGTGTTGGTGCGCGCGTGTGTGTGAGTGAGTGTGCGTTGGTGCGAGCGTGTGGGTGAGTGTGTGTTGGTGCGAGCGTGTGGGTGAGTGAGTGTGTGTTGGTGCGTGTGTGAGTGAGTGTGTGTTGGTGCGAGCGTGTGGGTGAGTGAGTGTGTGTTGGTGCGAGCGTGTGAGTGTGTGTTGATGCGAGCGGGTGAGTGAGTGTGTGTTGGTGCGCGCGTGTGTGTGAGTGAGTGCGTTGGTGCGAGCGTGTGGGTGAGTGAGTGTGTGTTGGTGCGAGCGTGTGGGTGAGTGAGTGTGTGTTGGTGCGCGCGTGTGTGTGAGTGAGTGTGCGTTGGTGCGAGCGTGTGGGTGAGTGAGTGTGCGTTGGTGCGAGCGTGTGGGTGAGTGAGTGTGTGTTGGTGTGTGTATACATCTGAAGACAGAATCAGGCCTGCGGGTGGCGCTGGGTCACTTAGTTAAGCTGCTGAGGGCAGCTGGTCCCTGTGGGTCTAAGCAACACGGCAGGAGGGAGAATATTGGAGGGAAGGCGCAAGGACTGTTTTTTAAAAATGAAACGGATTTAATTCATGAAATACTCCTGAGCATGCCAGCTAACCTGTACAGAACTGGGTCAAGGAGCTTTACAGCAATACCAAGGCTGTGAATAACATGCCGGGGATACGTGACCCCAGCCTGTCCTTTGGTGACAAGAACACAATAAATATTTGACAGCAGTTATGCAGACCGAAAGGAATGATGCAGTGTGTAGGCGTTGAGGCAAACCATTTAAACCAGGCAAGAGCTGCTTTCTCACTCGCACTGTGAAAATTCTTGAGTGATTTTCAGGTTACATGTCAATAGGTAGCTGTCATTTATAATAAATAATCCTCTTACATTTGTTCATTCACACTGATAACTTTAGCAAAGCAGCAGGGATGACACTATCTCATAAGATGTCAGTTAACTCTGGTTCAAACTGACATTTCTGGTTCACTTGATATGGCCCAAAATAATTAATTTCAGATTCTGTACCATAATCAGGACACATGTCTCATACTGACAGGATAATATACTTAGAACTATACCCTGCAGCGGAAATAACAGCCCGCCATCGGGGATAGCCTGAGTGCAGAGACCGATCTAGTCGAGCACCCTTGGTCGGCTGAATAAGGACAAGTACATTCACACTGCAACTGAAAAGGAAATAAAGTGGATTCATTATGAAAAATACCTCACACAGAATTCACTCCCCCACTCCAGAGACCAGAGCACAAACTCTCCGCTGACACTCCGTGTAGAACTGCAGGAACGGCAGTACTGAGGAACCACTGTCGGAGGGGCAGTACTGAGGGAACGCTGCTCTGTCAGAGGGGCAGTACTGAGGGAACGCTGCTCTGTCGAGAGGGGCAGTACTGAGGGAACGCTGCTCTGTCGGAGGGGCAGTACTGAGGGAACGCTGCTCTGTCGGAGGGACAGTACTGAGGGAACGCTGCTCTGTCAGAGGGGCAGTACTGAGGGAGCGCTGCACTGTCGGAGGGGCAGACTGAGGGAACGCTGCACTGTCGGAGGGGCAGCACTGAGGGAACGCTGCAGTGTCGGAGGGGCAGTACTGAGGGAGCGCTGCACTGTCGGAGGGGCAGCACTGAGGGAGCGCTGCACTGTCGGGGGGCAGCACTGAGGGAGCACGGCACTGTCGGAGGGGCAGCACTGAGGGAACGCTGCAGTGTCAGAGGGGCAGCACTGAGGGAACGCTGCAGTGTCGGAGGGGCAGCACTAAGGGAGCGCTGCACTGTCGGAGGGGCAGTACTGAGGGAACGCTGCAGTGTCGGAGGGTCAGTACTGAGGGAGCGTTGCACTGTCGGAGGGGCAGTACTGAGGGAACGCTGCAGTGTCGGAGGGGCAGACTGAGGGTACGCTGCACTGTCGGAGGGGCAGCCCTGAGGGAGCGTTGCACTGTCGGAGGGTCAGTACTGAGGGAACGCTGCTCTGTCAGAGGGGCTGTACTGAGGGAGCGCCGCACTGTCGGAGGGGCAGACTGAGGGAACGCTGCACTGTCGGAGGGGCAGCACTGAGGGAACGCTGCAGTGTCGGAGGGGCAGCACTGAGGGAGCGCTGCACTGTCGGAGGGGCAGCACTGAGGGAGCGTTGCACTGTCGGAGGGTCAGTACTGAGGGAGCGTTGCACTGTCGGAGGGGCAGTACTGAGGGAGCGTTGCACTGTCGGAGGGGCAGTACTGAGGGAGCGTTGCACTGTCGGAGGGGCAGTACTGAGGAAGCACGGCACTGTCGGAGGGGCAGTACTGAGGGAGCGTTGCACTGTCAGAGGGTCAGTACTGAGGGAGCGTTGCACTGTCGGAGGGGCAGTACTGAGGGAGCGTTGCACTGTCAGAGGGTCAGTACTGAGGGAGCGTTGCACTGTCGGAGGGGCAGCACTGAGGGAGCGCCGCTCTGTCAGAGGGGCAGCACTGAGGGAGCGTTGCACTGTCGGAGGGGCAGCACTGAGGGAACGCTGCAGTGTCGGAGGGGCAGCACTGAGGGAGCGCTGCACTGTCGGAGGGGCAGCACTGAGGGAGCGCCGCTCTGTCAGAGGGGCAGCACTGAGGAAGCACGGCACTGTCGGAGGGTCAGTACTGAGGGAGCGTTGCACTGTCAGAGGGTCAGTACTGAGGGAGCACGGCACTGTCGGAGGGTCAGCACTGAGGGAGCGTTGCACTGTCGGAGGGGCAGCACTGAGGGAGCATGGCACTGTCGGAGGGTCAGTACTGAGGAAGTGCTGCACTGTTGGATATTTTGTATCAGAGGCTCGTTGCAGTTAGCTCAATATTCCTGAAATATTTGTATAAGTTTATTATTTTCAGTTTTTACTGCTGTTATTTGGAGTTATAAAATTCACCCTGTGCAACTTCAGCAGCGAGCTGCCTCGAATTATCAACAGCTTGTAAATGTGTCAAGCATTTTAATATCCTGATGTAATACTGCGTTGCTACAAGCAAGTTTAAGAAAGATTGACATCTGGGTCTGTGTTTTCACTCTGGCACTATTGAACAGAGCAGGTATAGTAATGTAAAATCAGTTCCCTTTTTTATTACAGTCCTGTGTCTGTTCAGGAGGTTTGGTACCATTCAGCAGATTCTCTAGCTCCTTTCTTTGTCTCTTTGCTGTTTTGCAGAATTTCCCACTATCTCACCCACATTTTTTTTTAAAACTGTAAATATACAAAGGAAGTAAGACTGGCACCACCGTTTTGTACTGAAATCCGTTTGGGGAAAAATCGTACATAGTTTTGTCATTTTTTTTGCTGTGTGCAAATTGGCTGCCACATTTCCTACACTACAACAGTGACTACACTTCAAAAGTACTTCATTGGCTTAGGGACATCCTGAAAAGTGCTATAGAAATGCAAGTCTTTCATTTTTTCTGGAGTTGAACCCACAACCTTCCAACTCGGAAGTGAGTGCTACCACTGAGGCACAGCCGGCACCTAGGGGGAAGAATTCGCTCGCGCACCCTTTGGGGCGCTAACTTCGCCGGGGCGCTACCCCCTCGCCGTAAATTGAGTGGTCGTGCCCCAAGCAGGCGGCGGGGCACTACTGGAAGCGCTCCCCCTCCTTCCTGGGGTGCTACTATTCAATCTCGCGGCGCTATGTGCAGTTGCGCCACGTGCGTCGGTACGTAGTGCCACGGTATTGCAGACCTCCCTCCCCTGATTAAAGGGGAGGGGCCTGGCGCTGTGTGCACCGGGGCCCTGCTGGACCACCGCAGAGCGGGATGCCGGGAAAACAACCTGGCACTCGAGGAGTACCGGGCTGACCGATCGCAGCCGGCACCCTGCATGAGGAGGAGATAGCAGAAGGGCTTGCCATAATTTTCCAATCTTCCCTAGATGTGGGGGAGGTGCCTGAGGATTGGAGAGTGGCAAATGTGACACCATTGTTCAAGAAAGGGTGTAAGGACAATCCTAGTAACTACAGGCTGGTCAGTTTAACATCAGTGGTGGGTAAAGTCTTAGAAACAATAATCAAAGAAACAATTAACAGGCATTTGGAGAGGTTTAAGTTAATTAAGGAGAGCCAACACGTCCCACTGTCCAGGGCCCCAAACACCCCTTCCAGGTGAAACAGCGATTTACTTGTACTTCTCGCAATCTAGTATACTGTATTCGCTGCTCACGATGCGGTCTCCTCTACATTGGGGAGACCAAACGCAGATTGGGTGACCGCTTTGCGGAACACCTCCGTTCAGTCCGTAAGGGTGACCCCGAGCTTCCGGTCGCCTGTCATTTTAATTCACCGCTCCATTCCCACTCGGACCTCACCGTCCTTGGCCTCCTGTATTGTTCCACGGAAGCTCAATGTAAACTCGAGGAACAGCACCTCATCTTCCGATTAGGCAGTCTGCAGCCTTCCGGACTCAATATCGAGTTCAACAATTTCAGATCATAAGCTCGGCCCCCATTTCATTTTCTCTTGTAATTGTTCCACTCCTTTCCCCCCCCCCCCCCCCACCTTTCCTTTTGTTTCTCTCTCACACCTGGCAGCTATCTTTTGCCCTGCCAGTACACTTTACACCTAATCCCAGCCTATCACCATCTCGTCTAGCTTCTAATCTCTTTTACTTCTTTTGTTTCTTTTATTCTTTTGTCCGATCGCAGCCCTGCCTCCGATCCAGTTTCTTTTCTTTCCAGTTTTGAAGAAGGGTCCAACCTGAAACGTCAACTCAAATTTCTCTCCACGGATGTTGCCTGACCTGCTGAGCTTTTCCAGCATTTTCTGTTGTTATTTTGTAAAAGGAAGATTGTGTTTGACTAATCTAATTGAATTTTTTGATGAAGTAACAGAGACGATTGATGAAGGGAATGCAATGGATGTTGTGTACATGGATTTTCGGAAGGCGTTTGACAAAGTACCACATAGAGGATGGTTAACAAAATTGAGGCTTATGGAATAGGTTGGTCAGTGGCAACTTGGATAAGGAATTGGCTTAAGGACAGAAAACAGCGAGTTGTGGTAAATGGCTGTTTTTTCAGACTTGAGGATGGTAGACAGTGGTGTTCCCCAAGGGTCAGTGCTGGGGCCACTGCTTTTTTTGAGATATAAATGACCTGGATATTGGAATACAGAGTAGAATTTCTAAATTTGCTGATGACACCAAACTTGGGGGTGTGGCAAACAGTGACGATGATACCAATTGACTGCAACAGGACATAGAAAGGCTAGCAGAATGGGCAGACAAGTGGCAGATGGAATTTAATACAGAGAAATGTGAGGTGATCCATTTTGGCAGAAGGAACAGGGAGAGGCAATATACACTTAATGGCACAGTTTTAAAGAGTGTGCAGGGACAGAGGGACCAGGGAGTTAATGTGCATAGGTCCCTGAAGGTGGTAGGACATATTGGCCCTGAAATTAGGATCGGGTGCTTGCCGCGCGTGCAAGCCCCCGATCTGCACTCACCCTGCGCGCCGACATCTGAAGCCCGGGCCTGCTTGCATTTCCTGTCACTGGCCCGGTTCAGATGTCGGCGCGATGTGCTTACCTGATCCAGCGGCGTAGTTAGTGCGATGTGCCGGCTGGGATCAGGTGAGCACTGTGCAGCCAATCAGGGGAGGGGAAACTCATTCATGAGTTTGACAGAAAGAGCTGTCAAACTCATGAAAACTCCTGGCCCCAAAACACTACTTAAACCTGAAAGAAAATTAAAAAAAACATTGCACTACTTAAATGAACAATAAAGAACTCCGAAAAACTATTTTAAACAATAATTTTAAAATTTGAAAAAAAAAATTTTTTTTTTTTAATCGGGGCTAAAACTAAACTTACCTTACTGTAAATTCTTTAAAAATAACAAACCTGTGGAAAAAAAATTTCTCAATTGTACTAAAAGCCCACTTACCTGAAAAACTAAGTACTTACGTGTGGTTTTTCAATGCGTAAAGACCGGAGGCCTTTACACACGCGCAACTCAGAAAAAAAAAGGAATTTCACTGCGCACGCGCTGCCTGTGCAGTCGTGCGCGTTCTGCCTCTTAACCCCTTGGGTCAGAGGACAGGAAATGCCGGTTTTCAGCGCATGCGCTGTGCATGCTGAAAACCGGCAATTCCACCGGGCACACGCATGAGTACCCCGTCCGTACTCACGCGTTGTGACAGGAATTACTGGGCCATTAAGAGAGTGGTTAACAAAGCATATGGATCTTGGGCTTCATAAATAGAGGTATTGAGTACAAAAGTAGAGAAGTTATGCTGAACCTTTATAAAGTTGGTTAGGCCACAACTGGAGTATTGCATCCAGTTCTGGTCACCACACTTTAGGAAGGATGTGAAGGCCCTCAAGAGGGTGCAGAGGAGATTTACCAGAATGGTTCCGGGGATGGGGGATCTTAGCTACAAGGACAGGTTGGAGAAGCTGGATTTGTTTTCATTAGAGCAAAGGAGGTTGAGGGGTGATTTGATAGAGGTGTACAAGATTATGACAGGTTTGGATAGGCTAGACGGGGAAAGGCTGTTCCCACTAGTTGATGGTACAAGGACTGGGGACACAGATTTAAGGTTTTGGGAAAAAGATACGGGGATGGGGGGGGGATGTGAGGAAAAACGTATTTACGCAGCGAGTGGTGAGGACCTGGAACTCGCTGCCGATGGAAGTGGTGGAAGCGGAGACACTCAGTGTTTTCAAGGGGAGACTGGATAGGCACTTGAGGGAAATAAACTTGCAGGGCTACAGGGATAGAGCGGGGGAATGAGACTGACTGGATTGCTCTACAGAGAGCCGGCACGGACTCGATGGGCCGAATCGCCTCCTTCTGTGCCATTATGACTCTATGAGGACGCAAAAGGGGGCAGGTGCTGGCAGGCGGCCCACAAAAAAAATGGCTGCCCGGCACCTGCCCTTTAATTATCGCCGCCGTGGCTGCAAAAATGCCACCCTGACCCTGTCGGACATATCGTCCGGCGATAGGTCAGGGGGCGCTACTGAAGTTTGTGAGTGGGGCGCTGTGCGCGGCGATGACGTCATCACTGGAGGCGCAGCGCCATGCGGCTCTACCGGCTACCGCTAACCTCCTGCTGAATTTCGCCCAGGCGCTCGGGGCTTTGCACCACATTAGCGTCCCCTGGCGCAAAGCAATCCAATTTCCCCCCCTAGTGTTTGCCTCACCAATGAAGGGTTGCAGCCTTCCTACAGTCTCATTCACAAAATGTTGCATACTGACCTCACAGGGAAAAGAGGGATGATTAACTGACAGAAACACCAGTATTAGGAGCTTCCTTCCATGGTTTATACCTGGTTACCTGGCAGTGGTGTGTGGAATTCACCCTTACGCCAGAATAAGAATTTTGCCTTTTCAAACATAGGGGCTCCTAACACCCCGGATGTGTCCCCGGGCAAACGATGTCCCCGGATAAGACCCCAGTTCACAAAACTCGTCCCCGAATACGCACGGGTTCAAATCAGGAGCCAGATGACCCTGAGCTGCCCTGCGGTCAGTCAGTAAAGTGGGCGGGATGTGCGGTTTCTGATTGGTGGGAGGGATGGCAATCTCCTGTTTTCAATCTCCTGTGTACTCACCGAGGGACTTTAATTTATGCAGAGATCGTGCTCTGGCCACGGTGTGCATACTCCGTCTCCCCGCCCCGCCACCGAATCCCCGTTTAGTCTCTGGATCGCACGCAGTTTTCCTGTGAAATTCTGTTGAAGAGAAAACGGCCCTGGAGCCAAACATTGCCGAGCAACGTGACTGGTATACGGACTATTGAGCGGTGCCTGGAGCAGAGCCATGTGGATGTCCCAGGAGCTGGATCACAGTACGCTCCGCAGCCTTGGATGGTGTGGTGTGCATGAGTGTCGGACTGTGAGGAGGGCTTGAAACTGATGATTGTGGCCGGCAGATGCTATGAACAGCAGCCGCATTATTCAGGCGGAATGTTCTGGTACTGCTTTTTGCAGCTTCAGCTTGCATTAAGATAACAAAAATCAGCAACAACCCCCACTCCCTCCCTCCCTCCCTGGAGCCGCCACATGTGCCTGAGCGCACACAGCTTGGCTATAGCGTAGATGGTACAGCACTATTGCAGTAGTCATAGCTACGATGGTGACTGAATGGCGAATGACGTAGAACAGAAAATAAATGACTTGGGCAGTGATGTGAAGAAAGATTTTCTGAATAGGTCATATAAACAGTGGGTACGAAAAACTGATGTTCCTGAAGGATGTTATTATTTATAAACGGTGTCTGAATGCACTTTTGAATTTGTAGTGTAGTGTAGTGTATATGTGCAATTGTTAAAATATAGGCTGCTAAAACATTCTGCCTTGCTACACTGCGCAACCTACATTTTCCGTCCTGGCTCCACTGCTGTGCTCCCACCCTGTGTGTCCCCGGGTTCAGTTTAGAAAACATGGTCACCCAAGACTACAATACAATACAATACAAATCGCTTTATTGGCATGATAAGGTACATCTTATGTTGCCAAAGCATCAAAATACATTTATGGTTGAACACATAAACGCGGTTCCATTCATACAGTGTATAAACAGGTATATCCCTGAGTTTATAAATATATTTTCGCCTTGTTTATATATACTCTTGTCTTAGTTTACTGGTTGTCCCTCTGTTCATGGCAAGCTGTAACATAGTGTGCCGCCAGTGTTACACAGCTTCTCTCCTCCCCCAGTAGGAATGGGAGTTTTTGGTTGTCAGTCAGATTTCTGAATTCAGGGCATATTTGTGAGAATTTTTGATAGAAATTCTCTCTGATGCCCTGATATTTTCCACAGGCTGTGAGGAAGTGCATCTCTGTCTCAACTACTCCCTGACTGCAGTGAGAGCATATCCTGTCTTCTCTTGGCAGCCTGGTCTGCCTTTTTCGATCGCTAGGCTATGTTCGCTAAGTCTGTACCTTGTCAAGGTTCTTCTCAGTTTGTTATCCTTTACCATGGTCAGGTAATCAGCTATGTTGTATTGTCTGTTTAGGGCCAAGTAGCAATTGAGTTTGCTTTGGGTTTTTGTTGTTTCTGCCCAATATGACAGATATTTTTCCTTTTGCTTAGCGACGATTGTGTTGGGTCGAATTCTTTGTGTTACCCTGTCACTGTCCTGGGGCTGGTTATTGTTAGTATTGTTATTAGTTACTTTATTGAGTCCCAGGACTAGTTGACTGAGGGTATTCTTCTTTATGGTCAGCTCTTGGCATTTCAGGGCGTCGTAGTGATAGCATTGGGGGTTGCTCATTTGTAGGTGATTCCAAAATTTGGTGGCTCTTTTTTGGATAGTGATTATTAATGGGTATTGGCCTAGTTCCGCCCTGCATGCGTTGTTTACTGTTTTCCTTTGAGTCCGGAGGATACTTTTACAGAATTCCGCATGTAGGATCTCAATTGGGTGTTTGTCCCATTTTGCAAAATCTTGTTGTGTTAGTGGTCCCCAGACCTCACTGCCATAGAGTGCAATTGGTTCAATTACTGATTTGAAAATTTTGAGCCAAATGCTAATTGGGATTTCTATTTGGATTGATTTTTTGATGGCATAGAAAGCCCTTCTTGCTTTCTCTTTCAGTTCATTCACAGCCAGTTTGAAGTTTCCCATAGAACTGATTTTTAAGCCCAAGTATGTGTAGTGAGTGGTTTGTTCAATTTTGGTTGTTCCTACTGTGAAATTTATTGTGGGTCCATGTTGTTTGGATCTTTGCTGGAACACAAGGACTTTGGTTTTTTGGGGATTTATTGTCAGGGCCCAAGTCTGGCAGTACGACTCCAGCAGGTCCAGGTTCTGCTGTAGACCCTCCTTAGTTGGTGACAGCAGAACCAGGTCGTCGGCATAGAGGAGGAATTTAACCTTGGATTCATATAGGATGAGGCCGGGTGCTGTAGATTGTTCAAGTAGTTTTGCCAATCCATTTATGTAAATATTAAAGAGTGTCGGTGAGATTGGCGAGCCCTGCGTCACCCCCCGCCCCTGTGGGAAGTATTTTGTTTGTTTGTCTCCAATTTTAACTGCACATTTATTGTTTGTATACATTGATTTAATTACATCATATGTTTTCCCTCCTACCCCGCTTTCGATAAGTTTCAGGAATAAACCGTCATGCCAGATGGAGTCGAAAGCCTTCTGGAAATCTACAAAGCATGCGTAGATTTTGCTTTTGTTATGGTGAACGTGTTTGTCAATTAGGGTCTGTAGGGTGAAGATATGATCGGATGTTCTATAGTTTGGCAGGAATCCAATTTGGCTTTTACTCAAGACATTGTGCTCTTCAAGGAAGTTTATAAGTCTTTTGTTTATGATGCTACAGAATACCTTCCCCAGGTTACTGTTTACACAGATGCCTCGATAGTTGTTTGGGTCGATTTTGTCCCCACTTTTGTATATGGGTGTTATGAGTCCTTTGTTCCAGATGTCAGGGAAATAACCGACACTCAGAACCAAGTTGAAGAGTTTTAGGATAGCCAGTTTCAGTTTGTCGTCTGCGTGTTTAATCATCTCGTTTAGTATGCCGTCTGTCCCGCAAGCTTTTCCTGGTCGCAGGTCCTTGAGTTTTTCAAGAAGTTCTTTTTCTGTTATTATGGCGTCTAGCGGGTTTTGGTTATCTTTTATGGCCATTTCAAGCTTTTCAAGTTTTTTGCGTATTTGGTGTTGCTCTGGTCCTAGTGTGTTTTTCTGGTATAATTTTTCAAAGTGGTTTACCCATGTGTCCCCATTTTGAATGGACAAATCGTCGTGTTGTTTTTTGTGTAGTGTTTTCAAGTTGTCCCAGAAACAATTCGACTCAATGGATTCCTCCATGGAGCTGAGTGTATTCTTAATAAATTGCTCTTTTTTGGTCCTGAGTGTGTTTCTGTATTGTGTTAGCGTCTGACAATAAGTAAGGCGTAATTCCTCGTTTTCTGGATGTCTGTGTTTTTGGTTTGATAGTTTTCTAAGTTTTTTCCTCATGTTATGGCAATCATGGTCAAACCATTTTTCATAGTTTTTTGTTTTGGGTTTGTTCTTGCGAGCTTTCAAGTTTGCATTTGTTGCCAAATTATCAAAAATATTGTTTAGTTTACTAACTGCCCGGTTTACGCCTTCTTTATTGTGAGTGTATATGTTATCCAGAAAGGTGTCTAAGAGAGCTTGAGTTGATGCATTGCTAATTGTTTTCTGGTATTTTTCCGTGTCGTTTTTGGCCCATCTGTACGATTTTTTGGTGTTGTACAGTTTACTGGGTTGTGTTTCTATGTTGTTTGTTTCTGTCTTTTTGAGAAACATAGTAATTTGACTGTGATCTGACAGTGTTGTTTGTGGTTTGACTGTGAATGCTCTGAAAGAGGATGGGTCCAAGTCTGTAATCATATAGTCTACTGTGCTGCAGCCAAGAGGTGAGCAGTAGGTCGATCTTCCTAGGAGGTCTCCTATGAACCTACCATTGACAATGTACAGACCCAGGTTTCGACAGAGCTGTAGTAGCTGTTTACCGTTGGTATTTGACTGCTTGTCGCAGTTATGCCTGTATGGAAGGGAAGGGATGTCAAAGTGGTTAACTGCAGGTGAAGCATAAGTCACCTTTCACACATAACTAAAATACTCGCTATCTCCGTAACCTCCTCCAGCCCTACAACCCTCCCTCTCTCTGTAACCTCCTCCAGCCCTACAACCCTCCCTCTCTCTGTAACCTCCTCCAGCCCTACAACCCTCCCTCTCTCTGTAACCTCCTCCAGCCCAATAACCCTCCCTCTCTCTGGAACCTCTTCCAGCCCTACAACCCTCCCTCTCTCTGTAACCTCCTCCAGCCCTACAACCTTCCCTCTCTCTGGAACCTCCTCCAGCCCTACAACCCTCCCTATCTCTATAACCTACTCCTGCCCTACAACCCTCCCTCCCTATAACCTCCTCCAATCCTACAACCCTGCCTCTCTCTGTAACCTCCACCAGCCCTACAACCCCCCCCTCTCTCTGTAACCTCCACCAGCCTTACAACCCTCCCTCTCCCTGTAACCTCCTCTGGCCCTACAACCCTCCCCCTCTCTGTAACCTCCACCAGCCCTACAACCCCCCCTCTCTCTGTAACCTCCCCCAGCCCTACAGCCCTCCCTCTCTCTGTAACCTCCTCCAGCCCTACAACCCTCCCTCTCTCTGTAACCTCCTCCAGACCTACAACCCTCCCTCTCTCTGTAACCTCCTCCAGCCCTATAACCCTCCCTCTCTCTGGAACCTCTTCCAGCCCTATAACCCTCCCTCTCTCTGGAACCTCTTCCAGCCCTACAACCCACCAAGATCTCTGTAATCTCCTCCAGCCCTACAACCCTCCCTCTCTCTGTAACCTCCTCCAGCCCTATAACCCTCCCTCTCTCTGGAACCTCTTCCAGCCCTACAACCCTCCCTCTCTCTGTAACCTCTTCCAGCCCTACAACCCTCCCTCTCTCTGTAACCTCCTCCAGCCCTACAACCTTCCCTCTCTCTGGATCCTCCTCCAGCCCTACAACCCTCCCTATCTCTATAACCTACTCCTGCCCTACAACCCTCTCTCCCTATAACCTCCTCCAATCCTACAACCCTGCCTCTCTCTGTAACCTCCACCAGCCCTACAACCCCCCCCTCTCTCTGTAACCTCCACCAGCCTTACAACCCTCCCTCTCCCTGTAACCTCCTCTGGCCCTACAACCCTCCCCCTCTCTGTAACCTCCACCAGCCCTACAACCCCCCCTCTCTCTGTAACCTCCCCCAGCCCTACAGCCCTCCCTCTCTCTCTAACCTCCTCCAGCCCTACAACCCTCCCTCTCTCTGTAACCTCCTCCAGACCTACAACCCTCCCTCTCTCTGTAACCTCCTCCAGCCCTATAACCCTCCCTCTCTCTGGAACCTCTTCCAGCCCTACAACCCTCCCTCTCTCTGGAACCTCTTCCAGCCCTACAACCCTCCCTCTCTCTGTAACCTCCCCCAGCCCTACAACCCTCCCTCTCTCTGTAACCTCCTCCAGCCCTACAACCCTCCCTCTCTCTGTAACCTCCTCCAGCCCTACAACCCTCCCTCTCTCTGTAACCTCCTCCAGCCCTACAACCCTCCCTCTCTCTGTAACCTCCTCCAGCCCTACAACCCTCCCTCTCTCTGTAACCTCCTCCAGCCCTACAACACCCCCTCTCTCTGGAACCTCCTCCAGCCCTACAACCCTCCCTATCTCTATAACCTACTCCTGCCCTACAACCCTCCCTCCCTATAACCTCCTCCAATCCTACAACCCTGCCTCTCTCTGTAACCTCCACCAGCCCTACAACCCCCCCCCTCTCTGTAACCTCCACCAGCCTTACAACCCTCCCTCTCCCTGTAACCTCCTCTGGCCCTACAACCCTCCCCCTCTCTGTAACCTCCACCAGCCCTACAACCCCCCCTCTCTCTGTAACCTCCCCCAGCCCTACAGCCCTCCCTCTCTCTGTAACCTCCTCCAGCCCTACAACCCTCCCTCTCTCTGTAACCTCCTCCAGCCCTACAACCCTCCCTCTCTCTGTAACCTCCTCCAGCCCTACAACCCACCAAGATCTCTGTAATCTCCTCCAGCCCTACAACCCTCCCTCTCTCTCTAACCTCCTCCAGCCCTACAACCCTCCCTCTCTCTGTAACCTCCTCCAGCCCTACAACCCTCCCTCTCTCTCTAATCTCCTCCAGCCCTACAACCCTCCCTCTCTCTGTGACCTCCTCCAGCCCTACAACCCTCCCTCTCTCTGTAACCTCCTCCAGCCCTACAACCCTCCCTCTCTCTCTAACCTCCTCCAGCCCTACAACCCTCCCTCTTTAACCTCCTCCAGCCCTACAACCCTCCCTCTCTCTCTAACCTCCTCCAGCCCTACAACCCTCCCTCTCTCTCTAACCTCCTCCAGCCCTACAACCCTCCCTCTCTCTCTAACCTCCTCCAACCCTACACCCCTCCGAGATCTCTGTACTCCTCCAATTCTGGGCTCTTGAGTATCCCCAACTTTCATTGCTCCACCATTGGTGGCCGTGCCTTCAGCTGCCTCGGCCCTAAGCTCTAGAATTCCCTCCCTAAACCTCTCTGCCTCTGCTCCTTTAAGATGCTCCTTGAAACCTCCCTCTTTGGCCAAGCTTCTGGTCACCTGTCCTAATATCTCCATATGTGGCTCGGTGTCCGATTGAATCTGATTACACTCCTGTGAAGCGCCTTGGGGAGTTTTCTACGCTAATGGCACTATATAAATGCAAGTTGTTGTTAAAAAAAGTCCCACAACTGATAACCAATACCCCGTCTCACAGAGGCACAGCATTCCCGTATTTAATCATTGCTTCACAAGAATGTAACACTCCCATACGCAGTACAGTTCCTACAGGGATGGTTTACAACATATTGAACTGAGATACATTTGAAGAACAGATGCATGCTGGATTTAGTGATGCCGAGGTAAGCTTCAACCATAGCCTCAGATGTGGCTCAGTGGGTAGCTCTCTCACCTCTGAGTCAGAAGGTCGTGGGTTCACGTCCCACTCCAGAGACTTGAGCACATAATCCAGGCCGAGACTCCCAGTGCAGTACTGAGGGAGTGCTGCACTGTCAGATATGCCATCTTTCAGATGAGACATTAAACCATCAGCCTGCTCAGGTGGATGTAAAAGATCGCATAGCACTATTTAAAGAAAAGGGGATTCCTGGGTCGTCACTTATTCCTCAACCAACATCACTATAACAAATGATCTGGTAATTAGCACATTGCTGTTTGTGGGACCTTGCTGTGCATAAATTTGCTGCTGCATTTCCTACATTATAACAGTGACTACACTCCAAAAAGTACTTCATTGGCTGTAAAGCGTTTTGGGACGCCGAGGTCGTGAAAGGTGCAGTATAAATGCAAGTTTGTTCTTTAAGCCATGTTGTCTTAAAGGAGATGCTGGCATTTAAAGAGTTAACATTGATCCTCGCCAGGCTGATTCTCAACACGTGCCGCACTGAGAGTTCTCAGCACGGTCTGAGTGAAGGCCCTTCTTCCTGCTAGCTCATATTGGGCAGGATTCCCAGAAAATCCCAGCTGGAGTCTGATACATGTAAGTGTGCTTAGCTGCAAAATGAGACTGTCAAGAATTGTATCAACCATTATAAATCGATCCCATCCTTCCTGATTTTCATTTGTCCACAATCTTCCTCGTGCCAGTTACAGAATCAGACAGCACAGAAGGAGGCCATGTGGCCTATCGTGCCTGTGCCGGCTCTTTGAAAGAGCTCTCCAATTAGTCCCACTCCACTGCTCTTTCCCCATAGCCCTGTGAATTTTTCCTTTTCAAGTATTTATCCAATTCCCTTTTGAAAGTTTCTTTTGAATCTGCTTCCACCACCCTTTCAGGCAGTGCATTCCAGATCACAACAACTCACTGCGTAAAAAATAATTCTCCTCATGTCGCCCCCGGTTCTTTTGCCAATTGCCTTAAATGTGTCCCCTGTAGGAGTCTACGTACTCCTAGCAAAAAATACTGAACTCGGAGAGGTTCAACAGAAAAGGTTTAATTGTTGAGACTGCATGTTGAACACAAAAATGGCGTCAGAGACTACACCAAGTCCGACTGCCTTTCATCAGTCCACAGCTTCGACTGCTCCTCCCCCGCTCTGGGCTTCACTATGTTGCAGATCGAGTTTCTTAAAGGTGTGATCCTTCTTAAAGGCATGACGCCTGATTTATAGTCTACAGACCGAAAAGCGGATCGTGTCCTTTCTGTGATCAGTACGCCACACAGCTCCCCCCAGAATCCGCTAGTAGGGAGTGTACGAACCGGCGTGGCGGCTTGATGGCACGGCCGGAACGGCTCTTGGCGGTTGGTGTCGGGAGCGTGGCGGTCGGATGCGTCGGGCTCTTAGGCGGTCTGCCCCGCGGTGGGGGTTGGCCCACTTGAACGGGTTCGTCGGGCTGTAGGTGCGCCAGCTTGAGCCGGTCGACCGACACCTTGTCAGTTCTGCCGCCCACTTCGAGGAGGAAGAACTTGTTCCCCGTCTGGAGTACCTTGTAGGGTCCGTCGTATGGGGGCCGTAGAGGTCCTCGGTGGGCGTCATGGCGCACAAAAACAAATTTGGCCATGTGCAGGCTAGGTGGTATGCGGGTTGCTGGTTCGCCGTGCCGGCCGGTGGGTACCGGAGCGAACTGTTGTGCTCGGTTGGCGAAAGCGTGGCGTTGCTGGTCAGCCGACCAGGGGGTCGTGGCGGTGGGCAGGAACTCTCTGGGTACGCACAGCGGCTGGCTGTACACGAGTTCCGCCGCCGAGGCTTGCAGGTCTTCCTTGACCGCGGAGCGTAGGCCAAGTAGCACCCACGGGAGGCGGTCGATCCAAGCCTCGTCCTCGAGGCTGGCGCGGCGGGACGCCTTCATGGACCTGTGGAATCGCTCGCACAGTCCGTTGGCTTGGGGGTGGTAAGCCGTGGTGCGGTGAATGGCCACCCCGAGGTTTGGGGCGATGGCGGCCCACAGATCAGAGGTGAACTGCGGGCCTCTATCCGACGTCATGTCGGAGGGGACGCCGAACCGAGCGACCCAGGTACCGATGAACACCCTCGCGATGTCGGCGGTGGTGGTGGACGTCAGTGGAATGGCCTCGGGCCAGCGGGTGGTACAGTCCACGATTGTCAGCAGGTGCGTGTGACCTTGTGATGGCGGCAGGGTGCCGACGAGGTCGATGTGGACGTGGTCAAACCTTCTTTCTGGCACGGTGAACTCCTCGAGTGGGACTTTGACGTGCTGGTGGATTTTGGCACGCTGGCAAGCTATGCAGGATCTGGAGCAGACACGCACATCTTTGCGCAGGCCGTGCCAGACAAATCGGTTGGCCACCAGTCTAATGGACGCACGGGTGCCGGGGTGTGAGAGGCCGTGGACGATGTCGAACACCCGTTTTCGCCAGGACGCCGGGACTACGGGGCGGGATAGGCAGTCGGCCACCGCGTTGTCTCGACCGGAGACGTGCCGGATGTCCGTGGTGAATTCGGACACGGCGGCGAGCTGGCGTTGTTGCCTGGCTGACTACGGGTCCGCAGATTTTGCCATCGCGAATGTCAGGGGTTTGTGGTCGACAAACGCGGTGAAGGGGCGGCCCTCCAGAAGAAATCTAAAATGGCGGACTGCCAGGTACAGTGTGAGGAGCTCGCGGTCAAAGGCACTGTATTTGGCCTCCGGGGGGCGCAGTTGGTGGCTGAAAAAGGCCAGCGGTTGCCAGGCCCCGTCGACCGCGTGGTTGGAGGCGTCCGTGGTGAGGGCCACCCTGGCGTTGGGCTGTGGGTGAGCGAGCATGGCGGCGTCGGCGAGCGCCTTTTTGGTCGAGTCGAAAGCGGTCAACATGTCCGCTGACCACTCGATTGCCATTCTGTCTTTCTTACCCCGGAGGGCTTCGTATAGGGGCCGCATGAGGGAGGCCGCTCCGGGAATGAAGCGGTTGTAAAAGTTGATCATCCCCAAGAACTCCTGGAGGCCTTTGATGGTGGTAGGCCGGGGGAACTGCTGGACGGCTTGCACCTTGGCGGGCAGGGGAATGGCTCCGTCCTGCGTGATGTGGTGGCCGAGGAATTCGATCCTGCTGAGGCCGAATTGGCATTTGGCTGGGCTGATGATGAGCCCGTGCTCACTGAACCGCTGGAACAGGGTGCGGAGGTGCTCGATGTGTTCCTGCTTGGAGGAACTAGCTACCAGGATGTCATCCAGGTAGACAAAGAGGAACTTCAGGTCCCGGAGGACCGAGTCCCCGCAGGGGCGCCATCCCCCATCGGGTTTGGTGACGTTGTGGAGTGGGGATGCCCAGGGGCTGTTGGAGCGGCGGATGATGCCGAGCTGTTCCATTGTGGCGAACTCGGCCCGCGCGATCTCCAGCTTGGCCGGGTCCAGCCTGCGGGCATGGGCATACATCAGTGGGCCTGTGGTGGGGATGAAGTGTTCTACCCCGTGCTTAGCAACTTTCGCGGAGGTCGGGTTGGTGAGGGCTGGGAACTCAGCCAGGAGTGCTGAGTAGTCGTCCGTTGAGCGGGCGCGGCACTGCCACGCCATTTCGGCGGGTTGGGGGGGGCCATGGCGCCCGGGTTAGGTGACATGGTGTTCATGTCCACGAGGCGGCGCCGAGGCATGTCGACCAACAGGCCGTGGGCGCACAGGAAATCCGCACCGAGGAGCGGGGAGAGCACCTTGGCGGTGATAAACTCCCAGTGGTAGCGGCGGCCTGCGAGGTCGATGGTGACGGTGCGGGTGCCATACGTCCGGATGTCGGTGCCGTTGGCGGCAGCCAGCGCAGGGCCGCGGCTGCCTCGCTGGATCTCGAGGGCGGACGCGGGGATGATGCTGCGCTGCGCGCCCGTGTCGCATAGGAAACGGCGTCCGGAGGCGCTGTCCGTAACATACAGCCGCGCGCCTGCTTGCCCCACGGCCATCGTGTAGGCCAGTGTGGGGGCGGTTGGAAACGTGCAGGGATGGCTGCAGCGGCGTGCCCGTGCACCGAACCGGGTATGGAAGTAGCAGTAGCCCTGGGTCGGAGGGCTTGGGGGACGTGGGGGCCTGGGGGGCCTCGTGGCCGCGCGATAGAGGGTGGAGCGCGCGCCGACGCTGCGGAGGCCAGGTCGGGGGTGATGGCGTGGTTGGAGCCGGCAGACAGGAGCTTATCGGCTTCGTCGGCCAGGCCCTCGAGGTCCGTGAGGCTGGACGCCACGATCGCCGGGCGGATGCTAGGAGGTAGCTGGCGGATAAAGAGCGTGCGGAAGAGGGAGCCGGGCGGTTTCTCGTCGGTCAGAGCAAGCATGTGTGAGAGCAAGTCTGACGGCGTGGAGTCACCGAGGCCCGGGAGGTCGAGGAGGTGGCAGTTGCGCACGAATTGGGAGGCTGTGAATTTTTTAAGGAGCGCGGCCTTGAGATGAGCGTACTTGCCTTCCTCCGAAGGGTTTTGTAGTGTTGTCCAGACTTTCATGATTGTGGAGCTGCCCAGGGAGGCGATGAGGTAGTCGTACATCGTTGCGTCGGCGGTGATGCCGCGGAGTCGGAATTGCGATTTGGCTTGAAGGAACCAGGCGGTGGCTAGGTTCTCCCAGAACTCCGGCAGCTTCACAGAAACTGCGTTTGTGTCAGCCATGGTTACGCTTAGGAGTCGTCCTGAGCGTCTGGGTCATCAATGTAGGAGTCTACGCACTCCTAGCAAAAAATACTGAACTCGGAGAGGTTCAACAGAAAAGGTTTAATTGTTGAGACTGCATGTTGAACACAAAAATGGCGTCAGAGACTACACCAAGTCCGACTGCCTTTCATCAGTCCACAGCTTCGACTGCTCCTCCCCCGCTCTGGGCTTCACTATGTTGCAGATCGAGTTTCTTAAAGGTGTGATCCTACTTAAAGGCATGACGCCTGATTTATAGTCTACGGACCAAAAAGCGGATTGTGTCCTTTCTGTGATCGGTACGCCACACCCCTCTAGTTACCGACCCTCCTGCCAGGGAATGTGTCAGCCAAGATTCTATGCTGGGTTCCTGACTCAGAGCCCATCTGACACTTGTACTGCAACTAACTCACATGTGGATTTTCCTTTCTGGAAGTAGTGCTGTCAAACTGCACATTTTAAATTACTGCAAAGTGGTTAAGGTTCTCAACAACACAAAATAAAACTTGCAGTACTGCTGTAGCCAAACAGATGTCAGTTTGGGATTCCCACTGACTGCAGTTTAATTGGGGTGAAGTTTGTTAAACTTTCTAAAGTTCCCAGGTAGTCCCCATGCTCTCTCTGAGCTTCTAATGTTAGCGACACCATTTAGTCTCCAGTCTGCACAGCTCTGCTGAATCCTCCTCCCTCCCTCCCTCCCCAACTTCACAAAACTGTGCTGAGCTGGCATTATAACTCGGTGCTGCTCGCTCTCCAACAGGACCTACAGCATGACAGCAGTTATACTGCACTTCTGTTAAGAAGTGTGTGCAGGGTAAGTAATAACAAAAGGAATGCCAGTTGATTCTGCTGGATGCTGGGGGACAATTGGAGCGTTCAAGGCTGCAATCGATAGATTTGTGTTGGGTAAGGGTATCAGGGGATGTGGAGCAAAGACGGGAAAATGGAGTTGATCAGCCGTGATCTAATTGAATGGTGGAGCAGGATCGAGGGGCTGAATGGCCCCCTCCTGTTCCTATGTAGCCATCAATATAAGATAGTCAATAATAAATCCAATGGGGAATTCAGGAGAAACCTCTTTACTCAGAGAGTGGTGAAAATGTGGAACTCGCCACCACAGGGAGTAGTTGCGGCAAATAGCAGCGATGCATTTAACGGGAAACTAGTTAAACATGAGAAAGGAATAGAAGGATATGTTGATGGGGTGAGATGAAGAGGAGTGGGAGGAGGCTCGTGTGGAGCATGAACACCGGCACGGGCTAGTTGGGCCGAATGGCCTGTTTCTGTGCTGTACATTCGATGTATGTGCCTAAGTATTTCTCTCTCACTGACCCTGGCTCCTCCTTCCGTTTCCCGTTCTCCTTCTGTTCTTTGCTCATTTGTCTCATCTTTCTCTTTTGCCTTTCTCATTTCCTTTCACCCTCCTTCCACTCTTAGTCTTTCCAAGCCCTGAATTCTCTGACAGGCAGTGAGCAGCTGTCAGGAAGTATCCAGCTGGTAATTTCACTGGCCATTCACACATCTCCTAACCTGGTCCTCCTGCAATTTAGTGGCCTGTAGAAGTCCTTGCCTGTGGCAGAGACCACATAGGGACAATAACACAATTCACTATGTATAGCCAATGTTGTTATACGTACGTACTTGGTTGGGTTATCGGGGCAGGGTCCCTTTAAGAGCGTCGGTAGCGTGATGACATCATGCGTCGGTAGCGTGATGACGTCATAGTCCTGCAACGAGGCTGAGACCTTCAGTCCTCATGGAGAGTGAATAAAGTAACACACGTTTTGCCTTTGCTGCAACAAAAGTCTCAGAGCCTGTTGATTTCTAGCGACTCCAACATTGGTGACCCCGCTGCTCTTTTGGACGATTCCAAAGACCACATCCGAAATGGCGACGAACGCCGTTTCCATCAAATTACCCGTGTTTTTGGAACGACAGGCTGCCGCTTGGTTCGCCCAGGCCGAGGCTCAATTTGCACTCCGGGACATCACCGCGGACGACACGAGGTACTACTACGTCGTCTCTGCTCTTGGCAGCTCCACCGCGGCCAGAGTCATGAGCCTGCTCGAGAACCCCCCGGAGCTCAACAAATTCGAAACGCTGAAAACGCACCTCTTAGAAACTTTCGGACTCACCGAAGCCAAGCACGCACGCCGGCTTCTCTCTCTACCTGGTCTTGGCGACTCCAAGCCCTCGGAGCTGATGGACCACATGCTGGCCCTCCTGGGCACACACAGGCCGTGCTTCCTCTTCAAGGAACTGTTCCTTCAACAGCTGCCAGGTCAGGTACGGTCGGCGTTAGCCAACTCTTCCACTACCGATTTTCGCGGCTTGGCCAAGGAGGCCGACAAATTTTTCTCCGCCGGACAACAGTACTGCGCGGCCACGCGGAGCCCTGCCCCCACCAATACAGCCCAACGGCGGCAGCCCCCAAGCCTCTGCTTTTACCACGTGCAGTTCGGCCCCAAAGCCAGGAAGTGCCGACCCCCGTGCAGTTTTCCCGCGTCGAAACAAACGAAAGACCACTCGTCGGCTGCTATGGCTGTCGGCCGTTCAGGCAGTTTGTTATTTATTACGGACACCGACTCCGGACGTCGTTTTCTTTGCGACACAGGTGCCCAGGTGAGCGTCTTGCCCGCGTCAACCATAGACATGCAAGGGGGGAACCACGGCCCCGTTTCCGAAGCTGCCAACGGCAGTTCCATCGCAGCTTCGGGAAATGGAGCGTGACGCTTTGTTTTGGCGGGCAGCGGTTCACCTGGGACTTTGGCACGGCAAAAGTGTCCACCCCCCTTCTCGGCGCTGACTTCCTCTGCGCCAATGGCCTTTTGGTGGACGTCAAGAACCGACGTCTCATCAACACTGAGACTTTCAGCTCACTCCTGTGTTTCCTCAGCGGGTCCAGCACGACGAAGTTGTCCAGCGCACTCTCGGCCTCCGACGAGTTTTCCCGCCTCCTCGCCGAGTTCCCGGACCTCACGAAGCTCACGTTCTCATCCGCCGCCACCAAACACGGGGTAGAACACCACATCTCGACCACCGGTCCGCCCGTCTACGCCCGCGCTCGGCGCCTCAACCCGGGGAAATTCGCCATCGCTAAAGCCGAGTTCGACACCATGGAGCGCCTCGGCATCATCCGCCGGTTGAACAGTCCGTGGGCCTCGCCCCTCCACATCGCTCCGAAAACAGGCGGCGGGTGGCGATTACCGGCGCTTCAACGACGCTACGACCCCCGACCGCTACCTGATTCCACACATCCAGGACTTTTCCGCCTGCCTGGCTGGGAAAGTGGTATTCTCGAAAGGTCCCTGTCCGGCCGCAGGACGTCCCGAAAACTGCGGTGATCACCCCGTTCGGGCTGCTCGAATTCCTCCGCATGCCATTCGGCCTCAAAAATGCCGCCCAGGCTTTTCAACGCCTAATGGACACCGTGTTACGGGACCTGACATTCCTGTTCGTATACCTGGATGACATCCTCATCGCCAGCGCCTCCAGGACGGAGCATGTGTCCCACCTCCGGACTCTCTTCCAACGCCTCAGCCAGCATGGCCTAATCGTCAACCCGGCCAAATGCCAGTTCGGGCTGTCCTCAATCGACTTTCTCGGGCACCGCATCACGAAGGACGGGGCGGTGCCACTGCCATCAAAAGTGGCGGCCGTGATGGACTTCCCGCGACCCCTTACCGTGAAGGCCCTGCAGGAGTTTTTGGGCATGGTGAACTTTTACCATCGTTTCGTCCCCCGAGCAGCCCAGCTTATGCGGCCCCTTTATGAGGCCCTCAAAGGCAAGCCCGACAAACTCGCCGTCAACTGGTCTGACGAGATGGCCAATTCTTTCACGGACACGAAAAGGGCCCTGGCTAACTGTGGTAAACCACTGTTTGTATTCCACTGTGTACATGCCTGGACATGCCTCGGCTGACTCCTCCCACAAGTCCTAGTATAAAGGTGACTGCTCCCCAGCCCTTTGTATTTCTGGACCGGCCGACCACTCGAGGCAGACCTTCATTCTTTTGTTAATAAAAGCCTTTAGTTACTCTCTTAACTCTCAGTCTTTTATGAGTAATTGATAGCGCATCAATTTTATTAACAAAATTTTTATAATGGAGAAGATCCTCACACCAGCATGCCTGGACTTAGATAATCGTGAGGCGGACTCATCCACCAAGTTTACTCACTGGTTTAAGTGTTTCGAAAAATTCCTGACCGCCTCCGCAACAATCAAATCGGACGAGGACAAACTGGATGTCCTGACCTCCAAAGTGAACCACCGAGTGTACTCGGTCATCCAAGACGCGACCTCGTACGCGGACGCTATCAAGCTCCTCAAGGACCAGTACACGCGCCCAGTGAACGAAGTGTACGCCAGGCACCTTCTGGGGAGTCGTAAACAACAACCTGGGGAATCGACCGTGGAATACCTTCAGGCACTGTCTGTGCTTGGCCGGGCCTGTGGTTGTAAGGATGTAAAGGCCGCCGTGTACACAGAGGAACTTATCCGGGACGCTTTTGTAGCGGGCCACAGATCCAATTACACCCGACAGCGACTGTTGGAGCAGAGTGACCTCGACCTCAACAAGGCCTCTGAACTCGCACTATCATTGGATGCAGCCTACCGGGGCATGGATGCCTACTCCTCTGCACCGTGGACGCCGCGGGGAACGACAGCCTGGGACACGGTAGGACCGCCTCATAGCGCCGTGCCACCCCAGCCACACCCCAGCAACGGCCCAACTACCGCAGCAGTGTCCCAAGGCCAGACAGCAGTGCCCCAAGGC
Organism: Somniosus microcephalus; assembly: GCF_052327205.1. NCBI lineage: Eukaryota > Metazoa > Chordata > Chondrichthyes > Squaliformes > Somniosidae > Somniosus > Somniosus microcephalus. The sequence continues at coordinate 65,375,979 of NC_140995.1, read as the reverse complement.
CAGAAATGCTACTTCTGTGGCCAGGCAAAACACCCCAGAGTGCGCTGCCCGGCGAAAAACGCGATCTGCTCGGGCTGCGGGAAGAAGGGACACTACACTAGCGTCTGCAGGGCCAAAGCCACCCCGAACCCCAGCAGCGCCGCGTGTGGGCCATGCGGGCCGCCATCTTGGGCCTCCCCGGCCATGTGCGAACCACCGGTACAGCAGCCATTTTGGACGCCTCCAGCCACATGGGGATCATGGACGCCGCCATCTTGGACGACAGCCGGAACGCAGCAGGCCCCTAACACCGCCTCATCTGATACCCGCAGCGACACACCGACCCCTACGCTGGCATCCGTTACACTGGACCAAGCGAGACCGCACCAGCTGGCCAGTTCCACAATGGACATTAAGGTAAATGGTCACGATACAATCTGCCTTTTTGACTCTGGGAGCACGGAGAGCTTCATCCACCCCGACACGGTGCGGCGTTGCTCTCTCCCAGTCCTGCCTGCGCACCAGCGGATTTCTATGGCCTCCGAGTCCCAGTCGGCGGACATCGGCGGCTACTGCGTGGTGACACTCGTAGTAGACGGGACTGTGTACGATCATTTTAAACTTCTGGTCCTGCCCGACCTCTGCGCTGCCGTCCTGCTGGGGTTAGATTTTCAGTGCCACCTTAAAAGTGTTACGATGGCGTACGGTGGACCCCTACCCCCACTCACAGTCCGCAGCCAGCAGCTTCCAAATTGCCCGCCGCGCACCAGGTGCAACCTCTCCACACTCAGAGTCACCCCCCCCCCCCACTGTTTGCTAACCTCACCCCCGACTGTAAGCCCATCGCCACAAAGAGCAGGCGATACAGTGCCGGGGACAGGGTTTTCATTAAAACCGAAGTGGAGCGGCTCCTGAAGGAAGGGATTATTGAGGGCAGCACCAGCCCCTGGCGAGCCCAGGTTGTGGTCGTTAAGACCGGCGAGAAGCAGCGCCTGGTCATCGACTACAGCCAGACAATAAATCGCTACACCCTGCTGGACGCCTACCCACTCCCCCGCATAGCTGATATGGTCAACCAGATCGCGCAGTACCGCGTCTTCTCGACCATTGACCTGAAATCAGCGTACCACCAGCTCCCTATCCGCCCTGAGGACCGCCAGTATACCGCCTTTGAGGCAAACAGCCGCCTCTATCACTTCCTTAGGGTTCCCTTTGGCGTCACCAACGGGGTCTCCGTCTTCCAAAGGGAGATGGACCGGATGGTAGATCAAAATGCGTTGCAGGCCACTTTCCCATATCTGGACAATGTGACCATCTGCGGCCGTGACTTGCAGGACCATGACGCAAACCTCGAAAAATTCCTCCGCACCGCCCAACTCCTGAACCTGAAATATAACAAGGAGAAGTGCATATTCCGCACAAACCGCCTCGCCATCCTTGGCTGTGTTGTGGAACACGGAGTCATCGGCCCCGACCCCGACCGGATGCGTCCCCTTATGGAACTCCCACTGCCCCACTGCCTCAAGGCCCTGAAGAGGTGCCTAGGGTTTTTCTCCTATTACGCCCAGTGGGTCCCCTACTATGCGGACAAAGCCCGTCCGCTGATCAAGTCCACCTCTTTTCCCTTGACGGCAGAGGCCCGCTTAGCCTTCCACCGTATCAAGGAGGACATTGCCAAAGCCACCATGCACGCAGTGGACGAATCCATCCCCTTCCAGGTGGAAAGCGACGCGTCCGACTTTGCCCTGGCCGCTACCCTCAATCAGGCGGGGAGACCCGTGGCCTTCTTTTCACGAACCCTCCAAGGCCCGGAGACCAGACACTCCGCTGTTGAGAAGGAGGCCCAGGCGATTGTGGAGGCTGTGCGTCATTGGAGGCACTACCTGGCCGGAAAACGATTTACCCTGCTCACTGACCAGCGTTTAGTTGCTTTCATGTTTAACAACAAGCAGAGGGGCAAAATCAAAAATGACAAGATCTTGAGGTGGAGAATCGAACTTTCCACCTACAATTACGAGATCTTGTACCGGCCCAGGAAGCTCAATGAACCCCCGGATGCGCTATCGCGTGGCACCTGCGCCAGCGTGCAGATCGATAGACTGCGGGCCCTCCACAATGACCTCTGCCACCCGGGGGTCACCAGGTTCTTCCACTTCATCAAGGCCCGCAACCTGCCTTACTCTATTGAGGAGGTCAGGACCATGACCAGGAACTGCCAAGTCTGCGCTGAGTGCAAACCGCACTTTTATAGACCAGACAGGGCCCACCTGATAAAAGCCACTCGCCCCTTCGAGCGCCTGAGCGTTGATTTTAAAGGGCCTCTCCCCTCCTCCGACCGCAATGTGTACTTCCTCAATATTATTGATGAGTACTCCCGTTTCCCGTTCGCCATCCCCTGCCCGGACATGACCAGTGCCACGGTCATTAAATGTCTGAACGACCTCTTCACCCTGTTCGGTTTCCCCAGCTATATCCATAGCGACCGGGGCTCATCGTTTATGAGCGACGAACTCCGTCAGTACCTGCTAACTAGGGGTATTGCCACAAGCAGGACCACCAGTTACAACCCCCGGGGGAACGGACAGGTGGAAAGAGAAAATGCGACAGTTTGGAAGGCCGCCCTGCTAGCCTTAAAGTCTAGGGGCCTTCCAACCTCCCGCTGGCAGGATGTGCTCCCGATGCGCTCCACTCTATTCGGTCACTGCTCTGCACCGCCACTAACGCCACCCCTCATGAGAAAATGTTTGTCTTCCCAAGGAAGTCCACATCGGGGACATCGCTACCGCCATGGCTGACGTCCCCAGGGCCGGTCCTACTGAGAAGACACGTGAGGACCCATAAAACGGACCCCCTGGTCGAGAGGGTCGACCTCCTCCACGCCAATCCCCAGTATGCTTACACTGCATACCCGGACCGGCGGGAGGACACAGTCTCCATAAGAGACCTTGCACCCTCGGGGGCCGCAGTAACCCACTACTCACTACCACCCCCCCCCCACGATCCGATATCCAGCCCCAGCAGACGGTAGGCCTGGGCCCCGCGACCCGCTCGACACGCCTGTGCCACAGCCTACGCAGGACTCGACGCCGGAAGCTCCACTACCCCTGCCGTCGCCACGCCGATCACAGCGGCAGACAAGACCTCCGGAGAGACTCCAATACACTAACTTTTAATACACTTCACCCCGCCGGACTCAATTTTAAACAAGGGGTGAATGTGGTAAACCACTGTTTGTATTCCACTGTGTACATGCCTGGACATGCCTCGGCTGACTCCTCCCACAAGTCCTAGTATAAAGGTGACTGCTCCCCAGCCCTTTGTATTTCTGGACCGGTCGACCACTCGAGGCAGACCTTCATTCTTTTGTTAATAAAAGCCTTTAGTTACTCTCTTAACTCTCAGTCTTTTATGAGTAATTGATAGCGCATCACTAACGCGACCATGCTGGCGCATCCGTTACCTGATGCGCCAATCGCTCTCACCACCAACGCCTCGGACTATGCGGTCGGCGCCGTCCACGAACAGTGGGTCAATGGCACCTGCCAGCCGCTCGCCTTCTTCAGCCGGCAGCTCCGCCCCAACGAGCGGAAGTACAGCACCTTCGATTGCGAGCTTCTCGGCCTCTACCTCGCCGTCCGACACTTCCGTTTCCTACTGGAGGCTCGCCCGTTCACAGCGTTCATGGACCACAAACCGTTGACGTTCGCCATGGCCAAAGCTTCCAAGCCGTGGTCGGCCCGTCAGCAATGCCAGCTGGCCTTCATCTCAGAGTTTACAACGGACATCCAGCATGTGGCTGGGAAAGACAACCCCGTCGCCGACTGTCTCTCCCGAGCCGTCGCCAGCGCCGTACACCTCGGCATCGACTACACCCGTATGGCGGCCGACCAAGCCTCCGACCCGGACGTCCAGGCCTACAGGACGGCGGTCACGGGCCTTCAACTAGCGGACGTCGCATTCGACGATGCCGGCACCACACTCCTGTGTGACGTCTCCGTTGGGCAGCCACATCCCGTCGTGCCCGACAGGTGGAGACGGCAAGTTTTCGACGCCGTCCATAATCTTTCCCACCCGGGCAGGAAGCCGTCACAGAAGCTGGTGGCGGCTAAGTTCGTCTGGCACGGGCTCAGGAAAGACGTCCGCGACTGGGCCAGCACCTGCGTGGTATGCCAACGCTCAAAAGTGTATCGCCATACTAAGGCCCCGTTGGTGCCTTTCGCAGTGCCTGAGAGGCGGTTTGACCATGTTAACGTGGACCTGGTGGGGCCCCTGCCGCCCTCCCACGGGTTCACCCACCTCCTCACAATGGTCGACAACCACCCGATGGCCGGAAACCATCCCGCTGTCTTCAACGACGTCCGCCGATGTGGCTCGGGCGTTCATCAGCACTTGGGTCGCCCGGTTCGGCTCCCCATCTGACATTTCCTCCGACCGGGGGCCCCAGTTCACGTCAGAGCTCTGGAACGCTGTCGCCCGAGGCCTCGGGTTGAGACTCCACTGCACCACAGCATACCACCCTCAGGCTAATGGGCTGTGCGAACGGTTTCATCACTCCATGAAGGCCGCACTCCAGGCCAGCCTCCGGGATGACAGTTGGATCGACAGACTCCCGTGGGTCATGCTGGGACTCAGGACCGCTCCGAAGGAGGACCTCCAGTCCTCGTCCGCCGAGCTTGTCTACGGACAGCCGCTGCGGGTTCCCGGGGATTTCGTTTGTCCCCAACGCAACGGAACCTTGGTCCGCAGCCCGTCAGCGGTCTGACCTTCCAGACAACGCCAAGGTTTTCAAGCCGGTGCCCACGTCGCAGCCCGGCCTCCCGCAGTCCCACGGTGCGCTCGACCTTCGTGCGGCGGAGTACGTTTTCGTCCGCCACGACGCCCACCGGGGACCTCTTCAACCACCCTACGATGGACCATTCCGCGTCCTGGAAACCGGGGACAAGACCTTCGTAGTGGATGTCGGCGGTAAGCTGGACTGCATTTCCGTGGATCGTCTTAAGCTGGCCCACCTGGATCTGGACCGACCCGTTGAGTTGGCACAGCCCCCGAGGCGGGGCCGACCTCCGGTTTCTGCACCCTCAGTCCACCACCGAGCGCCCGAGGTCTCTCCGACAAACCCCCCGGTCCCCGCCCCAGAATTGAGGAGCCGTTCCGACCGTGTGATCCGGCCCCCCCAACGACTGACATTGCCAGTGCTAGTGAATTCTGGGGGGACGTATGTGGCGGAGACCACATAGGGACAATAACACAATTCACAATGTATAGCCAATGTGGTTATATGTACCTAAACACAATTCACTATGTATAGCCAATGTTGTTATATGTACGTACTTGGTTGGGTTATCGGGGCAGGGTCCCTTTAAGAGCGTCAGTAGCGTGATGACGTCATGCGTCGGTAGCGTGATGACGTCATAGCCCTGCAACGAGGCTGAGACCTTCAGTCCTCATGGAGAGTGAATAAAGTAACACGCATTTTGCCTTTGCTGCAACAAAAGTCTCAGAGCCTGTTGATTTCTAGCGACTCCAACATGCCCATGAATTGTATTCCCTTCAAGAATTCCCAAAAATTAGAATCCTAATAGCGATGTGGATTGTTTTTGTGCGCAATGATTTGCAGAGTGTTCACATTTTTGGTGAATTCTGAATAAGTGTGGTCTGTTACAAAAATAAAAACAGGGAGGAAATATGTTGGCAGCATTGCAGGAAATTTCCTTCATGTACAGTCCACGCTGCTTGCAATTTTCTTGGATTGAGTTGCCAATGAAACGAGACAAGCTTGCACCCCACCTATCTGCAGCAGCTGGAACAGTCTGACTGGCCTGTGTATTGACTGTTACTGCCATCTGCTGGATTGATTGGGCATTACTTGTGTGCAGGGAAAGCAGATTAGAATGTTACCGGGCCCTAAAAAGAGAATATAAACTGGCAGACTACCTCACGACCATCAGAGACACAAAACAGAGACAGACCCTCACCAGGTACAGACTAAGCGACCACCAACTGGAAATTGAAAAAGGCAGATACAAGAAATCCTGGCAGCCTAGAGAGAATAGAATATGCGATCAATGTCTGGCCGGCGAGGTTGAAACAGAAATGCATTTCCTCCTAAAATGCGAAAAATTCAACACATCAAGAAACATATTATTCAACAAGCTAAGCCAAACAACCCCAGATTTCAAGGAATTGGATGACCTGTCAAAATTGAGATTAGTCCTAGGAGAAGGAGACAGACCATACCTTGGGGCCAAATATGTAACAACATGACCTGAGGACTGTTTAAAATTAAGACTGTTTAAAATTAATATTGAACGTACCAAATGAAGTACAAAGACTGTTTAAAATTAATATTGTTTAAAAGTAATATTGTATGTACCCAACAAATGTCAAATCGATTGACACCTACAGAATGTTTGAAAATGTACCTTTTTGCTATGTAAGCTTTGGCAATATGGTTCTCTGTAAACTTTCATGCCAATAAAGCATTTGAATTTGAAATTTGAATTTGAATTTGACTGACGAGGAAAAATAGGAGCATAAAAACAGGAGCAAGCCATTCAGCCCCTTGAATCCGTTCTGCCATTCAATGAGATCATGGCTGATCTGTATCTTAACTCCATCTATCCGCCTTGGTTCCGTGACTCTTAATACCTAACAAAATCTATCAATCTCAGTTTTGAAATTTACAATTAACCCCCAGCCTCAACAACTTTTTGGGGAAGAGAGTTCCAGATTTCCACTACCCTTTGTGTGAAGAAGTGCTTCCTGACACCATCCCTGAACGGCCTAGCTCTAATTTTAAGGTTATGCCACCTTGTTCTGGACTTTCCCACCAGAGGAAATAGTTTCTCCGTATCGGCCGAATCGAAATTAAAGCTGGGCCGTTTAGGGGTGATGTCAGCAAGCACTTCTTCACACATGAGGGGCATCACATCCAGACCTGTTGATGGACTGTGGGGGGCATCACATCCAGACCTGTTGATGGGCTGTGAGGGGCATCACATCCAGACCGTTGATGGACTGTGGGGGGCGTCACATCCAGACCTGTTGATGGGCTGTGGGGGGCGTCACATCCAGACCTGTTGATTGGCTGTGGGGGGCGTCACATCCAGACCTGTCGATGGGCTGTGGGGGGCGTCACATCCAGACCTGTTGATGGGCTGTGGGGGGCGTCACAACCAGACCTGTCGATGGACTGTGGGGGGCGTCACATCCAGAACTGTTGATGGGCTGTGGGGGGCGTCACATCCAGACCTGTCGATGGGCTGTGGGGGGCGTCACATCCAGAACTGTTGATGGGCTGTGGGGGGCGTCACAACCAGACCTGTCGATGGACTGTGGGGGGCGTCACATCCAGACCTGTCGATGGACTGTGGGGGGCGTCACATCCAGAACTGTTGATGGGCTGTGGGGGGCGTCACAACCAGACCTGTCGATGGGCTGTGGGGGGCATCACATCCAGACCTGTCGATGGGGCGTCACAACCAGACCTAATAATAATAATAATTCAACTTTATTGTCATTGTACAATGCACAAGTACATGAACAACGAAATGTGATCTTGCAAGCTCCCATGAGTCCAGTACAAATAACATTAACATTAAACGTAAATAGCACCGTCCTGGGAGAAGCAAAGCCGCTGCATCTGTGCGCGCCGCCATTCCATTTCCACCATTCCGACAATCTTCAGCCCAACGCCTGGGCCTGCTCACCAGCCGCCCCTCCCGGGGCTCCTTCCATGACCTTCTGCACCTGGTCTTCCCTGATGGTCACCCCTCCAAGTACTAACCAGGCCTGGCTCTGCTTAGCTTCCAAGCCTTGCCAGTGACCCTGTCCCTAGTCCCAGGAACCTGTCGATGGGCTGTGGGGGGCATCACATCCAGACCTGTCGATGGGTTGTGGGGGGCGTCACATCCAGACCTGTTGATGGGCTGTGGGGGGCGTCACAACCAGACCTGTCGATGGACTGTGGGGGGCGTCACATCCAGAACTGTTGATGGGCTGTGGGGGGCGTCACATCCAGACCTGTCGATGGGCTGTGGGGGGCATCACATCCAGACCTGTCGATGGGCTGTGGGGGGCATCACATCCAAACCGTTGATGGGCTGTGGGGGGCGTCACATCCAGACCTGTCAATGGACTGTGGGGGGCGTCACATCCAGACCTGTCAATGGACTGTGGGGGGCATCACATCCAGACCTGTCGATGGGCTGTGGGGGGCATCACATCCAAACCGTTGATGGGCTGTGGGGGGCATCACATACAGACCTGTCGATGGACTGTGGGGGACATCACATCCAGACCTGCCGATGGGCTGTGGCTGGTTCCCCAGGATCTGCTCATGTGTGGTGGTCTGCGTTGCTCCGGCCGGCAGGGGGCGCAGTGACGCGGCTCCGCCCACCCCCCCGTGTGGTGAGGTAACGTCAGTTGCCACAGGGAATGTCTCCGTACCGGAAACCGCGGTGCGTCGACAGGAGTTCCGGCCGCGCGTCGCCTGGTGACGGAGCGAGCTACGGCGGGCAATAAAGTAGCGGCAGCAAGGTTTCTATCAGCGGCCAGGCGGAGAGAGAGGAACGGCGGTCACAGGGTCTCGGTGGGCTTCCGGCCTGTCGGTGCATTTCGGGGGCGGGCCCGCAGTCTGAGTATAAACGTGAGCCGGGCAATGTGTGGGGGATCGCGAGAAACGGTTTCCTCCTCCGGTGGTGGTGGTGGGGGAGAGAAGGAGTCCAGAATAAGGCGGCATAACCTTAAAATTAGAGCTGGGCCGTTCAGGGGTGATGTCAGGAAGCACTTCTTCACACACAGTGGAAATCTGGAGCACTCTTTTCCCCCCCCCCCAAAAAAGCTGTTGAGGCTGAGGGTTAATTGAAAATTTCAAAACTGAGATTGATAGATTTTTGTTGGGCAAGGGTATTCAGGATTATAGAACCAAGATGGAGTTAAGATACAGATCTAATTGAATGGCAGAACAGGCTCGTGGGGCTGAATGGCCTCCTCCTGTTCCTATGCTCCTCTAACAGTAATAGAATAATCCTGCCGACCACCCCCCATTCTAGGTCCCTCTCCGGCCTTGAATCATCCCACACTTCAATTGTCGGCCCTGTCCCCCGGGGTTTCACACACCCACAACACCACTGCAGTCTTAAACTCCGCAGCAGACACCACATCAAACATCTGCAATATTGAAAATACTGATTATTTCCTACAATGTTCTTTACCCCTGCCATAATTTCAATTTTCCTTTTAATATATCAGAACAATTAAATCCTTGCACATATTTCTTATCTTTCCTCATACAGCCTGAAGATTCCTTCCCTTCTTTCATGTTAAATTCTATGTTGAGGAGCCCCCTACATCTCCCTTTACCCCTTTTCTCTTTCCATTTCTCCAAAACCTTTTAACCAGCCTTTCACCATTTTCTTCTGTTCCTTTGCCACTTCTCTCTCCCCAAATGTACCATTGTCAGGTACATCTAATGCTCTCTCTTGTTTAACTCCATTTTCATTTGCCTCTGAGTCAGACGGTTGTGAGTTCAAGCCCTATTCCAAAGACTTGAGCACAAAAATCTAGGCTGACACTCGAGTGCTGCACTGTCAGAGGTGCTGCCTTTCGGATGAGACGTTAAGCTGACGTCCCGTCTGCTTTCTTGGGTGGACATAAGATCCCACAGCACTATTTTGAAGTAGAGCAGGGGAGTTCTGCCGGTTATTTATCCTTCAACCAACATCACTAAAACAGATTCATTGGTCACGATCACATTGCTGTTTGTGGGATCTTGCTGTGTGCAAATTGGCTGCCATATTTCCCGACAACACAACAGTGATTACACCTCAAAAGTATTTAATTGACTGTAAAGCGCTTTGGGGCGGCCCGTGGATTGCTCTTATGTGGAACTTTAATAGGATATTGTCATATATGCTTTACTTCCAATTCAAGTTTGAGGACCAGGTAACACTGAAACGTTTGGTTAATAATTCAAGTTAATGAGCTGATAAAACACAACCCCCTTGCATAGGACATTGGTACTAATTATAACTCGCATACAAAGGACAACTCCGGAGGTCACAAGCTTCAGCAAGGCTAGGCCAAAGTCCTCAAAGAGCTCTAGTGTGTTGTATCTTTTATAGATTTAATTAGATAGGAGAAATGTGGGTACAATATGTCATTACATTCTGTATGTATGGTGTTGATATGTAAGCTTGTGTAGATGTAAGGTTAGCTGCTACCATGTGTTGTGTGTGCCTATTAATGCGTTAGGTTGTTTATTATTGTTTAGTCCTCTGTATTGTGGGTCCCTTACAGGCTGTGAGACAGGAGAAATTATAATGGGGAATAAGGAAATGGCATAGAAATTAAACAAATACTTTGTGCCTGTCTTCATGGAAGAAGACGCAGAAAACTTCCTGGAAATAGTGGAGAACCAAAGCTCTAGCGGGAATGAGGAACTGAAAGAAATTAGTATTAGTTAAAAAAAAAGTGCTGGAGAAATTAATGGGACTGAAAGCTGATAAACCCCCAGGACCTGATGGCCTACATCCTAGGGTTTTGAAAGAGGTGGCTATAGAGATAATGGATGCATTGGTTGTCATTTTCCAAAATTCCTGGAACGGTTCCTGCGGATTGGAAGGTAGCAAATGTAACCCCACTATTTAAGAAAGGAGGGAGAGAAAACCGGGAATTACAGACCAGTTAGCCTGACATCAGTAGTAGGGAACATGCTAAAATCTATTATTAAGGAGGTAATAAGAGAATTTGACTTGGTGTTCCTGCTAATACATAGTGCGTTACATGCCATAAGTAATGCCACAAGAAATTTGTTCCTATTTATCTTACTAAAAGTCTCCTGCCTGTGTGTGTACTTCCTATCTATGTTGTCACTCATTGTATCGCATTTGTGTAAGCTTTTCTCCATTATATACTCCTTCACATTTTTGATGGAAATCGCCAATGTAAAGGCGCCACCTGTAATTGCACAAGCTGGCCACTGGATGGCATTGTATTATCTTTTCCCCACAAATTTCTGAAAACTTCTGAATTACCATTTTTCTTCAGTAGCTGAAATTTCTGATGTCCAAAATAAGCGTTTAAACAATTTAAAAAAAAAAAAAAAAAAAAACATATTTCAGATTTATGTGATTTAAGTTCCATTGAATTGTCTTTAGTATTATAGAATCACACAGAACAGGAGGCCATTCGGCCCATCGTGCCTGTGCCGGCTCTTTGAAAGAGCTCTCCAATTAGTCCCACTCCCCTGCTCTTTCCCCATAGCCCTGCACATTTCCCCCTTCAAGTATTTATCCAGTTCTCTTTTAAAAGTTAGCATTGAATCTGCTTCAACCGCCCTTTCATGCAGTGCATTCCAGATCACAGCAACTCACTGTGTGAAATAATTTCTCCTCCTCACCCCACTGGTTCTTTTGCCAATTACCTTAAATCTGTGTCCTCTGGTTACCGACCTTCCTGCCAGTTTCTCCTTATTTATCAAAACCCCATTATAATTTTGAACACCTCGATTAATATCTCCCTTTAATCTTCTGCCTATTAATGCCTTCATTTGTTTTTACTTGAAGGCATCAGCCTCTCCCAGAAGTCTGGGCTTGATATTTTTACCCAGAGCTGTGTGATGAATTGCAGTTGACGGTCTGTGCATATGCAGTGTACTTAATTTTCCAGAATGCACCAGTACTGGTCCATCAGCTGTACTGATGAATAGTTTTCTTTAGTTTCTAGGAGCTTTTGTTCAGTTATTTTACAACGGGATGTGAAGACAAGCTAGAGGACAAATTTCATAAGCTTATATTGAGTTTTCTTTTGAAGCAGAGAGGCAGTGTGAGTGTGCGAGGAGAAATGACCAAGTTAAGAGTGTTTCACCTCATGCTAATGCTAGTTCATTTTTCAAAAAGAAAGACCTAGAATCTTGAACCAAACTAATTATCTCACCTGTGTTTCCTTGACGGTCAGAAAAGCTCATTGTTCTAATTGCTTCCACCTGTGAGACACCGATTCTAATTACTAACAACTAGAAGTTTACAAGAAAATGATTAAACTTGTAATGAGATTTTCTGTGTTTGAGATGCCTGTAACAATGCTCCCTATCGGAGAGCTGGGTATGTGGCAGGTGTTCCTGGGGGTTGTGAAAACTGGGAACTAATCAAAAAACCCTTTGCTGCCTCTGAGAAAATCACTTCCAGACCTCTTCCCAAATTCTTTCAGTAAACATCGAAACATAAAAGATAGGAGCAGGAGTAGGCCATTCGGCCCCTCGAGCCTGCTCCGTCATTCAATGCGATCATGGCTGATCATCCAAATTCAGTACCCGGTCCCGGCTTTCTCCCCATACCCCTTGATCCCTTTAGCCTTAAGAAATATATCCAACTCCTTCTTGAATATATTTAATGAATTGGCCTCTACTGCCTTCTGTGGTAGAGAATTCCACAGGTTCACCACTCTCTGGGTGAAGAAATTCCTCCCCATTTCTGTCCTAAATGGCTTACCCCTTATCCTTAGACTGTGACCCCTGGTTCTGGACTCCCCGACCATCGGGAACATCCTTCCTGCATCTAGTCTGTCCAGTCCTGTCAGAATTTTATAAGTTTCAATGAGATCCCCTCTCATTCTTCTAAACTCCAGCGAGTATAAGCCCAATCGACCCAATCTCTCCTCATACGTCATTCCTGCCATCCCAGGTATCAGCCTGGTGAATCTTCGCTGAACTCCTTCCATGGCAAGAACATCCTTCCTCAGATAAGGCGACCAAAACTGCATACAATACTCAAGATGTGGTCTCACCAAGGACCTGTACAACTGCAGCAAGACATCCTTGTTCCTGTACTCCAACCCTCTCGCTACGAAGGCCAACATACCATTTGCCTTCTTAACCGCCTGCTGCACCTGCATGCTTACCTTCAGCGACTGGTGCACAAGAACACCCAGGTCTCGTTGCACTTCCCCTTCTCCCAATCTATTGCCATTCAGATAATCTGCCTTCCTGTTTTTGACACCAAAGTGGATAACCTCACATTTATCCACGTTATATTGCATCTGCCATACTTCTGCCCAACCTGTCCAAATCATCCTGGAGTTTCTCGGCATCCTCCTCACAGCACACACGCCCACCCAGCTTTGTGTCGTCTGCAAATTTGGAGATATTACATCTAGTTCCCTTGTCTAGATCATTAATATATATTGTGAATAGCTGGGGTCCTAGGACCGATCCCTGCGGTACCCCACTAGTTACTGCCTGCCACTCGGAAAAAGACCCATTTATTCCAACTCTTTGCTTTCTGTCTGCCAACCAGTTCTCTATCCAAGTCCATACCTTGCCCCCAATCCCATGTGCCTTAACTTTACACGCTAATCTCTTATGCGGGACCTTCTCGAAAGCCCACTCTTACACTCCAGTACCCCTTTGCAACAGTCCAACCTCTGTCTTACTGTGAGCAATACCGCAGGAAATCTATTAATGTTGGTTGAATTCCCTCATACAGTTGGGTTCAGATTTTGTTTAAGTGTAAAAGGATGTTCAAGTTAAACTTATGTTTGATAATTGTGAGATTTAATTTCTTCAGCTGTCCAGAATACTTACAGTTTTTCACGTTTTTCCTTATCATTTTATAGTTTGAAGTTCAAACTGTACTGTATCAGTGTCGGTGCCAATCAGTAAACTCTCATCCAGTGAATATTAGGACAGTGCTGGACAGGCCAATCCTTGTTTTCAGTCTTGGTCTGTTTGTTACTGACTATTGGAGCAAAAGTAAACCCTATCTCTGTAACTTCCTCCAGCCTACATCCCTCCGAGATCTCTGTAACCTCCCGCAGCGTACAACCCTCCAATATCTCTGTAACCTCCCGCAGTGTACAACCCTCCAATATCTCTGTGACCTCCCGCAGCGTACAACCCTCCAATATCTCTGTAACCTCCCGCAGTGTACAACCCTCCAATATCTCTGTAACCTCCCGCAGTGTACAACCCTCCAATATCTCTGTGACCTCCCGCAGCATACAACCCTCCAATACCTCTGTAACCTCCCGCAGCGTACAACCCTGCAATATCTCTGTAACCTCCCGCAGCGTACAACCCTCCAATATCTCTGTGACCTCCCGCAGCGTACAACCCTCCAATATCTCTGTAACCTCCCGCAGTGTACAACCCTCCAATATCTCTGTGACCTCCCGCAGCGTACAACCCTCCAATATCTCTGTAACCTCCCGCAGTGTACAACCCTCCAATATCTCTGTAACCTCCCGCAGTGTACAACCCTCCAATATCTCTGTGACCTCCCGCAGCGTACAACCCTCCAATATCTCTGTAACCTCCCGCAGTGTACAACCCTCCAATATCTCTGTAACCTCCCGCAGCGTACAACCCTCCAATATCTCTGTAACCTCCCGCAGTGTACAACCCTCCAATATCTCTGTAACCTCCCGCAGCGTACAACCCTCCAATATCTCTGTAACCTCCCGCAGTGTACAACCCTCCGAGATCTCTGTAACCTCCCGCAGCGTACAACCCTCCAATATCTCTGTAACCTCCCGCAGCGTACAACCCTCCGAGATCTCTGTAACCTCCCGCAGCGTACAACCCTCCAATATCTCTGTGACCTCCCGCAGTGTACAACCCTCCAATATCTCTGTAACCTCCCGCAGCGTACAACCCTCCAATATCTCTGTGACCTCCCGCAGCGTACAACCCTCCAATATCTCTGTGACCTCCCGCAGCGTACAACCCTCCAATATCTCTGTAACCTCCCGCAGCGTACAACCCTCCAATATCTCTGTAACCTCCCGCAGCGTACAACCCTCCAATATCTCTGTGACCTCCCGCAGCGTACAACCCTCCAATATCTCTGTAACCTCCCGCAGCGTACAACCCTCCAATATCTCTGTAACCTCCCGCAGCGTACAACCCTCCAATATCTCTGTGACCTCCCGCAGCGTACAACCCTCCAATATCTCTGTAACCTCCCGCAGTGTACAACCCTCCAATATCTCTGTAACCTCCCGCAGTGTACAACCCTCCGAGATCTCTGTAAACTCCCGCAGCGTACAACCCTCCAATATCTCTGTAACCTCCCGCAGTGTACAACCCTCCAATATCTCTGTAACCTCCCGCAGTGTACAACCCTCCAATATCTCTGTGCTCCTCCAATGCTGGCCTCTTCCAGATCCCCGATTTTCACCGCTCCGCTATTGGTGGCCATACCTTCAGCTGCCGAGGCCCTAAGCTCTGGAATTCCCTCTTTAAACCTCTCCGCCCCTCTACCTCTCTCTCCTCCTTAAAACCTACCTCTTTGACCAAGCTTTTGGTCACCTGTCCTAATATCTGTTTACGTGGCTCAGTGTCAAAGTTTGACTGATTATGTTCCTGTGAAGTGCCGTGGGACACTTTGCTCCATTAAAGGTGTTGTATAAATGCAAGTTGTTGTTAGAAAACAGGAAATTCAATTGATTATACACAGAATGATTGAAGGGATTGGATTATGAGGAGTGATTGTGTAAATTGGGCATGTTCTCACTGGAAAAGAGAAGGTTGACAGATGATAGGATTGCTGCCTTTAGGATTCTAATGTCGATCATGACGAGCTGTTTTACCTTGTCCAGAATAGTACAGCCAGAGGACATGCCCTGCGCTTGAAGGAGGCAAATTCAGTGAGCAAGTGGTCAATCTATGGAACAGGCTCCCTAGGAAGATGGTGGAATTCGATAGTATTGATCCATTCAAATGAACATTAGACAGATTTCTTTCATAAAATAACATTTTGGGATGCAGTACGTGAGTAATTTGAGACATGACGTGGTCCATGCTTGGGAGGAACAGGTGACTTTGGACCTCTGGTTCCCAAAGCTCTCCACCTCTGGGGTTTTCCTCACCTCATGTCTGGGTCATTGATTGATTGATAGAGATTGATTGCTGTGATTAGTCAACAATCGATTATTGTATCGAGCAACTACCAGGATGGTAGAAAGCGATGGATCTTAAGTCTTTTTTCATCTAGTAGTTCCTATGTTCCTAGTAGCCCAATATGGTTAGACCACAGCTGGAGTATTGTGTCCAATTCTGGGCACCACACTTTAGAAATTGTCAAGGTCTAGGAGAGGGGGCCGAGGAGATTTACTAAGTGGTATCAGTGATGAGGGACTTCAGTTACTTGGAGAGACTAAGAAGCTGGGGTTGTTCTCCTTTAGAGCAGCGAAGGTTAAGGGGAGATTTAATAGAGGTGCTCAAAATGATGAGGGGCAGATAGGGAGAAACTTTCCAGTAGCAGGAGGGTTGGTGACCAGAGGACACAGATTTAAGATAATTGGCTCAAAAGCTAGGAGGGGAGATAAGGAAAAACTTTTTTACACAGCGAGTTGTTATGATCTTTAATGCACTGCCTGAAAGGGTGGTGGAAGCAGATTCAACAGGGAGTGGGATAAATACTTGGAAAGGGCTATGGGGAAAGAGCAGGGCAGTGGGACTAATTGGAGAGCTCTTTCAAAGAGCAGGCACGATGGGCCGAATGGCGGCCTCCTTTGCTGTACGATTCTGTGTGCCTGAATGGCACTAAGGGGAGATGCAGAAGTTGGGAGGCAGGGGAGTGTGGGGTGTAGTGACCTGCTAATTCCAACAGAGGCAGCACAGCTCAGTCCACGGGATGTGTGGGTAAAAGATCTGATATATTTCTTTAAAATTTCTGTTCAGATTTGGATGAGTTGTCGCAGGCTGAAATATAGCAAAGATGACACAGAGTGACATTGTGCCCTGTGATGCTGTGGGTAGAAGAATCATCTATCGGGATGAATATGGAACTGTGCGCTTTGTGGGAACAGTGCCATCAGCAGCAGGTATAGTTCGAATGACGATGCTTTCTGATTCCTTTCATGATCATTGAAATAATTCTCAGATTCGAGGAATGCTCTTTGTATTACTCACTCCCTGGGACGAAGTTGTTCCTGGACATTAGACCGGCTGTTGCTGATAGGGGGCAGCAGGTGTTTTAACTGTCAGCCATGGCTCAGTTGGTAGCACTCTCGCCTCAGGGTCAAAAGGTCATGGGTTCAAACCCCACTCCAGAGACTTGAGCACATCAACCAGGCTGAGGGAGTGCTGCACTGTTGGAGATGCCGTCTTTTGGATGAGACATTAAACCGAGGACCCGTCTGCACTCGCAGGTGGATGTAAAAGATCCCATGGCACTATTTTGAAGAAGAGCAGGGGAGTTCTCCCCCATGTTCTGGCCAGTATTTATCCCTCAACCAACATTATTTAAACAGATTATCTGGTTATCACATTGCTGTTTGTGGGAGCTTGCTGTGCGCAAATTGGCTCCTGCATTTCCTACATTGCAACAGTGACTACACTTCAAAAAGTACTTCAGTGGCTGTAAAGCGCTTTGTGACGCCCTGAGGTTGTGAAAGGTGCTATAGAAATGCAAGTCCTTTCTCTGTCTATAATTTGGGGATAGTCGACCACTGTACAGGAAACTTTATAAATCGATCTGCTATGCATGGCTTGTTTGTTTTTAACCTTTGTTCTGTGGCAGAGAACAGTGACAGTAATATTTTAGAAAATGCTCTGGACAGATTATTTTAGTTTTTTTAAGAATGCATCCACAGCAGGTGATGGCGTTTCGACAGTGTATACATGATGCTATCGATTGGGGCAATAAAGACAGTAAGATGGTCATCTGAAATATGGGCCTTTGAATGTTGGGCCCAGGAAGGAATGAGCAGCTACTGAGAGTTGGGACCAAAGTGGGTTGAGTTAGAAAGAAGAGGGGGAGTGGAGTCAAAGAGAAGTGGAGGGGGTTAGGGGCGATGGGAAGAAGGGAGAGTTGAGCCTGAGGCGTAATGGAGTTCCACGGAAGGGGACAACAGGCAGAGAAATGGCGGCAGAGAAAGAGAATCTAACAAACCATTGGAAAGGAAGGTGAGGAAAAATCAGAGAAGAATAGATTGAGTGGTTAGCAAAGCATATGGGATCTTGGACTTCATAAATAGAGGTATTGAGTGCAAAAGTAGAGAGGTTATGCTGAATCTTTATAAAGCGCTGGTTAGGCCACAACTGAGTATTGCATCCAGTTCTGGTCACCACACTTTAGGAAGGAAGTGAAGGCCCTTGAGAGGGTGCAGAGGAGATTTACCAGAATGGTTCCAGGGATGGGGGATCTTAACTACGAGGACAGGCTGGAGAAGTTGGATTTGTTTTCATTTGAGCAAAGGAGGTTGAGGGGTGATTTGATAGAAGTGTACAAGATTATGACGGGTTTGGATAGGCTAGACGGGGAAAGGCTGTTCCCACTAGTTAATGGTACAAGGACTAGGGGAAACGGATTTAAGGTTTTGGGCAAGAGCTACAGGGGGGATGTGAGGAAAAACTTTTTTACGCAGTGATGGGTGAGGACCTGGAACTCGCTGCCGACGGAAGTGGTGGAAGCGGAGACACTCCGTGTTTTCAAGGGGAGACTGGATAGGCACTTGAGGGAAATAAACTTGCAGGGCTACGGGGATAGAGTGGGGGAATGGGACTGACTGGATTGCGCTGGAGAGCCGGCACGGACTCGGTGGGCCGAATGGCCTCCTGTGCCGTTATGACTCAATGTAGTAGGAGCTGGAAAAGATGGAGGCAGAGACAAATTTGTTGAGAGAAATGGGGGGGGGGGGGCGTGAAGAGAGGGGTGGGTGGGTGGGGGAGAAGAGAGAGAAAGAAAAACCAAGGAACCCAGATAAGGCAACTGAGACCACATGAATACTGAAAGTTGAGGGCAAAAATAGGCCATTCAGCCCATCAGGCTTGTCTGCCTGGCATTTCAGCTGATCCAGCCAGCATCCAACTCACTCCCCTAATGCCTGTGATAGAAAATCAACACAAAAGAGGCTGTTGAGGTTGAACTTCAGTCCAGTTAAAACCTGGCGAAACCTTGGAGGTAATGTTGAACCTCACTGCTGGATGGTAATGTGGAGGAGCTGATCGCCCACTCGTTCTAGAACCTGCCTGGTTTTCATCCAACCAAAATCAACGGAATACAAATCAGACAGTATCACCGATGGATGGACAGTCCACAGTCCGTCACATGAACCCCCTTATCTCCACTAAATTTTGGGAAATCCAGTGATATAACTTGTTCACCTATATTACTTGTCTCCTTCCAAAGCTGGCATTTGATTATTCACTCCATGTTTTGGATTGTAATGGCGAGCTAAAGGCAGCACATGGGGCACCAAAGACTGGTGCAGTGTGTACTGAGGGAGATTCGGTACAAGCGTGGCTGGCATTGGGAGCAGAGCCCCTCGTCTCTTGGCTGCAGTTGTACACGGGCCTGGGAAACCAGGAAGGAGGAGTAAACTGGGGTTAAAATAGAGGGAATTCATGCTCTGCGGAAGAAGAGAAACAGATAATGATAAGGGGGGAAACTGGCTGCACTCACTGAGACTGTTAAAACAATTTTGCGACGGTCGGAAATGTTATGTAGTGATGCAACCAATAAGCATTAGAATATACGTGTAACAACATTTGATGAGCAGTGTACAGGGAGAAATAAATGCAGGTGATTAAAATGCATCATTAATTTTCAAGGAACCTGGCTTGGAGTGGAATGGGACAATCCTGAGCGAGGAAAGCACAATGGGACTCATGAAGAAGTGCAATATTTCCAGTGCAGGTAATTGAATTTCTTCTCTGTGTAATTTCCTTTCAAAGTCGTGTTGACCATAGCCATTTAAAATATTTCTCTTCCCATTTTCAATCGTTATCTTTCCCCTCTCCCCATGCCCCAACACTGACAGAGTGGACAGGTGACTGCCAATCCTATTCCTATGTTTTTGATTCTGAAATATTTTGCTTTAATCTTCTCCTGACTCATGCTAGGGTTCAGATCTACAGATTCCAGCCCCCTCTAATACCCCACATTTACTGACCTATTCTGGGGTACAGACCGACAGGTTCCAGCCCCCTCTAATACCCCACATTTACTGACCTATACTGGGGTACAGACCCACAGGTTCCATCTCCCTCTAATACCCCACGTTTACTGACCTATACTGGGGTACAGACCGACAGGTTCCATCTCCCTCTAATACCCCACATTTACTGACCTATACTGGGGTACAGACCCACAGGTTCCATCTCCCTCTAATACCCCACATTTACTGACCTATACTGGGGTACAGACCCACAGGTTCCATCTCCCTCTAATACCCCACATTTACTGACCTATACTGGGGTACAGACCCACAGGTTCCTTCTCCTCCTAATACCCCAAATTTACTGACCTGTACTGGGTACAGACCCACAGGTTCCAGACCCTCCTAATACCCCAAATTTACTGACCTGTATTGGGGTACAGACCCACAGGTTCCATCTCCCTCTCGTACGTTTGTTAATTAATTTTATACATATGTGAAGTACATTTGTAGTATGTTTAAGGTGTTTTCTACTAGAATTAGTGCATGTGGTTAAAGCAATGTCGCCGTAGTAGCCATACCGGTGGTTTAGTCAGCGATTTTTAATGGACAACACTACATTACTGAATCTGACTTTCTCATCCTGAGGCTGAATCGTAAACCTTAATTTTCATGAATTCACGATGCCACCGGGATCAGAGTCAGACTTAATTACGCAAGAAATAGGAGCAGGAGTAGGCCATTCGGCCCATTGAGCCTGATCCGCCACTCAGTAAGATCATGGCTGATCTTTGACCTCAACTCCACCTTCCTGCACTATCCCCATATCTTTTGATTCCCTTAATGTCCTGAAACCTATCGATCTCTGCCTTGATTATACTCAACGACTGAGCCTCCACCGCTCTCTGGGGTAGAGAATTCCAAAGATTCACCACCCTCTGAGTGAAGAAATTTCTCCTCATCTCAGTCCTAATTGGCTGACCCCTTATTCTGAGACTGTGACCCCTGGTTCTAGACTCCCCAGCCAGGGGAAACATCCTCCCTGCATCTACCCTGTCAAGCCCTCTAAGAATTTTAGACGTTTCAATGAGATCATCGCTCATTCTTCTAAACTCTAGCGAATATAGGCCGAGTCTACTCAATCTCTCCTCATAGGACAATCCCCCATCCCAGGAATCCGTCTAGTGAACCTTCATTGTGCTCCCTCTAAGGCAAGTATATCCTTCCTTAGTTAAGGAGACCAAAACTGTACACAGTATTTACGTTATGGAGTAGCTAATGTAGGGAGATTGAGACATGTGGAGTAAAAGTGACTTGGCAAAACCAAACAAAGAAAGGTTAGAAATTATTAAAATTCCACGGGGGAGTTACATAGAAACATAGAAAAATAGGAGCAGGAGTAGGCCATTCAGCCCTTTGAGCCTGCTCCGCCATTCAATATGATCATGGCTGATCCTCTATCTCAGTACCATATTCCCACTCTCTCCCCATACCCTTTGATGCCTTTTGTGTCTAGAAATCTATCTATCTATCGCCTTAAATATATTACCGTGGACTTGCAGCCTGCGAGTGCATTGCATCCCAACGGGACAGGATGTGGGATTACGCCCACTTTTCCAAAGGTGATCCCGTATTACCCTGAGTCCAGATTGCTACTGGGTGTTTGGGGACCGGGACTATCTGGTGAGGAGGCATCTCAGAGGACAGGTCCACTCAGACTGCCCTTGTACCCCTGCCAGCGAGTAGCATTGGCACACACCTGGAGACAGGTCCTCTGCTCTATAGAATGGCAGCTGAGTCCTACAGAGGGAGTGAGGATGAATTTGCAGCAGTAGGTTTATTCACCATAATATTAGTGAGTCACTGATGTCACCCTGATAGATAAGCAGTTGCCTGCTTCATTTAAAAAAAGGGGTGTGGCGACACGCCACCATTGGACATAATCCGCTCACGGCGGCACGGACAGTTTACGCAGGCGCACTGCCGGCAGCAGCCGCCCCCAGCCGGGGGCCCTTTCCTCCGGCAACTTGTTTCCCGCAGGGACAGGCTGCCGGGAGCACTTCCTGTCTGGGGAGTATTTAAGTGGTTACGCGGGCTTTTCAAGCTCTCTTTTTGCCATGATGTAAAATAAAGCAGTTGTGTTACACCAACTCTGGTCTCGACTCCCACGTTTGCCGCGGTATCTCAACACTGGTGACCCCGACGTTCAGGACGAATCCTAAGCTAGCATGGCGGATACAAACGCAGTCACGGTTAAACTACCGGACTTTTGGGAGAACCTGGCCGAGGCCTGGTTCGTTCAAGCCGAGTCCAGATTCTGGCTGAGAAGCATTACAGTCGACGCCACGAAGTACGACTACCTCGTCGCCTCTCTCACCTACGCCACAGTCCCCAAGGTTTGGGCAGCGCTGCAGGATCCACCAGTGGAAGGCAAGTACGAACATCTGAAGGCCGCGCTTCTTAAAAAATTTCAGGCGTCCTCTTACCAGTGCAACTGCCAACTCCTCGACCTCCCAGGCCTTGGTGACGCTTCACCGTCGGACCTGCTTTCCCACATGCTGTCCCTCTCGGACGACAAAAACCCCGGCGCCCTCTTTCGCACGCTTTTCATTCGGCAGCTCCCCGCCAGCATCCGCCCGCTCATTGTGGAGTCTGGCTCCACGGACCTGAATGAGATAGCCGAAAAGGCTGACCGGCTGCTCTCCGCGCAGACCGCCCGCGACGTCGCGCCCGACCTCACGGCAACGACCACGCGGTCTCCCCGGCCCACTAGGCCCGACCGCCCTTCCACTCCGGGTCACTGCTACTACCACACCCGTTTTGGCACTAGGGCCCAACGCTGCACGCCACCGTGCACTTTCAAACCCCCGCCCCCCCCCGCACTGGCCCCCACGATGACCGCGGGGCAAAAGGGGCCCCTACTGTGCATCACCGACGACAGCACCAACCGCCGATTCCTGTGCGACACAGGAGCCCAGCACAGCATCACCCCCGCCTCCGCCCTCGAAATCCAACGCGACGCACGGGGTATCACGCTGGCCGCAGCCAATGGCTCTGACATCCGCACATACGGCACCCGCATGGTCACGCTAGACCTCGCAGGCCGCCGCTACCGCTGGGAGTTCATCACAGCCAAGGTCCTCTGCCCACTCATCGGCGCCGACTTCCTACGCGCCCACGGCCTCCTTGTCGACATTCCGAGGCACCGCCTCGTCGACATCAACACTATGGCCCCCATCCCTGGCGCATTCACCCCGGCCCGTTCGGCCGGCCTGACGACCTACTGCCTCGCCAGAGCCACGGACGACTACTCGGCACTTCTAGCCGTGTTTCCCGCCCTCACTAACCCGACCTTTTCGGCCAAAGCCGCCAAACACGGTGTGGAGCACTATATCCCCACCACCGGCCCCCCGGTCTCTGCCCACGCCCGCAGACTCAACCCGGCCAAGCTGGAAATCGCGCGGGCCGAGTTCACCACCATGGAGCAACTCGGCATCATCCGCCGCTCCAGCAGCCCTTGGGCCTCGCCCCTCCACATCGCCCCCAAGCCCGGCGGTGGCTGGCGCCCCTGCGGGGACTACCGCCGCCTCAACGACACCACCACCCCCGACCGATACCCGGTGCCGCACATCCAGGACTTCTTGGCCCGACTGGCCGGACAAACCGTCTTTTCCAAGGTTGACCTGGTGCGCGGTTACCACCAAGTCCCCGTACACCCCGCGGACATCCCCAAAACGGCCGTCATCACCCCATTCGGCCTGTTCGAGTTCCTGAGGATGCCCTTCGGCCTCAAGAATGCAGCCCAGGCTTTCCAGCGCCTTATGGACTCGGTCCTCCGGGACCTGAACTTCCTATTCGTCTATCTAGACGACATTCTCGTGGCCAGCTCCTCCCAACAGGAACACCTCGAACACCTTCGCATCCTTTTCGGGCGCCTAGCCCAACACGGGCTCATCCTCAGCCCGGCGAAGTGCCAATTCGGCCTAGCCGAGATCGATTTTCTCGGCCACCACATCACCCCCGCTGGGGCCGTCCCCCTGCCCAACAAGGTGCAGGCCGTCCAGCAATTCCCCCACCCCAAAACCATCAAGGGCCTCCAGGAGTTCCTCGGGATGGTGAACTTCTACAACAGGTTCATCCCCAGAGCTGCAGCCCTCATGAAGCCCCTATACGACTCCCTCCGAGGTAAATCCGGCAAGATGGCCGTAGCCTGGACCACTGACACGTCAGCCGCCTTCGACGCCACCAAAAACACGCTCGCCGACGCCACCCTGCTCGCGCACCCGAGGGCCGATGCCCGGGTCACGCTCACCACCGACGCCGCCGACCATGCGGTCGGAGCCGTGTTCGAGCAGTGGGTTAATGGCGCGTGGCAGCCACTTGCCTTCTACAGCCGCCAACTGCGCCCCCCGGAGGTCAAATACTCTACTTTCGACCGCGAGCTCCTCGCGCTCCACCTGTCGGTCCGCCATTTCAGGTTCCTCCTGGAGGGCCGCCCCTTTACCGCGTACGTGGACCACAAGCCGCTCACATACGCGATGGCCAAGCACACCGAACCCTGGTCCGCTAGGCAGCAACGCCAGCTCGCGGCCGTGTCCGAGTTTACCACGGACATTCAGCACGTCTCCGGTAGAGACAACGTTGTCGCCGACTGCCTTTCCCGTCCCGCCATCTGTGCGAATCACCTAGCGGTCGACTACGCGCAACTAGCAGCGGCCCAGCTCACGGACCCAGACCTCCTCTCGGCGGCTACCAGCCTGCCAGGGCTACGCCTAGCCATGGTCGCGCACGGGCCCGAAGCCACGGCAGTCACTTGCGACGTCTCACTCGGCCAACCCAGGCCGGTCGTCCCTGCAACCTGGCGCCGCCGCATCTTCGACGCGCTCCACGGGCTCTCCCATCCGGGTTCCCGCGCATCCGTCAAACTCCTCCCAGCGCTTCGTCTGGCGCGGCCTCAGCAAAGATGTTCGGACTTGGGCCACCTCCTGCCTCGCCTGCCAATGGGCTAAGGTACAGCTGCACACAAAAGCACCCCTGGGAGACTTCGACGTACCCAGCCGCTGCTTCGACCACGTACACGTCGACATCGTCGGTCCTCTGCCGCCATCGCAAGGCCAAACTTATCTCCTCACGATGGTCGACCGCTACACACGCTGGCCTGAGGCAGTGCCGCTGACCACCATCACCACAGCCGACATCGCCAGGGCGTTCGTTAACACCTGGGTCGCGAGGTTCGGCGTACCGGCCGACATAACCTCCGACAAAGGCGCCCAGTTCACCTCCGAACTCTGGACGGCCACAGCACGCAACCTCGGGGTGACGCTCCACCGAACCATGGCGTACCACCCGCAGGCCAACGGGCTGTGTGAACGCTTCCACAGGTCACTCAAGGCCTCACTCCGCGCCGGCCTGCAGGACAGTACCTGGACTGACCGCCTACCGTGGGTGCTACTAGGCCTACGCACCGCGGTCAAGGAAGACCTCCAGTCCTCAGCAGCGGAGTTAGTCTACGGACAACCGCTGCGCGTACCAGGCGAATTCCTCCCGGAGGCTACCACGCCTTGGTCGGCCGAACAGCAGCGGCTCAACTCTTTCTCTCCCGCTCAACAGTTCGCCCCACTTCCGGTCAACCGACACGGCGAACTCTCACCTCGCGTCCCGCCAAACTTGCAGCAGGCACGCTTCGTCTTCGTGCGACACGACGCGCACCGCGGACCCCTGCGACCCCCGTACGACGGACCGTACGAGGTACTACAAACCGGGGACAAGGTCTTCAAGCTGCGACTCGGCGACAGGGTCGAAACAGTCTCCATCGACCGACTCAAACCAGCACACACACAACCAGGGGAACAGGTCCCCGTGGCCCGACCTCCAACTAGAGGCCGTCCCGCCAGCAAGCCAGCACAGCCGGCGGCGAACCGCCTGGCCCCACCAACTAGACCGGCGACCACTCCGAGCCGCTCTGGCAGAACCATTAGACCACCGTCACGACTCGTCCACTCCTCCTAAGCGGATTCTGGGGGGAGCTCTGTGGCGACACGCCACCATTGGACATAATCCGCTCACGGCGGCACGGACAGTTTACGCAGGCGCACTGCCGGCAGCAGCCGCCCCCAGCCGGGGGTCCTTTCCTCCGGCAACTTGTTTCCCGCAGGGACAGGCTGCCGGGAGCACTTCCTGTCTGGGGAGTATTTAAGTGGTTGCGCGGGCTTTTCAAGCTCTCTTTTTGCCATGATGTAAAATAAAGCAGTTGTGTTCCACCAACTCTGGTCTCGACTCCCACGTTTGCCGCGGTATCTCAACAGGGGTATATATATATATGCCAGAAACTTATACTAATTATTTTTGTGAAATATATAATTATTAAAAGAATACATTAGAAAAATTTGTACTCTGGATGTGGGCGTCGCTGGCAAGGCTGATATTTACTGCCCATCCCTCGTTGGTCTGAGGGGCCTTCTCCTGGGTCCGCTGCAGATTGGATACAACTGAGTGGCTTGCTTAACTGCTAGGCAGAGTCAACCACATTGATGTGGAAATGGAGTCACACATAGGCCCAGATTGGGTAAGGACAGCAGGTTTCTTTCCCTAAAGGGACATCAGTGAACCAGTTGGGTTTTTACAACAATCCAACAGCTTCATGGTCACTTTTACTGGCACCAGCTTTTTATTTCCAGATGCTTTTAAACTGAATTCAACTCTTCAAACTGTCCATGGTGGGATGTGAACTCTCGTTCTCTAGATGAGTAATAACATAACCACTACACCACCGATCCCCGATAGATAATACAGGTAGACTATCCTTTATCCGCACTTCTGAAAACCTCTAAAAACCGAAAGTTTTTTCGGAGCGTAAGTCGTGCGCACGACATGACCCAAGTGGCGCCAAACATGACCGGAGTGGTCCGGGAGCTCTGCCTTTCCCTGTGAGCAGGGCAGAGGGTCACAGAGTTCCCTCCTGGGTAGGAGATTGCAGGCCGAGCCGGGCAGTGTGAAGGAGGTACCGGGAGAGTGAACCCAACAATACAGCGGCCTGTCTGATAGTCTTTTCTTTCCCCCCCCCCCCCCCCCCCCAGACCTGATTTGCGGGCCAGCTTAGTGTAGGAGTCAGCCGATATCCGGCTTTCCCACAAGCGGCGGCAGTCGAGCCCCAGACCCCCGCTAAGTCAAGGAATTCAGATACGGAGCAGGGGGAGCCGGAAACCTCGATCTAACGGCAGAAATCAGCAGCTGTTTTGTTAAACAGTCAGGCTGTGGAAAGAGTCTCTGTAGCTTAGCAACAGCTTCAGAGATGCTTCCAAGGCAGGGCCCGAGTGTTTACAAGCTGTTGCTAAGCAACAGTGTTTGTTGTCAGATACGGAGATGAAAACCTTCTGAAATCCGAAAAATTCCGAAAACCGAAACACCGCTGGTCCCAAGGCTTTCGGATAAAGGATAGTCTACCTGTATGTAGTGACCTTTTCCTTCAGTATTCATGTAAAAACAAAGACGCTCTCTTTTCCCCCCCCCCCCCCCCCCCCAATCCCATATATAATCTTGTCGTGTACCAGCTGGCCTGACCATCGGTGTCACCATCTCCCCACCGGTTGTGATGCCAGAGGCTGAGAGCCGGAAGCTGAGTTCCAGACACTAACTGCGTTCTCTAACCATTTGGGGAAGCTGCTGGGAACAGGATTGAGCACTGGACCCCGATTTGGAAGGAGTGCAATGGCTCTAAAAACCTACATCTCTTTGTGTCAGTCACCCTACAGGTGGTTCGTTCATTCGCCCGCAAAAGACAAGCTTCGGAGTCGATTTCCTCTCGGCAGTGAAGGACCGCTATGGGCACGAGGGCAATCCGGGAATACAGGACTGCCGGGGCAATCCTCTTTGCTGGGGCAAGAGACCTATTGAATTAATGGGAAACCAAGACGCAGAAGTTAAACAAAGGTAATCATAGAATCACACAGCACAGAAGGAGGCCATTTGACCCACCGTGCCTGTGCCGGCTCTTTGAAAGAGTTTTCCAATTAGTTCCACTCCCCTGCTCTTTTCCCACAGCCCTGTGAATTTCTCCTCTTCCAAAGGTATGACATATAGCCCACACAGAACAAGGGAAAACTTTTCAATACATATACTTGCACCACTTTTTCTAATATCTTATTCAATTTCCAGTAATGTCCATTAATATTCTTTGCTTCTTTCCATATTATCCAGACGTGGATGGAGTTCCTGTGGCTTCGTCGTCTTTGCAGACTTAGGGCTTGCCAACTCTGATTGAATGTATTACCAGAGGTTTCATCACATGACCTCCCAGCTCTAACCCCCCAACCCCCTCCTCGTCCATTAAAACAGCCTTTATTCCCCATCTCCAATATTTTTATAACTAATAAACAGATGTTTTTGAAGAAAATGGGAATTTTGTTTAACACCCTTTTGAATTTTCTCTTGGGTTTTTGCTCACCGCAGTGTCCAGGAGATTGCCTTTAATTACTGGCGACTCCAGGTCCATCCAGGAGGGTTGGCTGCCCTATTGCAGACCCAGACTTTTTTTTGGGAACTAGTGTGTTTCCTGTGCTTTGACTATTTTATTTACAATTTTTAATATAAGTTAAGGAAATATGTTGAGACATCTCCAAAGGGCAAAACAGAGCAAGCAAGCACAGCATACAACACGCGGATCCACTGGACCCCATTACATTTCCCTTTTTATTCAGGAGTTTGAGATGTTGTATTATTGCTCTGCATATGCCTGCTCATTTAGTGTCAGCAGTGGCTTAATTGGTAGCATCCTTGCTCTGAGTCAGAAGGTTGTGGGTTCAAGTCCCACTCCAGAGACTTGAGCACAAAAATCTAGGCTGACATTCCAGTGCAGTGCTGAGGGAGCTCTGACAGTGGTGATGTCTTTCGGATGAGACTTTAAACCGAGGCCCTCATCTGCCCTTTCGGGTGGATGTAAAAGATTCCGTTGCACTATTTGAAGTGCAGTGTCCTGGCCAACATTGATCCCTCAGCCAACACCATCAAAAATAGATTAACTGGTCATTGATCTCATTGCTGTTGTGGGAGCTTGATGTTTGCAAACTGGCTGCCATGTTTCCTACATTACAACAGTGACTACACTTCAAAAGTACTTCATTGGCTGTGAAATGCTTTGGGAGGCCCTGAGTGTGTGAAAAGTACCATATAAATGCAAGTTTGTTCTTCTTTATGTTCTTGCAGCATTTATCAGTGGTTCTGAAACTGGCAGGTTATTTGCCAAATGTTAGACACGACCCACGAGTAGACACGTTCCTGTCCTTCTCCCCCCCCCCCCCCCCCCCCCCCCCTCTCGCTCACACAAGATTGTCATGAACCCGACTCACATCCTTTACCACACAGATCACCAAGGATGGAGCATCCATTCCACTCTCCTACTGGATTACCAGGGATGCGTTCTTATCCCCTCCTCGCACCTACCAGGTGGGAATCAGATACACAACGTTCCTTCTGCACTAAACCATAAGGATCAGAGGCACTCCGTCTTTCCCACCCACCCTCGCCATTATAGATAGATGCAGATCAGAGGTATAATGCCTTCTTCACCCTGAGCACGTACGTTCTGTATGGGCTGGGCCACAGAACTGATGCCCGTCTCATGATTACCTAATTGAGATTGGAGAGCTGCACTTTGTGGAAAGGAGGGTGAATGGATAATGGAATGATTTTTTTTTTCCCCGAATTAGCCTGTGTTTTTAATCTGGTTTTTCGCCTCTCCTGGGGGATCACACGGTCATGAAGTGTCTGTATCGTGATGCACCAGACACCGTGGATGGACCTTTCCCTGTCTGTCATTGATCGTATGTCTGTCAGACTCCCTGCACACCATTCCAAGTGAGAATGAATAAGGTTACCTGGCCTAACCGTACTCCAAACTATAGAGCCGTAATTGTTTCACATCTTTAGATCACACTCCAAACCAGTTGCTGTCCTGTTAAGAATAAACTGCCACTGGGAATGTCCCATTACATCACAGAAAATGTAACTAGAAAATCTTGGAAGCCAAGCTGCAAAAGCAGACCAGTAAGTTGTAAGCATGAGGTGCTGAACCATTCCTCTGATCACTACTGTGGATAGCTAATAACTGTGCATACGTGCAGCCACACTTCATAATCGCATTGTATGCATACTGAACGTGACTCACCTCTGTCCAGGCCAGGAAACCAAGGTGATGAGAAATGTGGGATGTGCAAATTATTCATTTTTTACACCTTGCTTCGTGAACAGAATCACGCGTCACTGTTCCTCTCGCACTTAAATGTCATGTTACTGAAAGCCAGTGGACTTTTAACACGAGTTCCCCTGTTGTAAGTCGGTGGCAGCTCTAACCATCCCCCTGTCTGTCTGTCTGATATACAGGTGGTTTGATGCATTGTTGATTGTCTCAATCAGAGAGTGTCGAGTGAGCCATGTCAATGAAGAGGACGAGATCTCCAATATCTGCCCCAGTATCCTTGCAATGTTAATTTAGCTGCACTGATAAAAAGAACGCTGTGTTTGTTAGAATAAAATGGTGTTTTTTAAAAATATGTCCTAATATGCCCTTGTACATTACGATCGTAATATACAGCTTGCAGGATGTCTTTGAGAATGGGTTGGAACGCCCCTGGCAGATAACTGGTGAAGTTTTTGACCAACCTCCTTGCACTGAGATCCTACAGGTTGTGTAGATCGATGTGCTTTCCTCCTGCTTGGTGCCTGGATTGTACAGGGATGTGTCGTCAAAGATATGAGTCTGTTGGCGGCAATAGGCCAGACATTTGGACTGTATTTTGGAGAATTTCTCCTTATTCGGACTTGGTGAGTACGCAGTGTGGGCTATTTTCAATAGTGTCTCAACCCCATTGACTAAGGATGGGAGGAGAGAGAGCTGCTTGCAGCCACGTGAATGGGATTTGCTGCCACCTGTGGTTGGCAGGAGAGCTAGGGGCTCACTTACACCGAGGGCACGGGAATCTCTATGGAAAGGTCCAAAAGCTTTATTCTGCACCAGTTTGTTTCTGATCAGGCTTTCTTCACCTGTAGTCAGATCTTCACAGGTTTTCCAGAAGTTGGAAAGTAAGGATCGTCACTTGGCCGAGGTAAGGTTTTGTCAACTCTCATTTCCTGCAGTTAAATGTAACCAATGGTCGAAGCTCCTCCCCAGACAAGCCTCAGTAGCTGCACCCAATCACAAGCTGCGTCAGCTTCCCGGGCACGGATCCAAGTGCTTTACTGCCAACCCGCCAGTGGATTCAGCAGCCTGCTGAGTGATGCTCTGTGTCGGGAAATTCTCTCCTAACATGGCGCTCAGAGAGGCAATCTGGGATGGGTCGGATGAGGGGAGAATGCAGGCAGATGTTTACCGCGATAGACTGCTTTAACCAGCAGATGGAGCAATTGGAGTGCATCATGCAGATGATGCGCACCCTTGTTCAAGTCATGCATTGTACAGAGAACAACTCCCAGCTCCAACTGCTGACATTAGTTGACATTGGAAGTCGGAGGATCAAGTGCAGAAGTATTTACTCCACGACTCCCATGCTGATAAACTGTGATCATCTATCTACTAGGATCTATCCAATAGAAATATTGTGTTGCTGCATTTTTTAATAAGAATAAAGAGTTTTTTTTTAAGAATAAATTCTCCCTGCCTCTTATGGCTGTTCAGGGGTGATGTCACGAAGCACTTCTTCACACAAAGGCTAGTGGAAATCTGGAACTCTTTCTCCCCCTTTCTCCCCCCCCCCCCCCCCCCCCCCCCAAAAAAAAAAAAGGCTGTTGAGACTGGGGGGTCAATTAAAAATTTAAAAACTCAGATTGCTAGATTTTTGTTAGGTAAGTCTGTTATGGGATATGGAACCAAAACGGGTAGATGGAGTTAAGATACGGATCAGCCATGATCTAATTGAATGGCAGAACAAGCTCGAGGGACTGAATGGCCTCTTCCTGTTCCTATTTTCCACTTCCTAACTCGGGCATTGAGCCCTACTGGCTGAGAGCAGCCAACCTGGGCCATTCCTGGTCTGGCCTGGTCAGCCACTCACTGTAAAAACACAGGGGCCATCAGGAAGCTTGGATCCAACAGCTTTGATAACTTGAAGACAGTCTTGCTGCTGTAAAGCTCAGCTGTCTTTTTCAATTCCAGGATTCCATTGCTGTTTGTGGGAGCTTGCTGTGCGCAAATTGGCTGCCGTGTTTCCCTATATTACAAGTGACTTCACTTCAAAAGTACTTCATTGGCTGTGAATTGC
Organism: Somniosus microcephalus; assembly: GCF_052327205.1. Lineage (NCBI taxonomy): Eukaryota > Metazoa > Chordata > Chondrichthyes > Squaliformes > Somniosidae > Somniosus > Somniosus microcephalus. Next base: position 65,343,868 of record NC_140995.1, on the reverse strand, counting down.
TTTGGGATGTCCTGAGGCTGTGAAAAGCGCTGTATAAATATAAATTCTTTCCATCTTTTCCTTTCTTTACCTCCAGCACACTTCATACCTACTCTTAATGAAGTTAGGTGACCAACTCACTATTGTATAGTGCTACACAAATGATGAGATCAAAGTCCCAACAAAGTTATTGTAGGATGGGGAATCGTGCCTTGATCGCAGATAATGCAGTTTATCAAATCTCTTCCTTCACCATGTTCTTTCAGATATTATAGAGCTGGATTTGTCCAAGAACCTGTTTGTTTCCTGGGATAAGGTAGCACAAATTACTCGGCATTTAAGGAAACTTGAACATCTTGATCTCAGGTACGGAATCTGTGTAGCTTTCTGATGGGCTAATGATGCTTTCAGAAACTGTTTGATATCACAGATTGGTTTTATTTCTTGTGGGGCGGGCACCTGGAATCAAAACAAGGCAGTGGGTGCAAGAAAATAGTGAATAACTCAATTCCCAGTGAAGCTCTCCTGGTTACAGTTACTTCTATGTTTAACCATTAAGGGGGAATAACCTTAAAATTAGAGCTAGGCTGTTCAGGGGTGATGTCAGGAAGCACGTCTTCACACAAAGGCTAGTGGAAATCTGGGACACCCCCCCTCCTAAAAAAGCTGTTGAGGCTGGGGGTCAATTGAAAATTTCAAAACTGAGTTTGATAGATTTTTGTTAGGCAAGGGATATGGAAACAAGGCAGGTAAATGGAATTGAGGTACAGATCAGCCCTGATCTAACTGAAGGCTGGAAGGGCAGAATGGCCTCCTCCTGTTCCGCCATTCCTATTAGAGTGCTCCTTATGAAATCCTGCACAAACTTTTGTCAGTCATCAGTGTAAGATTCCTGGACCTTTTCAGGATGACTGATATGCTCAAATGTGCTTCTACCCAGAAGAACTAGTCGTTCTCCTGCCTGAATATAAATGACCCAATAGAAGCATGGAGCCAAAACTTTTTTTATTGGTTTCTGACATAGGTACCTTCACATTTTATGAAGCTATTGTACATATGTGAACATTGAGATATATTTTATGAAGCAATTATATGATTACAGGTACATTCACACACATTTTTTGAGGTGTCAGCTTGGAGAGTCCCACTCCAGACACCTGAGCATGCAATCTAGGCTGATGCTCCCACTGCAGTACTGTGGGAGTGCTGCATTGCCGGAGGTGATTCCGATGAAATGTTAAACCAAGGACCCATCTGCCCTCTCGGGTGGATGTAAAAGGTCCCACGGCCACTATTCAAGAGCAGGGGAGTTCTCTCTGGTGCCTTGGCCACTATTCAAGAGCAGGGGAGTTGTCTCTGGTGCCCTGGCCAATATTCAAGAGCAGGGGAGTTCTCTCTGGTGCCCTGGCCAATATTCAAGAGCAGGGGAGTTCTCTCTGGTGCCCTGGCCACTATTTATCCCTCAACCAACATCAGTGAAACCGATTATCTGGTCATTAGGAACATAGGAGGAGGCCATTCAGCCCCTCGAGCCTGCTCTGCCATTCAATGATCTGCGACCGAACTCCATATGTCCGCCTTTGGTCAACAAAAAGCTATCAATCTCAGATTTAAAATGAACAATTGATCTAGCATCAATTGCTGTTTGCGGACGAGAGTTCCCAACTTCTACCACCCTTTGTGTGTAGAAGTGTTTCCTAATTTCACTCCTCAAAGGTCTGGCTCTAAGTTTTAGACTATGCTCCCTAGTTCTAGAATCCCCAATCAGCGGAAATAGTTTCTCTCTATCTACCCTATCTGTTCCCCTTAATATAATTGGCTGCCATTTTTCCCTACATTACATGGGGCAGCATTTGCCTTGCGTTGGCCTCGTGCAAAAGTTAGCTTTGGGGCCCCTACATTTTACTAGACAATGATAGTGAATATTTACCGACTTAATCTGGTGTCAAATCCCCACACGTACGATTGTTAAAAGGCATGTTTGCAACAAGTAATATAAAAATAGTTGACTAAAGGAGAAGTGATAGAAAGCAAAAGCGTAAATGACATCAAATGATTATAAAAGTCATGAATGGGAATGAGCGAGAGATTAACGAGCAAAGATTATATGTGTTGGAAAAGGGGATTGTTGAAGATTTAAATCGGCTTTTAACTAGACAATCCAGTGATTGTTATGGTTGATGATTAGATAATTGGAGCTCATTATATAATTGGGGCTCTCAAAGGAATGTTCTTGAACAGTTTCAGCATTCAGATTTTGTTATGTTAGGTCAGATGTTGTCTCAACACATTAGTTGCATATTTTCAGTCATAGTAGGAAATGAGGCTGGTTTTATCTCTAGCATTATGTCAGATTCCTAAAGGCCTGTTGGCAAAGAGGAGAAAGCCTCTTTCTCTGAGCAACATCTGCAGGGCAGTGACCTGGAATAGTACTCGTGCTTTTATCATGATTTAACAGCTCGGGAGTGACAGATGAGTTGGTGCCGCAGTGCTCCGAGCTGCCCTGTGTCTTTTGAAACCTATCCCCAGTTCTTTGCTGTCCTATTATTCATGGAGGTTGAGTTTGGATGTTGGAGTCCCTGCCTTTGGTATGCTGTTCCTTCAACCCCAATATGCCCCCTCCCAGCCTCTCGCCGATCCCTTTTCGAGGTTGGTGTGGTTCAAAACTGCTCCCTGTGACTTCTCATTGAACACTGTTGACTCCTTTTAAGTAAAGAATGATACCAGAACTGAGAGGTTATAACTATCAGTACAGGCTGAACAGGCTGGGGCTCTTTTCTCTAGAATGGAGAAGGCTGAGGGGTGACCTGATAGAGGTCTTTAAGATAATAAAAGGGTTTGATAGGATAGATATAGAGAAAATGGGTTTTTTGGGGGGGACGGGGGGCAGACCAGAACTAGAGGCTGTGACTATAAGATAGTCACTAATAAATACAATAAGGAATTCAGAAGAAACTTCTTTACCCAGAGAGTGGTGAGAATGTGGAACTCGCTACGTCAGGGAGTGGTTGAAGCGTAGAGCATTGATGCATTTAAGGGGAAGCTAGATAAACACAAGGGAGAAAGGAATAGAAGGTTATGTTGATGGGATGAGGTGGGAGGAGGCTCGTGTGGAGCATAAACGCCCACATGGACCAGTTGGGCCGAATGGCCTGTTTCTGTGCCATATGCTTTAAGTAAGGCACTGCCGAAAACCGGGCCTGTTATGCAGTGAAGCAGGATGGGATCACGCGACCGCTCAAAGGTGCAAATCCTTGAAGAGCAAAGCTCTAAGTGAGGTCTTCCTCCCCTACCCAGGATATGGCCCCTGTTGTACTACAATCGGAGAATGGGGAAATGCGTAATGAAGGATGCTAATCTCACGTTCACTGCCACTGCCATCTCAGCCTGATTAGCAGAAAGTACCATCAAAGGTATAAATAGGGCACTTACTTTTGTCACCTCTTGTGCATTGAACTTTTCTTTCCATTTGCCAATCATATAAAATCTAAAATACTTCCTGTATGTTTGCAGATGTAAAGAATAGGTCTTTCAGTGAAGAGGTAAATTAGTTTGGGTGATGTGAGGTTGATATAATTGATGTTCTGTCCAAACCTGGGTTTGATGAGTGCTTTTGCCAGTTAAGTGATCCATCTGTTCTTACTTGAGCTGTTAGGATTCCTGAAAGAGCCTCCATGGTAGTCCTTGGCAACGGTTTTTCCGATCTCCTCATATGTGGTTTTCTCTCTCTCTCTTCACCAGTCAAAACAAGTTGGCGATCGTTTCCAATCCAGTCTCGCTGTCTGATGCGTTTGCCAACCTGAAGACATTAGCCATTCAATATAATGGACTGACGTGGGCCCAGGTAACACCAGTGCTGTCTTTGCTTGAATGGAATGACGTGATGCGACACGCACCTGACTCTGATCCCTTTGCAGGTTCTGGAATGTGCCCCAATGTGGCCAGTGCTCGAAAAAGCCCACCTGTCGTCTAATGCCATTTCTGTGTTAAAAAGGTAAAGCTAATTCTTTCCACACGTTCACCGCACACCGAAATTCACACCTTGAAACACGTCACAATGATAGCTGTGGGTCAGGTACAAGCAGACTACTACCTAATTAACTCACCTCAAAACATTTTCAGCCTTTTTTTCCCCCCACATTACCTGCACTGTGTTGTCAGGGAGCCAATGGAAGTGCAGATAATTGGAGGCTTTGAGGCCTCCTTGCCTCAAAGCCTCCTTGAAAAAGTGTAACATCCCCACTGACACCTGGGAATCCCTGGCCCAAGACCGCACAAAGTGGAGGAGAAGCATCCGGGAAGGTGCTGAACATCTTGAGTCTCCACCGGGAGCCAAGCGCAGGCAACGCAAGGAGCGCACGTCAACCCAAGCACCCCACCCACCCGCCCCTTCAACCACCGTCTGCCCCACCTGTGAAAGAGACTGTAGGTCCCGCATTGGACTAATCAGTCACCTGCGAGCTCATTTTTAATGTGGAAGCAAGTCATCCTCGGTTCCAAGGGACTGCCTAAGAAGAAGGAGGAGATAATTGGACTAAATAGTTAAATCATCCTCACATCGCCCAAACTAATTTAATCTGATCAAACCTGTTACTTTAGACTGGGCTTAGAATTATATTCCTCTCCATTAACATTAGATTTTGGTTCAGGATTATCCTCTATGTTTATTAGGATGTACCTAAATCATTTTAATGTTTCAATTATTGAAGTTTTGAATGTTCATCAAATTTGATATTTAAATCTGCAGTGGAAGACTTTTTTTTTACGTTGGTGCTAGCTTTATATGTAACTGATTTGTATTTTTTCCCCTTAGTGCCCCCGCCCCCACCCAACAGAACTGTTGTGTATATCACAATATATACACTCCTGACCCCACCCAAAACCATGTGATCTCCTGGGGGAGGCAAAGAACCAGGGTGCCCCCCCCCCCCCCCCCCATGGCAATCAAAACTAGCCCAGGAGATCACTCTGGCACCAATAATTCCTGCAGTACCAACCTTTTGTAAGAGACGCTCTCCACCCCAGCCAGAGATAGGTCCAGCTCTTGCTTGAAGGAGCGAGGCAGTCAACCAGTTGTCCAATATGTCAAACCCAGATCGCTGTATCGACATGGCGACGTATCCAAAATTGCTTTAAAATGTTAAAAACAAAGCCGGTTGCTGTTCCTATCGGCACAGACTGGATGGGCCGAATGGCCTCCTCCTGTGCTGTGACTCTATGATTTGAAGCAGGTGTGGAATATTGATATCTGTGTATTTCACCTCCTTCCATGTATCGTTTCATCAGCCCTGTGCCTTGTTTCCAGGCCTGTCGGCGTTCTGCAGTCCTTGACGTTACTGGACCTCAGCTCCAACCCGCTGGCTGATGAAAATCAACTGGTGCACATTGCTTATTTGCCAAGGTTAGAGGATGTGCTTCCTTTGTGTTGGAGCTCGCAGTTCAAGTAACAATATGTAACCCACCTTCACCATTACTGGCAATGCGAAGGGCCTGTGTATGAGCCTCGTAAAAGTGGCAGCATTTTTCATGAATTAACTTAATTTGGTAATATTACTGCAAAGCACCATGTATTTTGTGATAAATTGCTCTATTGTATCTCATCCTTTAGATTAGTTTTCCAGTGGTATTTTTCATTGGTACTTTCAAAGACACTCATCTTGCTGAGTGCAAATTAGCTGCCGCATTTCCTACATTACAACAGTGACTGTGCTTCAAAATGCTATAAAACGCTTTGGGACATCCTAAGGTTGTGAAAAGCGCTATAGAAATGCAAGTTCTTTTCTTTCTTTTGTTCGTTCTTCCATTTTCTTTCTTTCCTTTTCTTTACTTCCCCTCCAATAGGCCCCTGTGGTTCTAATAACTATGTACATGGGAAAAAATTCAAACCTCTTGCTGTTGCCATGACTTGTTCTGAGTGCTGCCTCCTGCAGGCAAAGAAACAAAATGCACATTAGAACCTGGGGGAAGTTAACCTGACCACCAGAGTGCACCATTCCAGGTGACTGTCCTCCTGGGAGAGTGGCAATTCTTGCACAAGAGGCTTCCATTTCATTCAGTGACCGAGGGGTGGAAACAACATATCTGTAATAGTAAATTACAGCAATACTCTCACCATGGGACCTTGCCCCACTGATCCTGGTTCTTGTAAATCTGTTTTTAATGATTACGCTAGTTCTGTATTTACGCTACAGTTTAGTGTACCAATCTCAATCCTCTGTCGTTTCAGGTTGGAGCAGCTCATATTGTCAAACACTGGGTTAACTTCACTGCATTTTGGGAATGTTCAACCAGGTATATGGAATTTTATGAAAAAAATCTTTTTTTTATTTGTTGATGGGATGTGGGCGTTGCTGGCAGGGCCTGCATTTATTGCCCATCCCTAATTGCCCTTGAGAAGATGGTGGTGAGCTGCCACCTTGAACCACTTTTTAGGATTTAATTTTTTTTTTAGCCCCTCGCCCTTCCCTGACCATGGCAACTTGTGCCGGCAGCCTCCTGGAACCTCTCTGTCGTAGCTCCTTTTTCCTTACGAATCTGGTCATCCCAGCCATGCCCAATCTTGTCACTACCCGATATCCACCCATGCAGGCACTGGATAGTGATTAACAGCAAGATCACTGGTCAGTTCTTTTCACCCGCTCCCTGGTCGGGGTGGGAACGCGAAGGCCAATAGCCGCCCCAGTTGAGATCAGCTGACCACAGACCAGTGACTGAACCTGGGACCGCCTTGTCCTGTGTGGGAGGGTACCATGCCCTATGGTGCATTTACTACCCCAGCCATTGGAGAGCTCCTGGTTAATTCATGCGTTGGGTTATTCTCTTCCCTCCATGACGTTCCACTGTGCCACGTACCCCTCTGTGGTCAAGGTGGCAGCCTTCTCCCAATGCTCTCTGAATGTTCTCCAACCTGCAGGAGGTGGGCAAGGCCATTTGGTGACTTTGCCCTCTGACTTGGCATTTGGAGAACTGCCTCTTGTTGATCCGCCAGAACTTGCCATGTGGACTGCCGTTCAGTGCCATGTAGTTGCACAGAGTGCAGTGGATGCAGGCTTGCCATAACTTAGCTGTGGACATACCCAATATTCCATTACTTGTATAGCAGAAGATTCTGCCAAAAGTTTAGGGATTTGCTGTCTTCCTGCTGAGAATTGTGGTGTACAGTGGATATGTACTTCCTTTAGTATTCTCTAAATCTGAACTCTAAATCTGATTGTTAAATTGTTTTAAAGTTGATCATATGGTTGTTTTTATATCTTCACACTGTCCCCTTGTGAAGTATTAGGAGGATTCGCAGGCTAATTAACAGTGTGACAGGGAGGCGTTGCTGTTTTTGTATCTTCACACTCTCCCTTGGAGAATAGTGTAAAGTAGCGGGAGGATTCACTGTCTAATTAACAGGCTGACGGCCGCGATTTGAACGCTGCTTCCATTTGCTGTAACCACCTTTATACCAGCCGATGAGGGGATTAGTCCTATATGGCAGGAGGGTTTTATGGGCTCCCACAACCCATATGATGAGGGGGGGTCAACCATACCTAAAGGACATGAGTATCCCGCTGGATGTCAACCCAGAATTCCGAGCTGGAGCTCCAGTCTCCACTCGCCGGGACTGTCCGGAGCGGGGATCAAACCCTGCACCTTCTGACTCCGAGGGGGGGTTGCTACCACTGAGCCAAAAGCTTCCAGTTAATACGGTTGTCCCAGTTAGATGGAGACACTCCCGTCCTTCTCCCCCACTCCTGGTGATGGAAGGCCCTCCACCTCACCCACCAGTGGAACTCTTCTATCCCCCCACCTCTTCCATTTCAAGCTGGCCCCCTTCCTCCCACCTTCCCATTTCACACCTGCTCTCCCCCCCCCCCCCCCCACAACCCCTCCCTGTCCCCAGTTATTCCTCAGCGCCACTCCTCGTTCCCACCCTCTGCTGCGGGGGGAGGGGCTGGGTTTGAACTTTGACGCAGCAGTTTCAGATCTGTCATGAGAATTCCCAACCCACAGCGACGTTCAATCACTTGAGCGCCAGCCGGGGGTCGGGAGCAATCCTGCTAATAATCCGCGGACAAGCGGGCACAGAATGCAAAAAGCTGATTGTCCCATGATCGGCCCATGTGCACTGCCAGCCAGGGCTGTGTAGTTAGTTAGTTACGCGGGAGGCCATAATTTAGTTGCAGTTATACCTGGTTAGCAAGTGTGGAATACATTCTTTCCTATGTGTTTTCAACCAGTTTTTTATTTGTTCATTTTCAGATGGTAAAACAGCAATGTTTCCCAAATTGAAATTCCTAGCAATCGACAAGAATCGAATCTCAGAGGTAAGTATATTTCTAGGAACTTCATTCCATAAAACAAGATGAGTGGAAGTAAATCTGCTCATTTCCGCACTAACGCTGCTAATACTCTTCCTTGTTTCTGCTTTAGTTGCCGTTCAGTTTTCTTTACAATGCTTGTCCAGTTCACTTGAAAGTTGTTGTTAAAAGTAGTTTGGAATCAACATAAATTGCGTGATGCGTAACATAGTTTTGTAAACTTTTCCCAGCTCTCCTCCTCTGCAGGTGATGATTCCCAATGGAGTATGACCCTCTAAGACTTAACCCATGTAACTGTTTTTCATATATAAGCTTGTGTGTGTGTTTTTACTTCCCTGTGACAGCCCAGCTAGGCTTAAAAATGATCCCCATTGGTGTCAGCCGGGGCTCAGTGGATAGCAGTCTCGCTTCTGAGTCGGAAGGTTGTGGGTTCAAGACCCACTCCAGAGACTTGAGCATATAATCTTTGCTGACACTCCCAGTGCAGTACTGAGGGAGTTCTGCACTGTTGGAGGTGCCGTCCTGCGGATGAGACATTAAACCGAGGCCCCGTCTGCCCCCTCAAGTGGACATAAGATCCCATGGCACTATTTTGAAGAAGTGCTGGAGAGTTTGCCACAGTGTCCTGGACAAAATTTATCCCTCAACCAACATCACTAAAACAGATAATCTGGTCATTATCACATTGCTATTTGTGGGAGCTTGCTGTGTGCAAATTGGCTACTGCATTTTCTACATTATAAGTGACTACACTTCAAAAGTACTTCATTGGCTGTAAAGTGCTTTGGGATATCCTGAGGTCCTGAAAGGCGCTATAGAAATGCAAGTTCTTTCTCATTCTTTTCCTGGTAGTCACCCAGTCAACTGCTCCTGCACAGCATCTTGGCTCACTGATGCCCACAGACAGTCAGGCCTCCAGAATTAAGCTGCTTTGTAGCCTACTTATTAATGTTGAGGAGCTGGGAATTGAAGCTTGGAAGATTGTTGTTCTTCATCTGTAGAGGTGCTAATTGAGCTTTCAGCTTGCTTCCGTTGCCCTGCAGACTCATCAATCGGAATTCTTGGCTACTTGCTTCAGTTACTTGAAGTGATTTATTCCTCTAAGGCATTGTTTGTCAGCTTAATAATAGCTTTCCCTGAGTACTTAATACCTGTCATTGCTACTTACACACTGTTTCTGCCTCATAGAAATGGTCATTCAGGGACTGTACAACTTAACGGGGGGTGGGGGGGTTGTATTAAATCAGACCCGAAAGCTGTTCTAATTTACTGAAGTTGACCTCTCCCTTCCCTCCACCACTTGGTTCAGTCTGGACCTGTCTTCACATTGCACCAGGCTGCTCAGCAGACCACTCTGGGCTAATCCCAGACCTGCCAATCAAATCTTCCAGAAGGTTCTGCAGTAGACTGCAGCTATTTCCTGATGGGATCACTGTCTGTTTTTCAGTCCTGTCAACTAATGCTTTCAGCTACCTGAAGATAGAAGCAAGCTGTATGCATACAGCACAGGTTGTGACTCCTGGAATTCGGTGAAATGCACTCACGTTAATATCCTGAATACTCATTTTTAGCTATCCTGCTAAAACAAGGCTAAATCTTAATGATTTCATTGATACACTTAAGAAATCTCAATTAAATCAGTTAAGAGTATGTTTGTAATAAAAACAAAATGCTGGAAATACTCAGCAGATCAGGCAGCATCTGTGGAGAAAGAAACAGAGTTAACGTTTCAGGTCAATGACCCTTCGTCAGAACTGGAAAAGTTGGAGATGGAACAGGATTTTAAGCAAGTGTAGGGGCAGGGAAAGGGGGGAGGGGAGGAAAGAACAAAAGGGAAGGTCTGTGATAGGATGGAAGGCAGGAGAGATTAAGAGACAAAAGGGATGATGGTGCAAGGCAAAAGGAGATGGTAATGGGACAAGTTAAGAAACAAAAGATGACTAGATGAAGTGTAAATGGCAATGGCAGAATGATTGACAGCTGCCATGTGAGAAAAATAATTTAAAAAAGGTAGGGGCACAGGTTATGGTCTGAAATTGTTGAACTCGATGTTGAGTCCAGAAGACTGTAAAGTACCTAATCGAAAGATGAGGTGCTGCTCCTCAAGCTTACACTGAGCTTCGTTGGAACAGTGTAAGAGGCCGAGGACGGAGAGGTGGGAGTGGAGCGGAGAATTAAAGTGACAGGCGACCGGAAGCTCGGGGTCATCCTTACGGACTGAACGGAGGTGTTCCGCAAAGCGGTCACCCAATCTGCATTTGGTCTCCCCAATGTAGAGCAGACTGCATTGTGAGCAGCGAATACAGTATACTAAATTGCAAGAAGTACAAGTAAATCGCTGTTTCACCTGGAAGGGGTGTTTGGGGCCCTGGACAGTGGGAAGGGAGGAGGTAAAAGGGCATGTGTTGCATCTCCTGCGCTTGCACGGGGAGGTGCCGGCCGAAGGGGAAGGGGTGTTGGGGGTGATAGAAGAGTGGACCAGGGTGTCGCGCAGGGCGCGGTCCCTTCGGAATGCTGAAAGGGGAGGGGAGGTGAGGTGAGGGGAAGATGCGTTTGGTGGTGGGATCACGCTGGAGGTGGTGGAAATGGCGGAGGATGATCCGTTGAATGTGGAGGCTGGTGGGGTGAAAGGTGAGGACAAGGGGGAACCCTATCGTGGTTCTGGGAGGGAGGGGAAGGGGTGAGGGCAGAAGTGCGGGAAATAGAACAGACACGGTGAAGGGCCGTGTCAACCACAGTAGAGGGGAATTCTCGGTTGAGGAAAAGGGAAGACATGTCGGAAGCACTAGTATGGAAGGTGGCATCGTCAGAACAGATGCAGTGGAGAAACTGGGAGAATGGAATAGAGTCCTTACAGGAAGTGGGGTGGGAGGAAGTGTAGTCCAGGTAGCTGTGGGAGTTAACTCTGTTTCTCTCTTTGCTGATGCTGCCTGACCTGAGTATTTCCAGCATTTTCTGTTTTTTATTTCAGATTTCCAGCATCTGCGGTATTTTGTTTTTGTAGAGAGTATTTGTGTTCCTTATAGCACTACAACAACAACATCTTGCATTTATACAGCGCTTCTAATATAGTAAAACGTCCCAGGGCGCTTCACAAAAGCGTTATCAAACAAAATTTGACACCGAGCTAAAGAAGGAGCTATTAGGGCAGGTGACCAAAAGCTTGGTCAAAGAGGTAGGTTTTAAGGAGCGTCTTAAAGGAGGAGAGAGAGACGAAGAGGTTTAGGAAATATCAATGCAAGTTGTTATTGTTATAGCACTGCTAGTTAAAACACAACATTTAAGAGATTTTTATTCCACATCTGGTGTTTTACATATGGTTTATGGAGGGGTGGCTTGTTTTACACTTGGTCATTGAGGCGGCCTCATGTTACCTGGAGCTGTGAAGGTAAGAACCAGAAATTAATGTGTTTTGTTATCTAATCATCTATTTATCTTACATTAAACATAGTGGGGGAGAAATTGGGTATGTAGCGCCACCTGTTAGCGCCTAAAGAGGGCAGTCAGTGGCTGTAGCGCCACTGGCCGCGCCTCCCGCGCCCGGTTCACGGGGCCCTGCTGTGCCGGCAGTGGCGCAAGTTAAGGTGGAGGTGTGGGGCGATCGCTTTTTTCGGCGGCCGCCTGCCAGCACCTCCGTCCCCGGCCTCCTGAACCCCCCGCCGCCCCCCCCCCCCCCCCCCCCCCCCAACGGCATTGCCGGCTGTTTCCCGAGAGCCCGGCACTTCTCCTCGGTGCCGGGCTCTTTTGACGGCACTCGCGATCAGGAATCGCGCTGTTGCAGGCCTCTTTCCCCCCCCATCTCCCTCTAGGGGCGCTGAAACTGAATTTCTGGCGATCGGTATTACTCCGAACGCTGCGCAAAAATCAGCGCCCAGGCGAACTTGGCGCCTCAACCGAATTTCTAGGCCAGTATGTTAACACTCCAGACACTGTCTGATACAAACATCTGCATCACACTTAAATAGCAGAGCCAGAATGACTGCATCTTCTTACTGGACCGCCCCTCAAACAGCCATCATTCTGAACTACAGCCTCACCTCTAATTAACCCCACCATTCATTTCAAGAATGTCACACAATTACATTGTGTAGATTTAAAAGGAGAACACACAGGTACAATATAGCAGCAGAATAATAAATTTAGCAGCACATAGTATCGTGTTCCTGTCCTTCTAGCAGTGTCCGGAGCCATTGCTAGTGATACAAGCAGTGTGATAGAGTGTACATCCTGTCCCTAAGGTAGCTTACTTCCTGTGCCACACCCTGGTATCTCACTGTTTCATTCGCTCAAACTCTACCTTTGACAACTCACAATAAACAAACTGAACAAATTAACTCTTAGCACATAGCATTTACAGCACAGAAACAGGCCATTCGGCCCAACTGGTCTCTGCCGGTGTTTATGATCTACACAAGCCTCCTCCCTCCCTATGTCATCTGGCCCTATTAGCATATCCTTCTATTCATTTCTCCTTCATGTGTTTATCTAGCTTCTCCTTAAATGCATCAACCACTCCCTGTGGCAGTGAGTTCCATGTTCTAACCACTCTGAGTAAAGAAGTTTCTCCTGAATTCCGTCAGTCTTTTCTCAAAAAATCTTTTGTCTGCCATATTTCTTTCTCGCCAACTCATATCCAAGACTAAAAGTTTCTCACAAAATAAAGATCTAAAATATTACACACTATTGTACAATTGTTTTTCCTTGTGTTAAATATCTTCATTAATATTTATCTTCTCAGGCCCTGCTCTCTCTGAAGCCTGGGGCAGAGGGTGGTTTTTTTTTCAGGAGGAGGGGCGACAACAGCGGTTTTGTAAGGGGAGGGTGGGAATAGTACCTGAGGGGAGGGAATCATTTATGATGTCACCTGATCTCCCCTTGATACCAGCTGTTTTCTCTCATGTAAGTTATAAACAATACATCAACTCCCATTCACGCCACATCGTGCAGATCCCGAATGTGACCAGTGTCTATTCCATTCACTCCAGCCCTCTTCTCCATCACTGTGTAACTTAAATGTTCCTTTCAGCCCAAAATCTCCACCCCTCCCCCTAACACAGATGCTACGCTTTTATTCTCACTGATGATGTAACCAATAATTTATTTTCTGCTGTATTTAGAAGGTACTATTCACAACATGCTACACCTTACAGCTACAGAGTATATCTTAGCCAGTGAACACAGTATCCTTCGAGTAACTGAGAGAACTTCATCAATAATCTGTTCCATCACAAATCATGCTCAGGGAACGTCTTTTTATTTTTGCCAGAAGGCTATAACATTCTGAACTGTTGTACATAGTGTCTTGTTAAAGGAAAATATAACGACTTAAAGCTCTCTTTCTTTGTATTCTCAAGTTTTCATCCGTGAATGAGTTAAACAAGTTACAGAGCTTGGAACAGCTGAAATTTAGTGACTATGCAATCGTGGAGTCTGAGAAGAATGTAAAAACTGTGCGGCAGTTCATCATCGCAAAGCTAGGATATCTGAACGTATTAAACAGAACGGATGTAAGTGTCTTTACGTAGAATGTACCTCACAGAAGCAGGCCATTCGACCCAACTGGTCTATGCTGGTGTTTATGCTCCACCCGAGCCTCCTGCCACCCTACATCATCTCCCCCTAACAACATATCCTTCTATTCCTTTCCCCTCATAATTATCTAGCTTCCCCTTAAATACATCTATGCTATTCGCCTCAACCACTTCTTGTCGTGGAGAGTTCTACATTCTTAAGAGGTTTCTTCTGAATTCCCTACTGGATTTATTACTGACTATCTTATATTCATGGCCTCTAGTTTTGGTCTTCCCCGCAAGTGGAAACATGTTTTCCACTTCTACTCTATCAAACCCCTTCATAATTTTAGAGAGCTCTATCAGCCTTCTCTCTTCTAGAGAAAAGAGCCCCAGCCTGTGTCGATTCCTTTGGGGCTTATTGAAAAGGATAGTCCCAACAAGCAGGGTTTGAATTTCATACTGACTGTTAACCCTTGGAGTACATAGGCTATGTTTAAATACCAACATTCCTGTGTGATTTTATTTTCGAATATTCATTGTTGACAATTTCTAGTGTTCTGTACGTGGAAGGAAATTTGAAAGCGACAGACGATATTTATTATTCTGAAGGTAACTTGGTTAATGCTGTTCTGCCTGCAGTGTGTTCCTCGTTTTTTAAAGCCTACTTAATGTGAGGTTTCCCTAGATCAGATGTGTCATTAATCTAACCTGGGACCTTGATCTTGCATTAATTGATAGCCGCACTTGTACCCTAGCATACAGCTGTTCCCCACACACAATCCTGTGGCCTATAATGGGGGTATGTATACAAATCTTTGAAGGTGGCAGAACAAGTTGAGAAGGCTGTTAAAAAGGCATATGGGATCCTTGGCTTTATTAATAGAGGCATAGAGTACAAAAGCAAGGGAGTTACGCTAAACCTTTATAAAACACTGATTAGGCCTCAACTGGAGTATTGTGTTTCAGCCTACGCACCACACTTTAGGAAGGATGTCAAGGCTTTGGAGAGGGTGCAGAGGAGATTTACCAGAATGGTACCAGGGATGAAGGACTTCAGTTATATGGCAAGACTGGAGAAGTTGGGGTTGTTCTCCATAGAGCAGAGAAGGTTAAGAGGAGATTTGATAGAGGTGTTCAAAATCATGAATAGTTTTGATAGAGTAAATAAGGAGAAACTGTTTCCACTAGCAGGAGGGTCGGTAACCAGAGGACACAGATTTAAGGTGTCTGGCAAAAGAACCAGAGGCGACATGGAAAAACATTTTTTTACACAGCGAGTTGTTGTGACCTGGAATGCACTGCCTGCAAGGGTGGTGCAAGCAGATTCAATAATAACTTTCAAAAGGGAATTGGATAAATACTTGAAGGGAAAACATTTACAGGGCTATGAGGAAAGAGCAGGGAAGTGGGACTAATTGGTTAGCTCTACCAAAGACACAGCACAGGCACGATGGGCCAAATGATTCTGTGATAAGATTGTGGGATTGAGGCCTAAGGGCATGTATTGCACTTTTGTATGGCCCTGTGTGTCCAAACATTTTGGGGCCCCTTCAACCTCAGCCAGCTGTAGTATTTTTATATGCAATTGCCAAATCTTTCTGTGTGATTTATTGGTATCTGAAGTCCAGATTATACCAGTTGAGCTGAAAAAATGTGTATTGTTGTGATGCGAGGGTTCTTAAAGCACCTTTGCCCTTGTCAATCAGTCTTTTATTGGTCCTTCAGTTTTGTTTCCTAGGTCCCCTGTCCCCAGTCGCCCCCACCCCATTCTCTACCAACCACCGCCATCCTCTCTGGCTGCTCCACATCGCCCTATTTTATATAGTCTTGTCTCATCAGGTCTCCTGTCCATTTGACATCCTGTTCTCAAAGCTGTCCCCCTCACACTTCCATCCTTACATGAGATGGCACCTTGTTGCAAGCACGCACTGGGTTTTCTTTGAGGCCGTGGGCCAGCCTTATTGACCCTGTGTAGTTTAGTGCCTCTCAGAGAGCAGAACCAACTTAATTTATTTTGGAGTTTTGTGGGTAAATACAACAACTTGCCTTTAACAGTAAAACGCCCCAGGGCGCTTCACAGCAACATTATCAAACAAAATTTGACACAAGCCACATAAGGGGATATTATCATAGATAACCAAGAGGTAGGTTTTAAGGAGCATCTTAAAGGAGGAAAGAGAGGTTTAGGGAGGGAAAACCAGAGCTTAGGGCCTTGGCAGCTGAAGGCATAGCCACCAATGGTGGAGCGATTAAAATCAGGCGTGCGCAAGAGACCAGAACTGGAGGAGCACAGAGATCTCGGAGGGTTGTTGGTCTAGAGGAGGTTAGAGATGGGGAGGGGCGAGGCCATGGAGGTATCTGAAAACAAGGATGAGAATTTTTAAATTCAAGGTGTTGCCGGACTGGGAGGCAATGTAGGTCAGTGAGCACAGGGGTGATGGGTGAACGGAACTTGGTGCGAGTTAGGACACGGGCAGCAGAGTTTTGGATGAGCTCAAGTTTACATAGGGTAGAATGTGGGAGGCCGGCCAGGAGTGCATTGGAATAGTCAAGTCTAGAGGTAACAAAGGCATAGATGAGGGTTTCCATAGCAGATGAGCTGAGGACATTCGATAAAATGTTCTCTCAGTTCTGACCAATTAAAGCTTCCTTTTATTGTGCCTTCCCAACATCTGTCTGAGAGGGAAAGACCACACTGGATTAATCCCAGATGTGGGAGGGGGAGGGGCTGCACAATTCACTACAAAAAAACCTCTGCTCTCAATTCCACATCTAATGTTCAGCTGGGACAGACCCCTTCCCCTGTCCCCTACACGCTCCTCTTGGAGATCACTCCATTTCCCATCGACGTAGATTGAGCCATTTGATCTCTGGTTGTTGCATGTTGTCTGCAGTCACTGTTGGAACGACTGTTCCAGTTCAGTGACCAGCGAAGCACCTCCAATTAACCGTTCAATGCATGTGGTCCATTAGGTGCACGTTTTGCTGTCGCTCCTTATGCAATAGGATTCTCTGTTGCTTTGCTAACGTTCGAATGTTGGTGTAGATTTCGGCTAATGAGAGGAGCGGCGCGGAACTAGATTATCGCAAGAGGTTCGGGAAGGACTGGCTGAAGGCTGGAGGGCACCGAGATCCAAAGAAAAACAGGCCTAATAAGGAATTTTGTGCTGAGCATCCTAGATATCAAGTACTCATTGACAGTGAGTAAATGGTTAGATAATGTACTTCTCACGTGTCGGGTCCCTCTATCCCCTTCCATGATTGCATTTAACCAACTAGTGTCACTTGTGATTAGTCACTGATCTCCCAAAAAGCTGTTGAGGCTGGGGGTTCAGTTGAAAATTTCAAAACATGAGATTGATGGATTTTTGTTGGGCAAGGGTATTGAGGGATATGGAACCAAGGCAGGTAGATGGAGCTAAGATACAGATCAGCTGTGACCTAATTGAATGGCAGAACAGGCTCGAGGGGCTGAATGGCCTCCTCCTGTTCCTATGTTGCATTTGGAGCTTTGGGAAACTCTTCCTCTTTCTACACACAAACTCTGCTGTAGTTTTGGTCATGAGTTCTGTTTGCTGTAGTTCAGAGACTCTCTTTAAATAGACTCTGTTTGCTGAATAAATAGACTGTTTGTTTGCTGTGAGTCCTGCTGTACGCCCCGCCCCGCCCCGCCTCCTACTGATTGGCTGGCACACAGTGGTGTCAATACTCACTTTGTTTTGCACTTGCCCCACACCCCTGAACTGCTCAGAGAATGGGACAGAGCCGACTAAATTCACCGGCCTAAGCAAACTTTTGCTTCAGCACAAAGAATGCAAATGATCATAAATAATTTCTGTTTGAAACTGGGCTGATCGTTACTGTTTAGCTTTGAAGTGAGGATGACAGTTGTACGACGTTTTCTTTCATTTCCCTGTGCAGAGTATGGTGCTCCTGAAGATTTCGAGATGGAGCAGCGAAAGCTCTTTGCCCTGAAGGATCAGCTATTGGGTGAGAACGAGCTCGGCGGAACTGAGATTTAAACTGTTCCAGAAAGCTTGTCCATTATAAAATGAATGGTTCCTTCTGTATTACATTGGGAATGTGTTGAAGTGTGAGGTGGTGCATTTTTGCAGGAAGAATAAGGAGACCACATACTGCTTGGAAAATAAGAGTCTAAATGGGGTAGAAGAGCAGAGGGATCTTGGGGTACAGATACACAAATCATTAAAGTAGCGACGCAGGTTAATAAGGCCATAAAAAAGCAAACCTAGCACACGGGTTCATTTCTAGAAGAATAAAATTGAAAAGCAGAGAAGTTATGTAACGCATGTAACAAACCTTGGTTGGGCCACACTTGGCGTATAGTGCACAGTTCTGGTCTCTATATAAAAGGATATAGAATCACTGGAAAAGATGCAAAAAAGATTCACAAGGATGATACCAGAACTGAGAGATTATACCTATCAGGAAAGGATGAACAGGCTGGGGTGCTTTTTTCTAGAAAAGCGAATACTGAGGGGTGACCTGATAGAGATCTTTAAGATTATGAAAGGGTTTGATAGGGTAGATGTAGAGAAGATGTTTCCACTTGTGGGGAGTCCAAAACTAGGGGCCATAAATATAAGATAGTCACTAATAAATCCAATAGGGAATTCAGGAGAAACTTCTTTACCCAGAGAGTGGTTAGAATGTGGAACTCGCTACCACAGGGACTGGTTTGAGGCAAATAGCATCGATGTATTTAAGGGGAAGCTAGACAAGTACATGAGGGAGAAAAGAATAGAAGGCTGTGTTGGTAGGGTTAGATGCGGAGCAGGCTCGAGCAGAGCATAAACACCGCACAGAGCAGTTGGGCCGAATGGCCTGTTTCTGTGCTGTACATTCGATGTAAAACACTCTGCTCTTCCTTACACACGCAAACTTAGAATCAACTTGTCGCACTTTGAGACGATGCTGAGTGTTCTTAGTTATTCACCTTTGCTGCACTGAAGGCACTGGTAGCCTGGGCAGTTGTGGTCTGTGTCACAGGACTGTAAATGCACCCAAATAGTTCACACAGGTCTGAGATTGTTTAGTTCTGGGAAGGAAGGGTTCGAACTGACTGAAGGGAAAGCATTGTGTCAACTCACTCCTTTCACACACCCAGCACAGCCTCAGGGACGGAGTAGATGAAGTGAGTGATGAAGTAACCCCAAGAAAATTGTCAATGAATTTGTCTCAACAGCTTTGACCATCAGATGCCCAGACAACCCAGCTCAGAAACTGTTGGAGAAGAAGCTGCCAGGTAAGGAATCGGTTTGTCATCTGCACTGTACCCTCATTACAGTATTGAGGCGGGGGGGGCAGCCACTTTGCATGTTTTATAACGAAATTAGAAAGAAATCCCTCCCTATCTCTGTAACCTGCTACAACCCTCTGAGATCTCTGCGCTCCTCCAACTCTGGCCTCTTATGCGTTCCTGATTTTCATTGTTCCACCATTGGCGGCTGTGTCTTCAGCTGCCTGGACCCTGAACTCTGGAATTCCCTCCTTAAACCCCTCTCTCCTCCTTTTTAAGACGCTCCTTAAAACCGACTTTATCTGTCCTAATATCTGTTTATGCGGCTCGGTGTCACATCTTGTCTGGGAACGCTCCTGTGAAACGCCTTGGGATGTTTTACTACATTAAAGGCGCTATATAAATACAAGTTGTTTTTGTTGACTGGAAGTCTTGAAACCTGTTGCTAATAAAGTGAACTGTGTGTTTCACCGGCTAATGTAGACTCCATGACCATTCAGAAAGTCAGAGGGCTGCTCCATCGACTGCTCAAAGTTCCGGGTGCCGAACTAAAATTAACGTACATCAGCTCAAAGGTGAGGCATTCCTTACTAAAGTGTCCCCAAACTTTGCTCGGTTCTTTTAGCCATGTGATAGTGCAGAATTGAGTTTTGTAAAGGAGGAGTTAGTGCAGACACACACACACACATACTGTGGGATTCTTGTACTGAAATCACAAGTGCAACCATTTAGAATTGTTGTCGACTCCAACATTATTGGGAAGTAGATGTCCTTTTCATTCTATATTATTTTACAACAATCTTGTGTAGAAATGTACAGAAAACAATCTTTGCACATGCAGGACTGACAGTGAGGAAGAAAAACTGCCTGAAGAGGTGTTAAAAACTCTTCGACTCAAGGCAGATGGTGCAATAGTGCTGGGCATTCCGACAAACGTCTTAATGAAAGATCCGTGAGTTAATAACAGTCAAGGATATTTATAACAGTTCTAACTTGTCTTGACCTGTGTTGGAGGACTTTAAATGCAGCCCAATAGCCCACAGAGGCCCATTGTTTGTAAGATGTTTCATTCTGGGAAGGAAGGGTTTGAACTGACTGAAGGGAAAGCACCTTAAATCAGATTTTGCAGAGAATCTCATGCTTAAAATTCATCCTCCGTGGAGTAAGAATAGTAACAAAAGAAAAGTCCCTCCGAAGAATGCCTTTAAGCCCTTGAGTAACTGAGCCATCCGAGAGTAGGGAAGTCTCCAATTTGATCCCCGAGTTGTGCTGAGTTAAGAACATAAGAAATAGGAGTAGGCCATTTGGCCCCTCGAGCCTGCTCCGCCATTCAGTAAGGTGGATGAATTAGCTGCGCAAATAGAGGTAAACGAATGTGATTTGATTGGGATTACGGAAACATGGTTCCAGGGTGGCCAAGGCTAGGAACTCAACATCCAAGGGTATTCAATATTCAGGAAAGATAGGCAAAAAGGAAAGGGAGGTGGGGTAGCATTGCTGGTTTAAGAGGGGATTAACACAATTGTAAGGAAGGATATTAGCTCTGATGATGTGGAATCTGTATGGGTAGAAGTGAGAAATACCAAGGGGCAGAAAACGTTAGTGGGAGTGGTATATAGACCTCCGAACAGTAATGGGGAGGTTGGGGATGGCATTAAAAGGGAAATTAGAGAAGCGTGCAATAAGGGCACAGCAGTCATCATGGGTGACTTTAATCTACATATAGATTGGGCTAACCAAATTAGTAACAATACTGTGGAGGAGGAATTCCTGGAGTGTTTACGGGATGGTTTCCTGGACCAATATGTCGAGGAACCAACCCGAGATCAGGCCATCTTAGACAGGGTATTATGTAATGAGAGGATTAATTAGCAATCTTGTTGTACGAGGCCCCTTGGGTCGGAGCGATCATAATATGATAGAATTCTTCATTAAGATGGAGAGTGAAGTAGTTGACTCAGAGACTAGGGTCCTGAATTTAAATAAAGGAAACTACGATGGTATGAGGCGCGAGTTGGGTAGGATTGATTGGGGAATGTCACTCAAAAGGTTGACGGTGGATAGGCAATGGCAAACATTCAAAGTTCGCATGGATGAACTACAGAATTTGTTCATCCCAGTTTGGCATAACAATAAAACAAAAAAGGTGACTCAACCGTGGCTAACAAGGGAAATTAGGGATAGCATAAGATCCAAGGAGAGGACATATAAATTGGCCAGAAAAAGCAGTAAACCTGAGGATTGGGAGCAGCTTAGGATTCAACAAAGGGATTAATTAAGAAGGGGAAAATAGAATATGAGAGTAAGCTTGCAGGGAACATAAAAACTGACTGTAAAAGCTTTTATAGATATGTGAAGAGAAAAAGATTGGTGAAGTCAAGCGTAGTTCCCTTGCAGTCAGAATCAGGGGAATTTATAATGGGGAACAAAGAAATGGAAGACCAATTAAATACATATTTTGGTTCTGTCTTCACAAAGGAGGACACAAATAACCTCCCAGAGATGTCGGGGAACATAGGGTCTGATGAAAGGGAGGAACTGAAAGAAATCAGTATTTGTAGAGAAATCAGTATTTGTAGGGAAATGGTGTTAGGGAAATTGACGGGATTGAAGGCCGATAAATCCTCAGGGCCTGATAATCTACATCCTAGGGTACTTAAGGAAGTGGCCCTAGAAATAGTAGATGCATTGCTGATCATCTTCCAACATTCGATGGAATCTGGAACATTACCCATGGATTGGAGGGTAGCTAATGTCACCCCATTATTCAAAAAAGGTGGTAGAGAGAAAATGGGGAATTACAGACCGGTAAGCCTGACATCGGTAGTGGGGAAAATGCTAGAGTCCATTATAAAAGATGTAATAGCAGAGCACTTGGAAAGCAGTGACAGGATCGGACAAAGTCAACATGGATTTACAAAAGGTAAATCATGCTTGACTAATCTACTGGAATTTTTTGAGGATGTAAAATAGATAAGGGAGAACCAGTGGATGTGGTGTATTCGGACTTTCAAAAGGCTTTCAATAAGGTCCCGCATAAGAGATTAGCGTGTAAAGTTAAGGCACATGGGATTGGGGGCATGGTATTGACTTGGATAGACAACTGGTTGGTAGACAGAAAGCAGAGTTGGAATAAACGGGTCTTTTTCCGAATGGCAAGCAGTGACTAGTGGGGTACCGCAGGGATATATATTAATGATCTAGACAAGGGAACTAGATGTAATATCTCCAAGTTTGCAGACGACACAAAGCTGGGTGGGCGTGTGTGCTGTGAGGAGGATGCCGAGAAACTCCAGGATGATTTGGACAGGTTGGGTGATTGGGCAGAAGCATGGCAGATGCAATATAACATAGAAACATAGAAGATAGAAGCAGGAGTAGGCCATTCGGCCCCTCGAGCCTGCTCCGCCATTCAATGAGATCATGGCTGATCATCCAAATTCAGTACCCTGTCCCTGCCTTCTCCCCATATCCCTTGATCCCTTTAGCCTCAAGAAATATATCCAACTCTTTCTTGAATATATTTAATGAACTGGCTTCCACCGCCCTCTGTGGCAGAGAATTCCACAGGTTCACCACTCTCTGGGTGAAGAAATTCCTCCTCATTTCAGTCCTAAATGGCTTACCCCTTATCCTTAGACTATGACCTCTGGTTCTGGACTCCCCGGCCATCCGAAACATCCTTCCTGCATCTAGTCTGTCCAGACCTGACAGAATTTTATAGGTTTCGATGAGATCCCCGCTCAATCTTCTAAACTCCAGTGAGTATAAGCCCAATCGACACAATCTCTCCTCATACGTCATTCCTGCCATCCCAGGTATCAGCCTGGTGAATCTTCGCTGCACTCCCTCCATGGCAAGAACGTCCTTCCTCAGGTAAGGTGACCAAAACTGCACACAATACTCAAGGTGCGGTCTCACCAAGGCCCTGTACAACTGTAGCAAGACATCCTTGTTCCTGTACTCGAACCCTCTTGCTACGAAGGCCAACATACCATTTGCCTTCTTAACCGCCTGCTGCACCTGCATGCTTACCTTCAGCGACTGGTGCACAATAACACCCAGATCTCTCTGCACTTCCCCTTCTCCCAATCTATTGCCATTCAAATAATAATCTGCCTTCCTGTTTTTGCCACCAAAGTGGATAACCTCACATTTATCCACATTATCGTGCACTTGCCATGTTTCTGCCCAATCACCCAACCTGTCCAAATCATACTGGAGTTTCACGACATCCTCCTCACAGCTTACCCTCCCACCCAGCTTTGTGTCGTCTGCAAATTTGGAGATACTACATCCAATTCCCTCGTCCAGATCATTAATATATATTGTGAACAGCTGGGGTTCTTGGACCAATCCTTGGCGGTACCCCACTAGTCACTGCCTGCCACTCGGAAAACGACCCATTTATTCCAACTCTTCGCTGTCTGTCCGCCAACCAGTTCTCTATCCAAGTCAATACCTTGCCCCCAATCCCATGTGCCTTAATTTTGCACGCTAATCTCTTATGTGGGACCTTATCGAAAGTCTTCTGAAAGTCCAAATACACCACATCCACTGGTTCTCCCTTATCTATTTTACCAGTTACATCCTCAAAAAATTCCAGTAGATTAGTCAAGCATGATTTACCTTTTGTAAATCCATGTTGACTTTGTCCGATCCTGTCACTGCTTTCCAAGTGCTCTGCTATTACATCTTTTATAATGGACTCTAGCATTTTCCCCACTACCGATGTCAGGCTTACCGGTCTATAATTCCCCGCTTTTTCTCTACCACCTTTTTTGAATAGTGGGGTAACATTAGCTACCCTCCAATCCATGGGTACCGTTCCAGAGTCTATCGAGTTCTGGAAGACGACCAGCAATGCATCTACTATCTCTAGGGCCACTTCCTTAAGTACCCTGGGATGTAGATTATCAGGCCCTGGGGATTTATCGGCCTTCAGTCCCATCAATTTTCCTAACACCATTTCCCTACAAATACTGATTTCTTTCAGTTCCTCCCTTTCATCAGACCCTATGTTCCCTGGCATCTCTGGGAGGTTATTTGTGTCCTCCTTTGTGAAGACAGAACCAAAGTATGTATTTAGTTGGTCTGTCATTTCCTTGTTTCCCATTATAAATTCCCCTGATTCTGACTGTAAGGGACCTACGCTTGACTTCACCAATCTTTTTCTCTTCACATATCTATAAAAGCTTTTACAGTCAGTTTTTATGTTCCCTGCAAGCTTACTCTCATTCTATTTTCCCTTTCTTAATTAATCCCTTTGTCCTCCTTTGTTGACTCCTAAACTGCTCCCAATCCTCAGGATTATTGCTTTTTCTAGCCAATTTATATGTCCTCTCCTTGGATCTTATGCTATCCCTAATTTCCCTTGTTAGCCATGGTTGAGTCACCTTTTTTGTTTTATTTTTATGCCAAACTGGGATGAACAATTTCTGTAGCTCATCCATTCGGTCTTTGAATGTTTGCCATTGCCTATCCACCGTCAACCCTTTGAGTGCCATTCCCCAATCAATCCTACCCAACTCGCTCCTCAGACCATCGTAGTTTCCTTTATTTAAATTGAGGACCCTAGTCTCTGAGTCAACTACTTCATTCTCCATCTTAATGAAGAATTCTATCATATTATGATCGCTCCGACCCAAGGGGCCTCGTACAACAAGATTGCTAATTAATCCTTTCTAATTACATAATACCCAGTCTAAGATGGCCTGATCTCTGGTTGGTTCCTCGACATATTGGTCCAGGAAACCACCCCGTAAACACTCCAGGAATTCCTCCTCCACAGTATTGTTACTAATTTGGTTGGCCTAATCTATATGTAGATTAAAGTCACCCATGATGACTGCTGTGCCCTTATTGCACGCTTCTTTAATTTCCCTTTTAATGCCATCCCCAACCTCCGCCTTACTGTTGGGAGGTCTATATACCACTCCCACTAATGTTTTTTTCCCCTTAGTGTTTCTCAATTCTACCCATACAGATTCCACATCATCAGAGCTAATATCCTTTATTGCAATTGTATTAATCCCTTCTTTAACCAGTAATGCTACCCCACCTCCCTTTCCTTTTTGCCTATCTTTCCTGAATATCAAATACCCCTGGATGTTGAGTTCCCAGTCTTGGCCATCCTTGAGCCACGTTTCCGTAATCCCAACCAAATCATATTCGTTTACCTCTATTTGCGCAGCCAATTCATCCACCTATTACAAATGCTCCTCGCATTAAGACATACAGCCTTCAGGCTTGTTTTTTTAACGCTCTTAGACCTATTAGAATTATTATTTACTGTGGCCACGTTTGATTTAAACCGTTGATTTCTCTGACTGCCACTTTTGTTTTTTCTCCTTCCTATCTTTTGCTTTTATCCCTGTTTTCCTTTCCTCTGTCTCCCTGCTCAGGTTCCCAACCCCCTGCCATTTTAGTTTAAACCCCCCCCCCGAACAGTGCTAGCAAACCTCCCCGCAAGGATATTTGTCCCGCTCTGGTTCAGGTGCAACCCGTCCGACTTGTACAAGTCCCACCTTCCCCAGAAGCAGGCCCAGTGATCCAGGAAACTAAAGCCCTCCCTCCTGCACCAACTCTTTAGCCACACATTCATCTGTTCTATCCTCCTATTCCTATACTCACTAGCACGTGGCACCGGGACTAATCCAGAGATTACAACCTTTGAGGTCCTACTCTTTAATCTGCTACCTAGCTCCCTAAATTCTTGCTGCAGGACCTCATCCCGCTTCCCACCTATGTCGTTGGTCCCAATGTGAACCACGACCTCTGCCTGTTCACCCTCCCCCTTCAGAATGCCCTGCAGCCGTTCAGTGACATCCTTGACCCTGGCACCAGGGAGGCAACAAACCATCCTGGAGTCACGTCTATGGCCACAGAAACGCCTATCTGTTCCCCTTACAATAGAATCCCCTACCACTATTGCTCTCCCACTCTTTTTCCTCCCTTCCTGAGCAGCAGAAGCACCCCTGGTGCCAGGAAGTTGGCTGCTGCTGCCTTCCCCTGGTGAGTCATCCCCCTCAACAGTATCCAAATTGGTATACCTGTTTGAAAGGGGGATGGCCACAGGGTTCCCCTGCACTACCTGCCTGCTTCTATTGCTCCGCCTGGTGGTCACCCATTTCCCTTCTGCCTGTGCAGCCCTACCCTGCGGCGTGACCAACTCATCAAACGTGTAATCAACGACCCTCTCAGCATCGTGAATGCTCCACAACCCATCCATCCGCAGCTACAGCGCCTCAATATGGCCCGTTAGTAGCTGCAGCTGGATGCATTTCTGGCACACGTGGTTGTCAGGGACACTGGCAGCGTCCCTAAATTCCCACATAGAGCAAGAGGAGCATAACACGGGGCTGGGCTCTCCTGGCATGACTTATCCCTTTAATTAATTTAAATTAATTCAATACCACGAGTTAAAGATATACTCTAGGGCGCTTATTTACCAACTGTCCCCACTACACCACAGAGACCCAAGAAAATATAAACCGCAGAATTTAAGCTTGTAATGAAAAGGAGAAAGAAATACTCACCAACCAATCACTTACCTGCTTCCTGGTGACGTCACACTTGGATTACTTTTTACCTCTCTCCCCTGCTGTTGAATTGGTATGCCTCGCCTCGCTGAATCAGCTGCCGCTTTTAAACTGCCGCCGGTCACTGCTCCCTCACAGGTCCGATGCTCTGGTCGGGCCTCTCCTCGCTGGATAAATGCGAGGTTATCCATTTTGGTGTCAAAAACAGGAAGGCAGATTATTATCTGAATGGCAATAGATTGGGAGAAGGGGAAGTGTAATGAGACCTGGGTGTCCTTGTGCACCAGTCGCTGAAGGTAAGCATGCAGGTGCAGCAGGCGGTTAAAAAGGCAAATGGTATGTTGGCCTTCGTAGCTAGAGGGTTTGAGTACAGGAACAAGGATGTCTTGCTGCAGTTGTACAGGGCCTTGGTGAGACCACACCTTGAGTATTGTGTGCAGTTTTGGTCGCCTTATCTGGGGAAGGATGTTCTTGCCATGGAAGGAGTTCAGCGAAGATTCACCAGGCTGATACCTGGGATGGCAGGAATGACGTATGAGGAGAGATTGGGTCGATTGGGCTTATACTCGCTGGAGTTTAGAAGAGTGAGAGGGGATCTCATTGAAACTTATAAAATTCTGACAGGGCTGGACAGACTAGATGCAGGAAGGATGTTCCTGATGGTCGGGGAGTCCAGAACCAGGGGTCACAGTCTAACGATAAGGGGTAGGCCATTTAGGACAGAAATGAGGAGGAATTTCTTCACCCAGAGAGTGGTGAACCTGTGGAATTCTCTACCACAGAAGGCAGTAGAGGCCAATTCATTAAATATATTCAAGAAGGAGTTGGATATATTTCTTAAGGCTAAAGGGATCAAGGGCTATGGGGAGAAAGCAGGGACAGGGTACTGAATTTGGATGATCAGCCATGATCTCGTCGAATGGTGGAGCAGGCTCGAGGGGCCGAATGGTCTACTCCTGCTCCTATCTTCTATGTTTCAATAAGATCATGGCTGATCTAGCTCAACTCCACTTTCCCACCCGATCCCCATATCCCTTGATTCCCTTAGTGTCCAAAAATCTATTGATCTCTGTCTTGAATATACTCAATAACGGAGCATCCACAGCTCTCTGGGGTAGAGAATTCCAAAGATTCACAACCTCTTGAGTGAAGAAATTTCTCCTCATCTCAGTCCTAAATGGCCGACCCCTTATTCTGCAACTGTGACCCCTGGTTCTAGACACCCCAGCCAGGGGAAACAGCCTCCCAGCATCTACCCTGTAAAGCCCCTTAAGAATTTTATACGTTTCAACTGAGATCAGTTCTGTGGAGTAAGATTAGTAACAAAAAAAAGTTAGTTGACAGGATCTCAGCCACACCAGGTTAGGGAAGGGAATGTCTGAGAAGGTTCCAGCCTCCGATCACATACCATCGAGGCTGATGCATAACGGCTGCCTCAATGGGGTTTAAGAGGGCAACCAATCCCGCCATGCACCCCCCAAAACTGTACCCCAGCAAGGACTCTGTACCCTCAGGAAGGGACAGAGGAAAGTTGGCAAAGATGAAAAAGAAATGTGTAACGTAATAATTTTTTGCAAGGCGAGTGGAATCGGTGTCTGACGCTCCAAACTAGGACTTGGCACCACAAGTAAGAGAGATGTACGTCTTTTCAAAGTCTTCCAGTCCTTACAGCCTGGATTTGGAAGTGAGTAGGAGTTCAGGGAGAATTCTAAAGCTGTGACCTATCGGGTGAAATTTGACATGGGTGGCAGCGCAAATGCAGGCGCTAGCGAATCAGCCGCCCCTCTCAAACCCCATTGAATTCGCTATCATCCATTTTTTACCCCGTACGGTTTGAACTGTGGACAGTCTGAGACATGCTACAGATAGGCGACCTTGAGTCAAGTTCCTCATTGTAAAAGGGTCGCTCTGCAGTATTGTGAGGTGTTACACTAACACAGTGCAGTATTGTGAGGTGTTACACTAACACACAGTGCAGTATTGTGAGGTGTTACACTAACACACGGTGCAGTATTGTGAGGTGTTACACTAACACACGGTGCAGTATTGTGAGGTGTTACACCAACGCATGGTGCAGTATTGTGAGGTGTTACACTAACACACGGTGCAGTATTGTGAGGTGTTACACTAACACACGGTGCTGTATTGTGAGGTGTTACACTAACGCATGGTGCAGTATTGTGAGGTGTTACACTAACACGGTGCAGTATTGAGGTGTTACACTAACGCATGGTGCAGTATTGTGAGGTGTTACACTAACACACGGTGCAGTATTGTGAGGTGTTACACTAACGCATGGTGCAGTATTGTGAGGTGTTACACTAACACGGTGCAGTATTGAGGTGTTACACTAATGCACTGCAGTATTGTGAGGTGTTACACTAACACGGTGCAGTATTGTGAGGTGTTACACTAACACACGGTGCAGTATTGTGAGGTGTTACACTAACGCACTGCAGTATTGTGAGGTGTTACACTAACGCACTGCAGTATTGTGAGGTGTTACACTAACGCACTGCAGTATTGTGAGGTGTTACACTAACGCACTGCAGTATTGTGAGGTGTTACACTAACACGGTGCAGTATTGTGAGGTGTTACACTAACGCACTGCAGTATTGTGAGGTGTTACACTAACACGGTGCAGTATTGAGGTGTTACACTAACGCACTGCAGTATTGTGAGGTGTTACACTAACACGGTGCAGTATTGAGGTGTTACACTAATGCACTGCAGTATTGTGAGGTGTTACACTAACACGGTGCTGTATTGTGAGGTGTTACACTAACGCATGGTGCAGTATTGAGGTGTTACACTAACACGGTGCAGTATTGAGGTGTTACACTAACGCATGGTGCAGTATTGTGAGGTGTTACACTAACACACGGTGCAGTATTGTGAGGTGTTACACTAACGCATGGTGCAGTATTGTGAGGTGTTACACTAACACAGTGCAGTATTGTGAGGTGTTACACTAACACACGGTGCAGTATTGTGAGGTGTTACACTAACACGGTGCAGTATTGAGGTGTTACACTAATGCACTGCAGTATTGTGAGGTGTTCCACTAACACGGTGCAGTATTGTGAGGTGTTACACTAACACACGGTGCAGTATTGTGAGGTGTTACACTAACGCACTGCAGTATTGTGAGGTGTTACACTAACGCACTGCAGTATTGTGAGGTGTTACACCAACGCACTGCAGTATTGTGAGGTGTTACACTAACGCACTGCAGTATTGTGAGGTGTTACACTAACGGTGCAGTATTGTGAGGTGTTACACTAACGCACTGCAGTATTGAGGTGTTACACTAACACGGTGCAGTATTGAGGTGTTACACTAATGCACTGCAGTATTGTGAGGTGTTACACTAACACGGTGCTGTATTGTGAGGTGTTACACTAACACGGTGCAGTATTGTGAGGTGTTATACTAACACACTGCAGTATTAAGGTGTTACACTAACACATGGTGCAGTATTGTGAGGTGTTACACTAGCACACTGCAGTATTGTGCGGTGTTGCACTAACACTGCAGTATTGTGAGATGTTACACTAACGGTGCAGTATTGTGAGGTGTTATACTAACACACTGCAGTATTGTGAGGTGTTACACTAACACACTGCAGTATTGTGCGGTGTTACACTAACACACTGCAGTATTGTGCGGTGTTACACTAACACTGCAGTATTGTGAGGTGTTACACTAACACACTGCAGTATTGAGGTGTTACACTAACGCACGGTGCAGTATTGTGAGGTGTTACACTAATGCACTGTGCCACATCGTTCCCATCTCACCGTTGCCCTCTAGAAGGTGTCTTGTGCAGGTGAAGACAGGAGCGATCATTGGGCAGAGAGAACTCACTGTGCCACCGTGCCTCTGGTAGCAGCCAGTTTCATGAGTTTGCCTCCCTCAGCCAGAAGAATAACTGAAGCAACACTTTGTAATAATGAGATAAAATGTTTTTTACACCCCACTTTTGAGCATTATAGATATTTACAGTGATGCAGCAGTGTAGAGCGGATTTATTGTTGAGAAAACAAACTGAAACCCCGATGAGAACTTATTCAGTGAGGAGAAATTTGTTTTTCATCCTTTAATTGGAAATCTGCGTGTGCTCTGCTCCAAGTGACAGGCGTACAGTAGAACTGATCTTTTTATTTCTTTTTTTAGATGGACATGGAAATAGACATGGATAATGACCTGAAGCCTCTTTCATTCTACTCGATAGAGAGCGGAGACTGTATATTAGTGCGATGGTAGCTGTACGTAACTAGCACATTATATAGAAAGGACGCACGACTTGGAGCCTGGAGTGGAGAGAGTTTGCAGCACCATCCCAGCACTCTGTTGCAGGTGCATGTGATCAATGTAAGGTACATGCAGCTTTGGGGCAGCACTCCTTTACGCCTGTACTTCAGACAATGCTGGTTAGTTACTTGCTGGCGAACAGTGATTTCTTTCTGTGCCAGCCTTGAAGCTACAGAATGTGATGCGAATGTTACAAAGTCCACATTATAATTTGCACCTGCATCAAAACTCTTGGCTTTTTATTTAATTGTTTTTAGTAAAAAAACAGAAGCTCAGTGTAGTTTCTTTACATGATAAACAGGTCTGAAGGTGCAGTTTATAACACAGTTCTAAATTAACATGTTCTGTTTAGTGATGGCACCTAGTGTTTGCCCAAAATCCTAATGCAGACTTTGAGTGGTTAACCTCATTCACAAACAATGTTTGTTCTTTGTACAGTAGTGGTTCTGAACCGGTAATAATTTGAAGTGAGCTGAAAGGTTCAGTGTCTTTTGGTGGTTGTAGGCATTTGGCCTTAATGTTACTGCATTGGACTCTCATTCAGAAGCTTAACAAGCATTTTAAGTTCAGCTACCTTCTACAGGTGAGTTTGGATGATTCTTGGCTGAAAGCCCTCGCCCCTGAGAGATCTCCCATCCCCCACAATGTGAACCTTGTGGTAGCCAAAATGGAACCGTATTGGTGGTGGCTGTGGAGCGGGCGAGTGCTGAAAGTGGCCAGCCCTCCCAGCTATAGTGTGTGTGGAGAGGTGGGGTGAGTTGAGGGTGTGATAAAGCTTTAGAAGGAGAATAATATTCTACACATCACTGGGGGGAGAGACATTATAAATCCTGTGTAAAATGAATCTCAATGGAGCACTGTAAGAAAGTTTCAACTGTTTAGGAAGCACTTAGTTATAACTCACAACTGAGTTTAAGGTTGTCCCCACCATGAACTGTAAGTAGGTATTTAACCCTTTTACATTGCATATATCCTACATAGTTTTGACAGTTAATGAAACAGACTGGTAATACAGATTTTTTAACATCTATATATCTGTACTTCCTAACATCACCACGCAATCCAATTCTAGCCTTGGTGAGAGACTGTTTGAATAGTTAACCATTGAGGGGCTGCACTGAAGTGAGAGTGTTGAGGTTTGCTTGAGCTGTTGGTTAGAGCTCCTCTTGCTCCTAGAACACTTCAGCAACGTCCAATGCATCACCAAAGGCTGAGCTCTCCTACGATTCACAATCCTCATCGGTTTGGAGAGACATGCAGATATTTGAAAGAGCAAAAAAACCCAGAAAACATTTGCACTTCGGGGCTTTGTGACGCCGCTCATGTCAACATAGCCTGCGCTGAGTAGCAATATAAATCTGATCCTCCTACTCCTTTTGTACCTGTACCATAGGCTCACAGCCTCGAAATTAATCGGGCATGGCCTTAACTCCAAGTTAGTTTAGTGACTGAACCTGCAATAGATTTCTGATGAAGGGTTAGACCAGAAACGTTGACTTTTTCTCCTCTCTCCAGACTCTGCCTATTTTATTTTATCACCCTCCAGGGTTTATAGCATCTTGAAATGTGTAGAATATTACTCCCCTTGTAAAGCTTTCTCAACAAACTTCTCAGAGACTTGCACACCTTTAAAGTGTTGTATGTAGAATGTTGTGGGTTACCAGAGTTCTAATTACATTTGACATTGGTAAATATCTGTACGATGAACTAATGCAAATTCCGTTCCTCTCACTCTATAATAAAAGGTTTTAGATGCAATCAGGTGTTTTCTTTTCTCATTAGCTGAACTAAAACAACCTTTAATAACATGGATCTTTCACAAGGTGTACAATTTCTGTTCTGGAACTGTAACATGGTTTGCATTGTAGCGAGGACTAGTTTTTACAAAGTGTCCATCTCGGACAGGACAAGACAAAATGCGTAAATGTAAAACTACCCGTGTGCAGGTTGAGTGATTGCACGTACTTGTATAATAGCTAGAGCAATGCGATTGGCCTTGGTCTTCAAGGAAATTAGTCCATAGCAAGTCTGGTCAGATACCACCAGTTTAATAAGGGCACACATGAGCAAGGGAAGGTCACCCCTTATGGAAGGAGCCAAGGCTGATGTGGTATGGATGCCACCAGAAGTATAGCACTCTGACAGGAGTGGAACAGTGTGGGCTACACCTTCAGCAGGAACAAGTTCCACCTCATGAATAGACGTTCCATTTCAAATAGCTAGGTGATCTTCTGCCAACAAGCTGGCCCAGAGCAGAAGATTTTGTACTGAGCCAAACAGACCACAACACATTCAATCCCTAGTCTGTATTTGCTGGGTTGCAAAAGAATATTATCACCCTTTGGCCCACTCCCAAACCTCACACCACCCTGCCTACCAAAAAATACACTTGAAATGTATAACAGCCTCTGCCCCACCCATTGCTGGGTAGATTATAACACCCATTCACCACCTACTGAAAAGAGGTTAGAGCTTAATTGTGTAGGCACTTTTTCTTGTCTAAGCTTGAATTCTTCCTCCCTTATCTCCAAGATTGTTTGTGTTAATATTGAACTTCTCTCTTCCCTGAAGATTTTAAGTATCTCAAAATCACTTCTAAGCTGCCCCCCTCCATGTAAACATCCCCAGTCCCCTCACCCTTTCATTATGGGTCAGCTGCCCTTCAAGGTGGTGCCCAGAACTGTACACAACACTCGGCGAGCCTGGCTCACCAATTATCTCCTGGGAGTTTTGCTTGAGTTGAGATCCTGGTGCCTTTTTCACCACTTCCCCACATTGAACTCCCATTTGCCACAGTTTTGCCCACTCACCTAATCTATCAATGTCCCTTTGCAACTTTCTGCTCCCATCTACACTATTTACTGTGCCACCTATCTTAATGTTGTCAGCAAACTTTGATATATGGCTCTCTATTCTTTCATTTAAGTCATTGATGGATACATTGAAAAGCTGAGGGCCCAGTACAGATCCCTGGGGGACACCACTAGTCACATCCTGTCAATTGGGAGTACATTCCCACTATCCCTACTCCCCTACCCAATTCCCTACACTTCTTGTTTAAGATGTTTTTCACCCCATCCCTCTCCTGTCATTATTTATTACCTGCTCCCACGGTTAGTTTTCTTTCTTCACTCTACATTAAATGACGGGGGGACAAAGGCAGAGGAAAGGATTAGAGTACTTTTATTCTTAGAAATACAAAAATAGGAAGGTTTGCTAACATTTGTTTAATAATCAAAACTATCTTCTGTTAACTTCTTCCGTTGCTACGCACAGGAAAGTCGTGTGCAGCCAATGGCACTGGTGGAGCAGTGCCAGCTCCCAACCAGCCTGGATCAAGTAAGATCGGTAACAGGTAAAAGCCCATAGGGCTGAGTGGAGCTGGGAATTTATAGGTAGGTCCTCTTTGGCCGCAATCATTTCATTCCAACTGCTATCTGGTCCGTCAATACTGATTCCTCATCCTCTGATAATAGACGGACCACAGCCATACAAGTGAAACACAGAGCAGTGTCCACGCTCAAAACCAACAGCACCTGAGCCAAAGGATCTTTGCTATTTGTCCTGACTGGCCGAGAACGCACTGGCGATCCTCACTTTTGACAGTAACAGGGGTTTCCGCACTGTTCCTTGTTCTTCCACAGCTCAAGCAGCTCCCCCGGAGAATACTGGGGGGACGAGAGAGCACCTGGGAGACACCTCTTCTCACACAGCCAACGAGCATCCTTGTAGGCAGGGGAGAAAAGGGTGACATTTCAGAACAAAGTGTATGCTCCTCTTTAAGCTACAATTACTTACAATACATTCAAGGAGAAGAGTATGCCAATGGTAAGTCACAGGAAAGAGCAGGTGTTGAAAGGCTATTCTATGAAAAAGAAAGACACACTTGTGGGGGAGTCCAAAACTCGGGGCCATAAAATCACTAAAATCTATTAGGGAATTCAGGAGAAACTTCTTTACCCAGAGAGTGGTTAGAATGTAGAACTTGCTACTACAGGGAGTGGTTGTGGCAAATAGCATAGATGCACTTAAGGGGAAGCTAGATAAACACATGAGGGAGCACGGAATAGAAGAATATGTTCATGGGATTAGATGAAGAGGGGTGTGAGGAGGCTCGTGAGGAGCATAAACACCAGCAACGACCTGTTTAAGCCAAATGGCCTGTTTCTGTGCTGTACATTCTACGTAATAAATAGTTCATTGCTAAACTGCAAAGCCATAATTACTGTGAAAATTAGTCTTAGACTCCTAAATCAGCAATGCAATAAACTCCCTACACACAGCCAAACTCTTTATATTCTCAAAAGAGAAAACATTGGAAATGTTGAATATAATTTAGTCACCTGATGCCGCTGAGGTCCAACTGCAGCCATCCAAATGCCCATGCTGACATCTTCACCCTGCAGTTACAAAACAGGCCCTGGGTTATTCTCACAACCGTACCTTCGACATGTAACTGGCTATAATGTGAACTGCTCAAGTTATAAATTGCATTCATTTAGTGACAGCCTCTAAATACTTTGGAACAGTATCAACAGGATGCTAACAATCGAGATTAGTATTCCAAGAATAACACTTCCTTCAATACATTCCTAGATAGGCCAAAAAAAAATTCTCACACCTTTGCTGTTTTTTAAATTTTTCATTGTTTCATTGATCAGCCCTGCACTCTCTTAGATCGCGGGTGCTGTCGCCGACTCATCCCCAGCCTTGCCTTTAAGAGCATTGGCCCTTCTCTTTAAGGGAAGGAAGGAGCCTGTGACTCCGGCAGCGCTGCACGGAACATTTCTCGACGCTCTACCAATACCACCCTCTCACTCTCTTTAGTGCTTTAAGTGACGAGGCAGCAGGCGCATGGGAACACCATCGCCTCCAAGTCACTAACCATCCTGACTTGCACATATATCAGCGTTCCTTCATCGTCACTGGGTCAAAATCCTGGAACTCCCTCCCTAACAGCACTGTGGGAGTACCTTCACCACACGGACTGCGGCGGTTCAATACCACCTTTTCAAAGGCAACTGGGGATGGGCAATAAATGTCGGACTTGCCAGTGACACCCACATCCTGAGATGCCAAGAAAGTAAAACTCCAGAGAGGATCTTTGTCGTAAGGAACAATGTTCCTTTAGGATTTTGGTTTGCAATGGTGTGACAGGGGATGTTGCCCACTTCCACATACTGTACAAGGAATGCCCGAACAACAAAGTTTCTCCTGTACTATTAAAACATCCAGACTTTGTTCTTGCAGTTCGACCTGCTTTTTTCTGTTATTTTAGCATCATTGATTTCCTCATTTCCTGTGGCAATAGATGTGAAGTCACTGTGTGGATTTCCAATGCCAATCTGTGTTTTGTTCAATATTGACTGTTACTTTTACACCCTCACAAACCCACTCTGTGTATTACTAACTGGAGTGATCCCCATTCTAGTGTGGGAATGGTGACAAAACTGCAGGTGGGAATAAGGAAGGTTTAACTTCAGAACAATTAGATTATTAATTTATGAAGAGACTAAGGAATTATCATGAATAGATATTGCAGAAATCTTCCAGCATGAAACTGTTTTCCCATGGTCTGGTTGTTGGTTAATCTCCCTTCCTACTACACAGTGTTCATGCACAGTCCAAAGAGCAAAATTAGGCCTGCTCAGGAGCTGATGGGGTAGATAGAGGGAAACTATTTCTTCTGTGTGGGGGGGGGGGGGAAGAGTCCAGAACAAGGGGCCATAACCTTAAAATTAGAGCTGGGCCATTCATGATGTCAGGAAGCACTTCTTCACACAAAGGGTAGTGAAAATCTGGAACTCTTTCCCCCCCCCCCCCAAAAAAAGCTGTTGAGAGTGGGGGTCAATTGCAAATTTCAAAACTGAGATTGATAGACTTTTGTTGGCTGAGGGTATTAAGGGACATGGAACCAAGGCAGGTAGATGGAGTTCAGATCAACCATGATCTAATTGAATGGTGGAACAGGCTCGAGGGGCTGAAAGGCCTCCTCCTGTTCCCATGGTGTTTGGTGGGGCAAGTGGTAAATGTGATTTGGGGGGGGGGACTTGCTCAGCCAGAGACTGGAGGCAGTGAGCAGTGATCCTGGTTCATCAATAATACAGCAGGCTTGGACCATTTAACACACACACACACACACACACACACACAAAACCCACTGGAACTCTCTCTGCCAGTAAACTTGTAATCTGATTTTGTAAATAATGGAATTGGACAGAAGTTTGTGCTAAACTCAAACATTAATTCTTTAACAAAGTATTGGCAAAAGCAGCAACGGTCTGACCTTTAGTGCTGCTGAACAGCTTCTGTACTTTGACAACATTGCAAAAGTTGTAACTGTGGAAGCGTGTACATACAAAAAGTGAAAATCCTGCTTTGTCAGGGTGGGCTGGTGGGACAGCAGGTTTTTACTGTGCCAGCACAGACCCCATGGAGTGGGGGGAACCCTCAAACATAGTGAGAGAGGAAGTATTAAGGGGTTTAGCAGCTTTAAAAGTGGATAAATCCCCCGGCCTGGATGAAATGTATCCCAGGCTGTTCAGCAAAGCAAAAGAGGAAATAGCAGAGGCCCTGACCATCATTTTTCAATCCTCTCTGGCTTTAGGTGTGATGCTGGAAGACTGCTAATGTGGAACCCTTGTTTAAAAAGGGAGAAAAGGATAGACCGAGTAATTACAGGCCAGTCAGCCTAACCTCTGTGGTGGAAAAATTATTGGAAAGAATTCTGAAGGACCGGATAAATCTTCATTTAGAAAGACACGGATTTGTTAAGGGAAGGTCGTGTCTGACAAACTTGATTGAATTTTTTGAGGAGGTAACAAGGAGGGTAGATGAGGGTAGTGCGTTTGATGTAGCGTACAGGGACTTTAGCAAGGCCTTTGATAAGGTTCCACATGGCAGATTGGTCACGAAGTTAAAAGCCCATGGGATCCAGGGCAAAGTGTCAAGTTGGATTCAAAACTGGCTCAGAGACAGGAAGCAGAGGGTAACGGTTGATGGGTGTTTTTGTGACTGGAAGGCTGTTTCCAGTGGGGTTCTGCAGGGCTCAGTACTAGGTCCCTTGCTTTTTGTGGTATATATCAATGATCTTGAATATCGGGGGTATGATTAAGAAGTTTGCAGATGATACTAAAATCGACTGTGTGGTTGAGACTGAAGAAGGAAGCTGTAGACTGCAGGAAGATATCAATAAATTGGTCAGGTGGGCAGAACAGTGGCAAATGGAATTCAATCTGGAGAAGTGTGAGGTAATGCATTTGGGGAGGGCTAACAAGGAAAGGGAATACACATATTAAATGGTAGGACACCGAGTAGTGCAGAGGAACAAAGGGACCTTGGCGTGCATGTCCACAGATCCCTGAAGGTAGCAGGCTAAGTAGATAAGGTGGTTAAGAAGGCATACGGAATGCCTGCCTTTATTAGCCATGGCATAGAATACAAGAGCAGGGAGGTTATGCTTCAACTGTATAAAACACTAGTTAGGCCTCAGCTAGAGTACTGCGTGCAGTTCTGGCCACCACATTACAGGAAAGATGTGATTGCACTAGAAAGGGTACAGAGGAGATTTACAAGGATGTAGTTATGAGGAAAGAGTGGATAGGCTGGGTTTGTTTTCCTTGGAACAGAGGAGGTTGAGAGGAGACCTTATTGAGGTGTATAAAATTATGAGGGGTATAGATAAAGTGGATAGAAAGGACCTATTTCCCTTAACTGAGGGGTCAAAAACGAGGGGGCACAGATTTAAAGTAATTGGTGGAAGGTTTAGAGGGGATTTGAGGGGAAATTTCTTCACCCAAAGGGTGGTGGGGGTCTGGAACTCGCTGCCTGAAAGGGTGGTAGAGGCAGGAACCCTAGCCACATTTAAAAAGTACTTGGATGTGCACTTGGGATGCTCTAACCTGCAGGGCTACGGACCAAGAGCCGGGAAGTGGGATTAGGCTGGATAGCTCTTTGTCGGCCGGTGCGGACACGATGGGCCGAAATGTAACTTTCTATGATAAGATCACAATCGTGACCTTGGTCAGTTCGTCTAACATTTGCCCAGACAGAAAGCTGGCACTAGAGTCAGTGCAGGCTGATCACCTTCACCTAGGAAGTGGAATCTCCCAGATGGGTAATGAAAACCATTTAACCAAATTTGGTAGATTTCTTTCAGAAAATTACATGTTGGGATGCAGTATATGAGTAATTTGAGACATGACCTGTGTAGTTCTTTGAAAGAGCTATCCAATTAGTCCCACTCCCCCTGGGGATAGGGCGGGAAAGTGGAGCTAGCAGATTAACCATGATCTTATTGAATGGCGGAGCAGGCTCAAGGGGCCGTAAGGCCTACTCCTGCTCCTATTTCTTGTGTAGATGCTTGGGAGGAACAGATGACTTTGGACCTCTGGTTCCCAATGTTTTCCTCGCCTCATGTCTGGGTCTGTTGTAGACTCATTGATAGAGATTGATTGTCATGATTACTCAACAACTTCATTATCATTGTATCGAGTGACTACCAGGATGGTAGAAGGCAAACTTTCTTCGTCTAGCATTTCCTATGTTCCTAAAATCAAAAAGCCACCATTTCCGCTAGCCAGTTAAACCCACAGGAAGGTGCCCAATACCTGATAGACTTTTAGTGTCTTTGCGTTTTCTGCCAGCCACTGAATCAGGTTGTGAGAGACGACGTAACCAGAACCACAGGCAAAATCGGGATAGACCAGGCTCGGGTACTCCAGCTCCATCCACTTCCCACTGCCATCCACTGCCCAATTCTGCCTGAAACTGGGGAAATCAGTCGGGAAAATGAATGAGCTAGAGGCTTTACTAAATAAACAAATAAAAATGACAGTTGCAAAATGCTGCAGATGCTGGAAATCTGAAATAGAAACAGAAAATGCTGGAAACACTCAGCAGGTCAGGCAGCATCTGTGGAGAGAGAAACAGAGTTAACGTTTCAGGTCTGTGACCGTTCGTAATAATTGAGAAGATGCTACCAATTAACAGCTTTTAAGCTCAATGCAAGCTCAAGGAATAGCAGCTCATCTTTCTACTAGGCCCTTTACAGCCTGCCAGCCTCAAAATATGAGTTTAACAACTTTATATCATAATTATCCATTTTCTCTTGGACATTCTGTAATCATTTACATCTCCTCAAGACCCATCTTTTATTGCCATGGTTTTTCCCATTATCAGCTGCTTTTGCCTTTTGTCATTTAATCTCTCCTACCTTCCACCCTATCACAGACCTCCCCTTTTGTTCCCCGTTCCACCCCGACCTTTCCCTGCCTCTATACTTGCTTAAAATGTTACATCTCTAACTTTTTCCAGTTCTGATGAAAGGTCATCGACTTCAAACGTCAACTCTGCTTCTCTCTCCACAGGTGCTGCCTGACCTGCTGAGTATTTGCAGCATTTTCTGTTTTTATTTCATAAATTAACTTCATCGATGATATTACTCCAAAGCACCATGTATTTTGTGATAAATGACCATCATATCTCATTAGTTTTCCATTGGTACTTTCAAAGACTCAGTAACCGCACTCCACTGAAATCAGGTGGATAGGGTCCTTAGACGTTTGTTATTGAGGTCTGTCAAACTCTCTTTGGTGATTTGAACATAAGAAATAGGAGCAGGAGTAGGCCATACAGACCCGAGAGCCTGCTCCACCATTTAATAAGATCATGGCTGATCTTATACCTCAACTGCCCTATCCCCTGATTCCCTTAGTGTCCAAAAATCCATCCATCTCTGTCTTGAATATACTCAACGACACAGCCCTTTGGGGTAGAGAATTCCAAAGATTCACAACCCTCTGAGTGAAGAAATTCCTCCTCATCTCTGTCTTAAATGGCTGACCCCTTATCCCGAGACTATGGGGGAGAAATTCATTATAGCCCCTTTCGGGGGTGCTAAAACTTCGGAAGCGGAAAAATTATCGTCAGGCGCTAATGATGAGAGGTTCCCGCGAAATTCAGTTGTAGCGCTCCAAGAGGGAAGTGGAGCTAAATCAAACGCTACCA
Source organism: Somniosus microcephalus (assembly GCF_052327205.1). NCBI lineage: Eukaryota > Metazoa > Chordata > Chondrichthyes > Squaliformes > Somniosidae > Somniosus > Somniosus microcephalus. The sequence goes on along the minus strand of NC_140995.1, from coordinate 65,302,946 downwards.
CTTCCCTTAGAGCACTAAAGGGAGTGAGGGGGCGGTATCGGCAGAGCGCTGAGCAATGTTCCGTGCAGCACTGCCGGAGTCGCAGGCTCCTTCCCTCCCTTAAAGAGACGGGCCAATACTCACAGCAGTTAAAGGCAAGGCTGGGGATGGGTCGGCGACGGCACCCGCGATCTAAGAGAGTGCAGGGCTGATCAATGGTGGCAATGAAAAATTTAAACAACAGCACAAAGGTGTGAGAGTTTTTTTTTTGGCCTATCTGACCACCAATCCCTTTAATTACCGCTCCCCAAGCGGCCGGCCGAGGTCACGCCGCCTCCTGCAGCTGCCGTTGCTGCCACCCGGTGAAGCAGCAGGGGGCGGAAGCGAATTTAGGATCCGGAGCGATAACGGGGTGATGCGCATCACAATCTCCAGGACGCAGGAGATCAAGGTGGTAAGTTTTACTGCCGGCGCTACCCCCCCCCCCCCCCCCGCCCATTGAATTTTGCGGGAGTCGTTTCTTTCACCACGCCCGGTCGGTAAGTCATTAGTGCCCTGTTATCGCCTCCCGGAGGCGATAATAGGAGGCATAAAGGAGGCCAACTTCTAGCCCGATGACCCCTAGTTCAAGACTCTCCAACCTGGGAAGAAGCCTGGAGTTTAAAAAAATGAGACGTGATCTCATTGAAATGTATAAAATTCTTAGAGGGCTTGAAGCCATTTAAGCTAGGATAGTATAGCAGAGCAAATAAAAGAAATGAGAAAGAGCAAATGGAGAAGGAAGATGAGATTAATATGCAGCTAAAAAAGAATTTAGCATCCAACGTGGGGCAAAGGGAGCAGAGGATGGAGATCAAACCGACCAGTTATAAGCAGAGAAAAGACTGAGTTAAAGAAATGAGATGTTAGCTTATCAAAAAAAAATACAGTAATCGGTTCCAGGGGTTTCTGGTCAGAAAACATAGCTCAACAGGCAAGTTATCCAGTATTTAAGATAAAGAAATATAAAATGCAGTAACTTTAACACATTGACAGCCAGGACCTCAATAACAGCTGTGCAGAGTCACACCAAATCAGAACAGAATCGAACAGCACAGATGGAGGCCATTTAGCCCACTGTTCCCCTGCCAGCTCTTTGAAAGAGCTATATTTGGTCTTCTTACCCAAGGAAGGATATACTTGCCTTAGAGGCAGTGCAACAAAGGTTCACTAGATTGATTCCTGGGTGAGAGGGCTGCCCTATGGGGAGAGATTGAGTAGAATGGGCTTATATTCTCTGGAGTTTAGAAGAATGAGAGGTTATCTCATTGAAATGTATAAAATTCTTGAGGGCTGAGAGGCTGAGTCCTGTGGCTGGAGAGACTAGGGGTCATAGTTTCAGGATAAGGGGTCAGCCATTTAGGACTGAGATGAAGAGAAATTTCTTCACTCAGAGGGTTGTGAATCTTTGGAATTCACTACCCCAGAGGGCTGTGGAGGCTCAGTCGATGAGTATATTCAAGACAGAGATCGATAGATTTTTGGGCACTAAGGGAATCAAGGGATATGGGGATAGGGCAGGAAAGTGGAGCTAATGTAGAGTTCAGCCATGATCTTATTGAATGGCGGAGCAGGCTTGAAGGGCCGTATGGCCTACTCCTGCTCCTAATATGTTCTATCCAATTAGTCCCACTCCCCTGCTTTTTGCCCCATAGCCCTGCAAATTTCTCCTTTTGAATGGCTTCGGATTAACTGATTTTATAAAGCTCTCATGAACACGAGGATACTGACTTTCCCCACCACACGTTTGTTGCTCCCAGCCTGTCTCCTGCTCTCTCCAGCATAGCCTCCACATCCACATAACAATCGTCATCCGTTTTTAGCAGCAGTTTGAAGCGCGTCGATTCCACAGACCTGTTCGTAAGCCAAAAGCAGGGTCGGAATTCATGATATGATTAAAATGCTTTTCCAGCAGGCATGTCGGTTTTGGGAAGACTCCTAAACCTGGTGCTGGGGCCTCCACACCTCAGATACTTGATCATCGTATACTGGGGTACCGCAGGGATTGGTCCTTGGACCCCAGCTATTCACAATATATATTAATGATCTAGATAAGGGAACTAGATGTAATATCTCCAAGTTTGCAGACGACACAAAGCTGGGTGGGTGTGTGTGCTGTGAGGAGGATGCCGAGAAACTCCAGGATGATTTGGACAGGTTGGGTGATTGGGCAGAAGCACAGCAGATGCAATATAATGTGGATAAATGCGAGGTTATCCACTTTGGTGTCAAAAACAGGAAGGCAGATTATTATCTGAATGGCAATAGATTGGGAGAAGGGGAAGTGCAAAGAGACCTGGGTGTCCTTGTGCATCGGTCGCTGAAGGTAAGCATGCAGGTGCAGCAGGCGGTTAAGAAGGCAAATGGTATGTTGGCCTTTGTAGCGAGAGGGTTCGAGTACAGGAACAAGGATGTCTTGCTGCAGTTGTAATGGGCCTTGGTGAGACCACACCTTGAGTATTGTGTGCAGTTTTGGTCGCCTTATCTGAGGAAGGATGTTCTTGCCATGGAGGGAGTTCAGCGAAGATTCACCAGGCTGATACCTGCGATGGCAGGAATGACGTATGAGGAGAGATTGGGTCGATTGGGCTTGTACTCGCTGGAGTTTAGAAGAATGAGGGGATCTCATTGAAACTTATAAAATTCTGACAGGACTGGACAGACTTGATGCAGGAAGGACGTTCCCGATGGCGGGGAGTCCAGAACCAGGGGTCATAGTCTAAGGATAAGGGGTAGGCCATTTAGGACAGAAATTAGGAGGAATTTCTTCACCCAGAGAGTGGTGAACCTGTGGAATTCTCTACCACAGAAGGCAGTAGAGGCCAATTCATTAAATATATTCAAGAAGGAGTTGGATATATTTCTTAAGGCTAAAGGGATCAAGGGATATGGGGAGAAAGCAGGGACAGGGTACTGAATTTGGATGATCAGCTATGATCTCATTGAATGGCGGTGCAGGCTCGAGGGGCCGAATGGCCTACTCCTGCTCCTATCTTCTATGTTTCTATGTAAAAAAAAAACTGTCACTCCACATCACAATCATTCCCATACAAAGAAAGAACTTGTATTTCTATAGCACCTTTCACGACCTCAGGATGTCTCAAAGCCCTTCACAGCCAATTAAGTACTTTTTTGTGTGAAATGTAGTCACTGTTGTAATGTAGGAAACGTGGCAGCCAATTTGTGCACAGCAAGCTCCCACAAACAACAATGTGATAATGACCAGATATTCTATTATAGGTATTGGTCGAGGGATAAATATTGGCCAAGACATCAGGGAGAACGCCCCTGCTCTTCCTTCAAATAGATCCATGGGATCTTTTACGTCCACCTGAGAGAGAAGACGGGGCTTCAGTTTAAGGTCTCATCCAAAAGACGGCACCTCTGACAGTGCAGCACTTCCTCTGTACTGCACTGGGGTCTCAGCCTAGATTTTTGTGCTCAAGTCTCTAGAGTGGGACTTGAACCCACAACCTTCTGACTCAGAGGTGAGAGTACTACCAGCTGAGCCACGGTTGACACAAAGAGTGAATAAAATGATAAACATCCCTTACCACTGATAAAAGTGCAGTAACTTATGTGGCACATTTCTGTATGTGTCTATCACGTCTACAAAAACAATATCCTGATAAGTTTGGCTTTCTTCTTGTAAGGCAACATCCTCTTCCCTGAGCTTATTTTTGTGGCTTTCAAACCGCTTGGGCCTAGTGGTGAGGCTTTCCAGGAGTGCAGCACCATCTGAAAAAGATGAGTTGAGTGAACAAGCTGTGTATGTGCTGGCGGTAATCGCGGGCGGTAATCGCTGGCGGTAATCGCTGGCAGTAATCGCTGTCTGTTATATTTCAGACAAGTTATAATGAGGGGAGGGGTGTTTACTATATCAGAATGCTTTCAAGAGTGGCTATCACACAGTATAAGGCAATATAATATGCAGTGTGGCATTTTAAAAAATTCATTCTCTGTATGTGGGCATCGCTGGCAAGGCCAGAATTTACTGTCCACTCCTAGTTGCCCTCAGTTTGATACAACTGAGTGGCTTGCTAGGCCACTTCAGAAGCGGCCGGACCTGCTGTGATTTCCAGCAAAAAAAATGTTTTTTGTCTTTTTTTGTTTTTCATACAGACCCCAGCATCTGCAACATTTGACCCCTTGTGACCCCACCGCATTGTTCTTTGATGTAATGTTTTCCTGACTGACCTGTTTGGACACCATTCACACCTTTGATTGCTGTGATTATCTCTCTGCCGAAGTGTGATAAATGGCAGTTGGAAAGATTACCTGTAAACATCTGACACTATTCTCTGACAATATAAGCTGTGTCTTTATGCATTTCTCCACTTCACCTGATAAAGGAGCAGCGCTCCGAAAGCTTGTGATTTCAAATAAAGCTGTTGGACTATAACCTGGTGTTGTGTGACTTCTTACATTTGTCCACCCCAGTCCAACACTGGCATCTCCACACCATGACTTCAGAAGGCAGTTAAGATTCAACCATGTAGGCCCAGACTGGGTAAGGACGGCAGGTCTCCCTTCCCTAAAGGACTTTAGTGAACCTGTTGAAATTTTTCAACAATCAAACAGCTTCATGGTCACTTTTACTAACACCAGCTTTTTATTTCCAGATTTTTTAAACTCAAATTCTCAAACTGCCCATGGTGGGATTTGAACACACGCTCTCTGGATTAGTCCAGTAACATAAACACTACACAACAACAACAACTTGCATTTATATAGTGCCTTTAACGTAGTAAAACGTACCAAGGCGCTTCACAGGGGTGTTACCAAACAAAATTTGACACCAGAGATATTAGGACAGGTGACCAGAAGCTTGGTCAAAGAGGTAGGTTTTAAGGAGCATCTTAAAGGATGAGAGAGAGGTCGAGAGGTTTAGGAAGGGAATTCCAGAGCTTAGGGCCTCGGCAGCTGAAGGCATGGCCGCCAATGGTGGAGCAATTAAAATCGGGGATGCGTAAAAGGCCAGAATTGGAGGAGTGCAGACATCTCGGAGGGTTGTAGGGCTGGAGGAGGTTACAGAGATAGGGAAGGGCAAGGCCATGAAGGGATTTGAACACGAGGATGAGAATTTCAAAACTACTACCCTACCCTGTAGTTTGTTTCTGGGAGAGGTCCTCACAAAATATAATTAACATTTATAAAATAGCCTTGCTGATTTTTAAAATCAGGCTCTATGAACACATGCCATTTTGGGTCTTTTCCCCTCCGTCTGCTAACGTCACCGATGGAGGAAGATCCACTTGTGGGATCAGATCATTTTACTGGGAGTCGTGCCTCCAGAAGTGCCGCAGGCATAGTAATCCAGAATAACTCATGACTGGGAAAGCAGTGAGTCAGCGGGCACCACCTATTCTCACAATGTGGCAGTTCTGGATTGGTTCAGGTCCATTAAACTGGCCCGAACTACTCGTGGGGGCGGGGCTTCTCCCAGTCACTGATGTCTCTGGCAGGAAGGAATGCCGATGTGGTGGGTCGTCAATGAAACCCGTAAAAAATTATATGACTGATAAAATGTATTTGTTTTAATCAGAGAGAACACAAAGAAAGAACTTGCATTTCTCTAGCACCTTTCACGACCTCAGTACTTTTTGAAGTGTAGTTACAGTTATAATGTAGGGAAGCACTCTCTGAGACTAACATCTCTTTTAAATGGACATTATATGCTGTTTGGCAGTGATAACAGCCTTTCACAGAGAATAAACTGTAAATCCGTGTGAACTAATGCGCCAGGTTAGGTGCCCAATTGTTACAGGTGTCCATTAAGAGAAGAAGCTAATATAAGTTATACTAAAGAACTGTTATGTTCCCATTTGCAAAGCTCAGGCTTTGAATTTTCAGGGATAATATCCTTCTTGTCAGCCATTTTTCTGCAATACTGTTTCGGCAGCGGTGTTTTAAAGTTCAGGGGCCGCTTACACGGATATCCGTTGCCAGGGTTGCAGTGTGGTCTTTCACTGACCTACCATGGATGGTGTAAGTAAAGCCTCCAGCCACCGCTGCCACATCTTGTCCGTATCCATCCTGAATCACCTCCTTCTCTGCCTGGAGCTGAACCTATTTACAACAACAAGCCCGGCTAGAAATCAGGAGCAACACAGACAGGCAATAATCAGGGTCCAAACAAACCAAATTTACCACACTCCAATATCAATATCCAGTTACATGTTTTAAACACACAGTGAAAGCTTGTTTTAAATTAACAGACTCCCATTCCGGCACATTTAATTGAAACAAAACACTCCCTCAGTACTGACCCTCCGACAGTGCAGCACTCCCTCAGTACTGCCCCTCCGACAGTGCAGTGCTCCCTCAGTGCTGCCCCTCCGACAGTGCAGCGCTCCCACAGCACTGGCACTTCGACAGTGCAGCACTCCCTCAGTACTGCCCCTTCGGCAATACAGCGCTCCCTCAGTACTGCCCCTCCGACAGTGCAGCACTCCCTCAGTGCTGCCCCTCCGACAGTGCAGCGCTCCCTCAGTACTGACCCTCCGAGAGTGCAGCGTTCCCTCAGTACTGCACATCCAACAGTGCAGCGCTCCCTCAGTACTGCCCGACCGAGACTGTAGCGCTCCCTCAGTTCTTCCCTTCCAACAGTGCGGTGCTCTCTCAGTACTGCCCCTCCGACAGTGCAGCGGTCCCTCAATACTGCCCCTCCGACAGTGCAGCGCTCAAGTAGTACTGGCCTTTTGACAGTGCAGCGCTCCCTCAATACTGCCCCTTTGACAGTGCAGCGCTCCCGCAGTATTGGCCCTTCGATAGTGCGGCACTCTCTCAGTACTGCCCCTGCGACAGTGCGGCGCTCTCTCAGAACTGATGCTCCGACAGTGCGGCGCTCCCTCAGATCTGCCCCTCTGACAGTGAAGCGCTTCCTCAGTACCGCCCCTCCGACAGTGCAGCGCTCCCTCAGTACTGCCCCTTCGACAGTGCAGCACTCCCTCAGTGCTGTTCCTCCGACAGTGCAGCGCTCCCGCAGTACTGGCCCTTCAACAGTGCAGCGCTCCCTCAGCACTGCCCCTTCAACAGTGCAGCGCTCCCTCAGTACTGACCCTCCGACAGTATAGCGCTCCCTCAGTACTGCCCCTTCGACAGTGCAGCGCTCCCTCAGTACTGCCCCTTCAACAGTGCATACTGACCCTCCGACAGTGCAGCGCTCCCGCAGTACTGACCCTCCGACAGTGCAGCGCTCCCTCAGTACTGCCCCTCCGACAGTGCAGCGCTCCCTCAGTACTGTCCCTCCGACAGTACAGCACTCCCTCAGTACTGTCCCTCCGACAGCGCAGCTCTCCCTCAGTACTGCCCCTCCGACAGAGCAGTGCTCCCTCAGTACTGTCCCTCCGACAGTGCGGCACTCCCTCAGTACGGCCCCTCCAACAGTGCAGCGCTCACTCAGTACTGCCCCTCCGAATAGTGCAGCGCTCCCTCAGTACTGCCCTTCCAAGAGTGCAGCGTGGAGTTTGCACATTCTCCCCGTGTTTGCGTGGGTTTCCTCCGGGTGCTCCGGTTTCCTCCCACAGTCCAAAGATGTGCAGGTTAGGTTGATTGGCTATGATAAACTGACCCTTAGTGTTAGGGGGATTAAATACGTGGGGTTACGGGGATAGGGTGGGATATGTGTTGGTGTAGGGGTTACAGGGATCGGGTGGGATATGTGTCAGTGCAGGCTCGATGGGCCGAAATGGCCTCTATCTGCATTGTGGGGTTTCTGTGATTCTGCCCCTCCGACAGTGCAGCGCGCCCTCAGTACAGCCCCTCCGACAGTGCAGCGCTCCCGCAGTACTGGCCCTCCGACAGTGCAGCGCGCCCTCAGTACTGCCCATCCGAGAGTGTAGCGCTCCCTCAGTGCTTCCCATCCAACAGTGCGGTGCTCTCTCAGTACTGCCCCTTCGACAGTGCGGCGCTCCCTCAGTACTGACCCTCCGAGAGTGCAGCGTTCCCTCAGTACTGCACCTCCAACAGTGCAGCGCTCCCTCAGTACTGCCCGACCGAGACTGTAGCGCTCCCTCAGTACTGCCCGACCGAGACTGTAGCGCTCCCTCAGTACTTCCCTTCCAACAGTGCGGCGCTCTCTCAGTACTGCCCCTTTGACAGTGCGGCGCTCTCTCAGTACTGCCCCTCCGACAGTGCAGCGCTCCCTCAATACTGCCCCTCCGACAGTGCAGCGCTCAAGTAGTACTGGCCTTTTGACAGTGCAGCGCTCCCTCAGTACTGCCCCTTCGACAATGCAGCGCTCCCTCAGTACTGACCCTCCGACAGTGCAGCGCTCCCTCAGTACTGACCCTCCGAGAGTGCAGCGTTCCCTCAGTAATGCACCTCCAACAGTGCAGCGCTCCCTCAGTACTGCCCGACCGAGGCTGTAGCGCTCCCTATGTACTTCCCTTCCAACAGTGCGGTGCTCTCTCAGCACTGCCCCTCCGACAGTGCAGCGCTCCCTCAATACTGCCCCTCCGACAGTGCAGCGCTCCCTCAATACTGCCCCTCCGACAGCGCAGCGCTCCCGCAGTATTGGCCCTTCGACAGTGCGACACTCTCTCAGTACTGCCCCTGCAACAGTGCGGCGCTCTCTCAGAACTGACGCTCCGACAGTGCGGCGCTCCCTCAGATCTGCCCGACAGTGAAGCGCTCCCTCAGTACCGCCACTCCGACAGTGCAGCACTCCCTCAGTACTGCCCCTTCGACGGTGCAGCACTCCCTCAGTACTGCCCTCCGACAGTGCAACGCTCCCTCAGTGCTGTTACTCCGACAGTGCAGCGCTGCCGCAGTACCAGCCCTTCGACAGTGCAGCGCTCCCTCAGCACCGCCCCTTCAACAGTGCAGCGCTCCCTCAGTACTGACCCTCCGACAGTACAGCGCTCCGTCAGTACTGACCCTCCGACAGTGCAGCGCTCCCGTAGTACTGGCCTTTTCACACTGCAGCGCTCCCTCAGTACTGAACCTCCGACAGTGCAGCGCTCCCTCAGTACTGACCCTTTGACACTGCAGCGCTCCCTCAGTACTGCCCCTTCGACAGTGCAGCAGTCCCTCAGATCTGCCCCTCCGAGAGTGCAGCGCTCCCTCAGTACCGCCCCTCCGACAGTGCGGCGCTCCCTCAGTACTGCCCCACCAACAGTGCGGCGCTCCCTCAGTACTGCCCATCCAACAGTGCAGCGCTCCCTCAGTACTCCCCTCCGAATAGTGCAGCGCTCCCTCAGTACTGCCCCTGCGACAGAGCAGCGCTCCCTCAATACTGCCCCTCCGACAGTGCAACGCTCCCTCAGTACTGCCCCTCCAAATAGTGCAGCGCTCCCTCAGTACTGCCCTTCCAAGAGTGCAGCGTTCCTTCAGTACTGCCCCTCTGAATAGTGCAGCGCTCCCCCAGTATTGCTCCTCCGACAGTGCCATGCTCCCTCAGTACTGTCTATCCGACAGTTCGTCACTCCCTTAGTGCTGACCCTCTGACACTGCAGCGCTCCCTCAGTACTGACCTTCCGACAGTGCAGCGCTCCCTCAGTACTGCCCCTTCGACAGTGCAGCACTCCCTCAGTACTGCCCCTCCGACAGTGCAGCGCTCCCGCAGTACTGGCCCTTCGACAGTGCGGCACTCTCTCACTACTGCCCCTGCGACGGTGCGGCGCTCTCTCAGAACTGACGCTCCGACAGTGCGGCGCTCCCTCAGATCTGCCCCTCCGACAGTGAAGCGCTTCCTCAGTACCGCCCCTCCGACAGTGCGGCGCTCCCTCAGTACTGCCCCTCCAACAGTGCAGCGCTCCTTCAGTACTGCCCCACTGACAGTGCGGCGCTCCCTCAGTGCTGCCTCTCCGACAGTGCAGCGCTCCCGCAGTACTGGCCCATTGGGACAGTGCAGCGTTCCCTCAGTACTCCCCTTTGACAGTGCGGCGCTCCCTCAGTACTGCCCATCCAACAGTGCAGCGCTCCCTCAGTACTGCCCCTCCGACAGAGCAGCGCTCCCTCAATACTGCCCCTCCGACAGTGCAGTGCTCCCTCAGTACTGCCCCTCCGACAGTGCAGCACTCCTTCAGTACTGCCCCTCCGACAGAGCAGTGCTCCATCAGTACTGTCCCTCCGACAGTACAGCACTCCCTCAGTACTGTCCCTCCGACAGCGCAGCTCTCCCTCAGTACTGCCCCTCCGACAGAGCAGTGCTCCCTCAGTACTGTCCCTCCGACAGCGCGGCGCTCCCTCAGTACTGCCCCTCCAACAGTACAGCACTCCCTTAGTACTGTCCCACCGACAGCGCAGCTCTCCCTCAGTACTGCCCCTCCGACAGCGCAGCGCTCCCTCAGTTCTGCCCCTCCGAATAGTGCAGCGCTCCCCCAGTACTGCTCCTCCGACAGTGCCATGCTCCCTCAGTACTGCCCATCCAACAGTTCGGCACTCCCTTAGTGCTGACCCTCTGACACTGCAGCGCTCCCTCAGTACTGACCCTCCGAATGTGCAGCGCTCCCTCAGTACTGCCCTTCCAAGAGTGTAGCGGTCCTTCAGTACTGCCCCTCCGAATAGTGCAGCGCTCCCTCAGTACTGACCCTCCGACAGTGCAGCGCTCCCTCAGTACTGCCCCTCCGACAGTGCAGCACTCTCTCAGTACTGCCCCTGCGACAGTGCGGCGCTCCCTCAGATCTGCCCCTCCGACAGTGCAGCGCTACTTCAGTGCTGCCCCTCCAACAGTGCAGCACTCCCTCAGTGCTGCCCCTCCGACAGTGCAGCGCTCCCGCAGTACTGGCCCTTTGACAGTGCAGTGCTCCCGTAGTATTGCCCCTCCGACAGTGCAGCGCTCCCTCAGTACTGACCCTCCAACAGTGCAGCGCTCCCTCAGTACTGACCCAGCAACAGTGCAGCGCTCCCTCAGTACTGACCCTCCGACAGTGCAGCGCTCCCTCAGTACTGCCCTCCGACAGAGCAGTGCTCCCTCAGCACTGTCCCTCTGACAGTGCAGCGCTCCCTCAGTTCAGCCCCTCCGACAGTGCAGCGCTCCCTCAATACTGCCCCTCCGACAGTGCAATGCTCCTTCAGTACTGCCCCTCCGACAGTATAGCGCTCCCTCAGTACTGTCCATCCGACAGTTCGGCACTCCCTTAGTGCTGACCCTCTGACATTGCAGCGCTCCCTCAGTACTGACCCTCCGACTGTGCAGCGCTCCCTCAGTACTGCCCTCCGACAATACAGCGCTCCCACAGTACTGCCTCTCCGACAGTGCAGCGCTCCCTCAGTACTGCCCCTTCGACAGTGCAGCGCTCCCTCAGTACTGCACCTTTGACACTGTAGCGCTCCCTTAGTACTGCCCCTCCGACAGTGCAGCGCTCCCGCAGTACTGGCCCTCCGACAATGCGGCGCTCCCTCAGTACTGCCCTCCGAATAGGGCAGCGCTCCCTTAGTACTGCCCCTCCGACAGTGCAGCGCTCCCTCAGTACTGCCCCTCCGACAGTGCAGCGCTCCCTCAGTACTGCCCCTCCGACAGTGCAGCGCTCCCTCAATACTGCCCCTCCGACAGTGCAGTGCTCCCTCAGTACTGCCCCTCCGACAGTGCAGCACTCCTTCAGTACTGCCCCTCTGACAGAGCTGCTCTCCCTCAGTACTGCCCCTCCGACAGTGCAGCGCTCCCACAGTACTGCCTCTCCGACAGTGCAGCGCTCCCTCAGTACTGACCCTCCAACAGTGCAGCACTCCCTCAGTACTGCCCCTCCGACAGTGTAGCGCTCCTTCAATACTGCCCCTCCGACAGTGCAGTGCTCCCTCAGTACTGCCCCTCCGACAGTGCAGCACTCCTTCAGTACTGCCCCTTCGACAGAGCAGTGCTCCATCAGTACTGTCCCTCCGACAGTACAGCACTCCCTCAGTACTGTCCCTCCGACAGCGCAGCTCTCCCTCAGTACTGCCCCTCCGACATAGCAGTGCTCCCTCAGTACTGCCCTCCGACAGCACGGCGCTCCCTCAGTACTGCCCCTCCAACAGTACAGCACTCCCTTAGTACTGTCCCACCGACAGCGCAGCTCTCCCTCAGTACGGCCCTTTCGACAGCGCAGCGCTCCCTCAGTTCTGCCCCTCCGAATAGTGCAGCGCTCCCCAGTACTGCTCCACCGACAGTGCCATGCTCCCTCAGTACTGCCCATCCAACAGTTCGGCACTCCCTTAGTGCTGACCCTCTCACACTGCAGCGCTCCCTCAGTACTGACCCTCCGAATGTGCAGCGCTTCCTCAGTACTGTCCCTCTGACAATGCAGCACTCCCTCAGTACTGTCCCTCCGACAGCACAGCATTCCCTCAGTACTGCCACTCGACAGTGCAGCGTTCCTTCAGTACTGCCCATCCATCAATGCAGTGCTCCCTCAGTACTGCCCTCCGACAATGCAGCGCTCCCACAGTACTGCCTCTCCGACAGTGCAGCGCTCCCTCAGTACTGGCCCTTCGACAGTGCAACGCTCCCTCAGTGCTGCCCTTCCAACAATGCAGCAGTCCTTCAGTACTGGCCCTCCAAATAGGGCAGCGCTCCCTCAGTACTGCCCCTCTGACAGTGCAGCGCTCCCTCAGTACTGCCCCTCCGACAGTGTAGCGCTCCTTCAATACTGCCCCTCCGACAATGCAGCACTCCCTCAGTACTGCATCTCCAACAGTACAGCACTCTCTCAGTACTGTCCCTCTGACAGTGCTGCGCTCCCTCAGTACTGCCCCTCCGAATAGTGCAGCGCTCCCTCAGTACTGACCCTCCGACAGTGCAGCGCTCCCTCAGTACTGCCCCTCCGACAGTGCAGCACTTTCTCAGTACTGCCCCTGCGACAGTGCGGCGCTCCCTCAGATCTGCCACTCTGACAGTGCTGCGCTCCCACAGTACTGCCCCTCCGAATAGTGCAGCACTCCCTCAGTACTGACCCTCCGACAGTGCAGCGCTCCCTCAGTACCGCCCCTCCGACAGTGCGGCGCTCCCCCAGTACTGCCCCTCCAACAGTGCAGCGCTCCTTCAGTACTGCCCCACCAACAGTGCGGCGCTCCCTCAGTGCTGCCCCTCTGACAGTGCAGCGCTCCCGCAGTACTGGCCCATTGGGACAGTGCAGAGCTCCATCAGTACTGCCCCTTCGACACTGCAGCGCTCCCTCAGTACTGCCCATCCAACAGTGCAGCGCTCCCTCAGTACCCCCCTCCGAATAGTGCAGCGCTCCCTCAGTACTGCCCCTCCGACAGAGCAGCGTTCCCTCAGTACTGCCCCTCCGACAGTGCAACGCTCCCTCAGTACTGCCCCTCCGAATAGTGCAGCGCTCCCTCAGTACTGCCCTTCCATGAGTGCAGCGTTCCTTCAGTACTTTCCCTCTGAATAGTGCAGCGCTCCCCCAGTACTGTCCATCCGACAGTTCAGCACTCCCTTAGTGCTGACCCTCTGACACTGCAGCGCTCCCTCAGTACTGACTCTCTGACAGTGCAGCGCTCCCGTAGTACTGGCCTTTTGACAGTGCAGCGCTCCCTCAGTACTGCCCCTTCGACAGTGCAGCGCTCCCTCAGTACTGACCCTCCGACTGTGCAGCGCTCCCTCAGTACTGACCCTCCAAGAGTGCAGCGCTCCCTCAGTACTGTCCCTCTGACAGTGCAGCACTCCCTCAGTACTGCCCCTCCGACAGTGCAGCGCTCCCTCAGTGCTGCCGCTTTGACAGTGCAGTGCTCCCACAGTACTGCCCTTCGACAGTGCGGCACTCTCTCAGAACTGACGCTCCAACACTGCGGCGCTCCCTCAGCGCTGCCCCTCCGACAGTGCAGCGCTCCCGCAGTACTGGCCCATTGGGACAGTGCAGCGCTCCCTCAGTACTGCCCCTTCGACAGTGCAGCGCTCCCTCACTACTGCCCATCCAACAGTGCAGCGCTCCCTCAGTACTGCCCCTCTGACAGAGCAGCGCTCCCTCAATACTGCCCCTCCGACAGTGCAGTGCTCCCTCAGTACTGCCCCTCCGACAGTGCAGCACTCCTTCAGTACTGCCCCTCCGACAGAGCAGTGCTCCATCAGTACTGTCCCTCCGACAGCGCGGCGCTCCCTCAGTACTGCCCCTCCAACAGTACAGCACTCCCTCAGTACTGTCCCACCGACAGCGCAGCTCTCCCTCAGTACTGCCCCTCCGACAGCGCAGCGCTCCCTCAGTTCTGCCCCTCCGAATACTGCAGCGCTCCCTCAGTACTGCCCTTCCAAGAGTGCAGCGTTCCTTCAGTACTGCCCCTCTTAATAGTGCAGCGCTCCCCCAGTACTGCTCCTCCGACAGTGCCATTCTCCCTCAGTACTGCCCATCCAACAGTTCGGCACTCCCTTAGTGCTGACCCTCTCACACTGCAGCGCTCCCTCAGTACTGACCATCCGAACGTGCAGCGCTTCCTCAGTACTGTCCCTCCGACAGCACAGCACTCCCTCAGTACTGCCACTCGACAGTGCAGCATTCCTTCAGTACTGCCCATCCAACAATGCAGTGCTCCCTCAGTACTGCCCTCCGACAATGCACCGCTCCCACAGTACTGCCTCGCCGACAGTGCAGCGCTCCCTCAGTACTGCCCCTCCGACAGTGCAGCACTCTCTCAGTACTGCCCCTGCGACAGTGCGGCGCTCACTCAGATCTGCCCCTCTGACAGTGCTGCGCTCCCTCAGTACTGACCCTCCGACAGTGCAGCGCTCCCTCAGTGCTGCCCCTCCGACAGTGCAGCGCTCTCTCAGTACTGCCCCTCCGACAGTGTAGCACTCCTTCAATACTATCCCTCCGACAGTGCAGCGCTCCCGCAGTACTGGTCCGTCGACAGTGCAGCGCTCCCTCAGTATTGCCCCTCCGACAGTGCAGCGCTCCCTCTGTACTGCCCCTCCGAATAGTGCAGCGCTCCCTCAGTACTGTCCCTCCGACAGTGCAGTGCTCCCTCAGTACTGCCACTCCGACAGTGCAGTGCTCCCTCAGTACTGCCACTCCGACAGTACTGCCCCTCCGCCAGTGCAGCGCTTCCTCAGTACTGCTCCTCCGACAGTGCTGCGCTCCCACAGTACTGCCTCTCCGACAGTGCAGCGCTCCCTCAGTACTGCCCTCCGACAGTGCTCCCTCAGTACTGACTCTCCGACAGTGCTGCGCTCCCTCAGTGCCACCCCTCCGACAGTGCAGCACTCCCTCAGTACTGCCCATCTAACAGTGCAGTGCTCCCTCAGTACTGCCCTCCAACAGTGCAGCACCCCCTCAGTACTGCCCCTCGACAGTGCAGCGTTCCTTCAGTACTGACCCTCCGACAGTGCAGCTCTCCCTGAGTACTGCCCCTCCGACATGAAGCGCTCCCTTAGTACCGGCCCTCCGACAGTGCGGCGCTCCCTCAGTACTGCCCCTCCGAAAGTGCAGTGCTCCCTCAGTACTGCCCCTCCGACAGTAAAACGCTCCCTCAGTACCGCCCCTCCGACAGTGCGGCGCTCTCTCAGTACTGCCCCTCCGACAGTGCAGCGCTCCCTCAGTATTGCCCCGCCGACAGTGCAGCGCTCCCTCAGTACTGCCCCTCCGACAGTGCAGCGCTCCCTCAGTACTGCCCCTCCGACAGTGCCATGCTCCCTCAGTACTGTCCCTCCAACAGTGCAGTGCTTCCTCAGTACTGTCCCTCCGACAGCGCAGCACTCCCTCCGTATTGCCCCGCCGACAGTGTAGTGCTCCCTCAGTACTGTCCCCCACACAGTGCCGCACTCCCTCAGTACTGCCCCTCGAGAGTGCAGCGTTCCTTCAGTACTGCCCCTCTGACAGTGATGCGCTCCCTCAGTACCGCCCCTCCAACAGTGCGGCGCTCCCTCAGTACTGCCCCTCCGACAGTGCAGCACTTCCTCAGTACTACCCCTCCGACAGTGCAGCACTCCCTCAGTACTAACCCTCCGACAGTGCGGCGCTCCCTCAGTACTGCCCCTCCGACAGTGCAGCACTCCCTCAGTACTGCCCCTCCAACAGTACATCACTCCCTCAGTACTGTCCCTCCGAATGCGCAGCACTCCCTCAGTACTGCCCTTCCATGAGTGCAGCGTTCCTTCAGTACTTTCCCTCTGAATAGTGCAGCGCTCCCCCAGTACTGTCCATCCGACAGTTCAGCACTCCCTTAGTGCTGACCCTCTGACACTGCAGCGCTCCCTCAGTACTGACTCTCTGACAGTGCAGCGCTCCCGTAGTACTGGCCTTTTGACAGTGCAGCGCTCCCTCAGTACTGCCCCTTCGACAGTGCAGCGCTCCCTCAGTACTGACCCTCCGACTGTGCAGCGCTCCCTCAGTACTGACCCTCCAAGAGTGCAGCGCTCCCTCAGTACTGTCCCTCTGACAGTGCAGCACTCCCTCAGTACTGCCCCTCCGACAGTGCAGCGCTCCCTCAGTGCTGCCGCTTTGACAGTGCAGTGCTCCCACAGTACTGCCCTTCGACAGTGCGGCACTCTCTCAGTACTGCCCCTGCGACGGTGCGGCGCTCTCTCAGAACTGACGCTCCAACACTGCGGCGCTCCCTCAGCGCTGCCCCTCCGACAGTGCAGCGCTCCCGCAGTACTGGCCCATTGGGACAGTGCAGCGCTCCCTCAGTACTGCCCCTTCGACAGTGCAGCGCTCCCTCACTACTGCCCATCCAACAGTGCAGCGCTCCCTCAGTACTGCCCCTCCGACAGAGCAGCGCTCCCTCAATACTGCCCCTCCGACAGTGCAGTGCTCCCTCAGTACTGCCCCTCCGACAGTGCAGCACTCCTTCAGTACTGCCCCTCCGACAGAGCAGTGCTCCATCAGTACTGTCCCTCCGACAGCGCGGCGCTCCCTCAGTACTGCCCCTCCAACAGTACAGCACTCCCTCAGTACTGTCCCACCGACAGCGCAGCTCTCCCTCAGTACTGCCCCTCCGACAGCGCAGCGCTCCCTCAGTTCTGCCCCTCCGAATACTGCAGCGCTCCCTCAGTACTGCCCTTCCAAGAGTGCAGCGTTCCTTCAGTACTGCCCCTCTTAATAGTGCAGCGCTCCCCCAGTACTGCTCCTCCGACAGTGCCATTCTCCCTCAGTACTGCCCATCCAACAGTTCGGCACTCCCTTAGTGCTGACCCTCTCACACTGCAGCGCTCCCTCAGTACTGACCATCCGAACGTGCAGCGCTTCCTCAGTACTGTCCCTCTGACAATGCAGCACTCCCTCAGCACTGTCCCTCCGACAGCACAGCACTCCCTCAGTACTGCCACTCGACAGTGCAGCATTCCTTCAGTACTGCCCATCCAACAATGCAGTGCTCCCTCAGTACTGCCCTCCGACAATGCACCGCTCCCACAGTACTGCCTCGCCGACAGTGCAGCGCTCCCTCAGTACTGCCCCTCCGACAGTGCAGCACTCTCTCAGTACTGCCCCTGCGACAGTGCGGCGCTCACTCAGATCTGCCCCTCTGACAGTGCTGCGCTCCCTCAGTACTGACCCTCCGACAGTGCAGCGCTCCCTCAGTGCTGCCCCTCCGACAGTGCAGCGCTCTCTCAGTACTGCCCCTCCGACAGTGTAGCACTCCTTCAATACTATCCCTCCGACAGTGCAGCGCTCCCGCAGTACTGGTCCGTCGACAGTGCAGCGCTCCCTCAGTATTGCCCCTCCGACAGTGCAGCGCTCCCTCTGTACTGCCCCTCCGAATAGTGCAGCGCTCCCTCAGTACTGTCCCTCCGACAGTGCAGTGCTCCCTCAGTACTGCCACTCCGACAGTGCAGCGCTCCCTCAATACTGCACGACGGTGCAGTGCTCCCTCAGTACTGCCCCTCCGCCAGTGCAGCGCTTCCTCAGTACTGCTCCTCCGACAGTGCTGCGCTCCCACAGTACTGCCTCTCCGACAGTGCAGCGCTCCCTCAGTACTGCCCTCCGACAGTGCTCCCTCAGTACTGACTCTCCGACAGTGCTGCGCTCCCTCAGTACTGCCCCTCCGACAGTGCGGCGCTCCCTCAGTGCCACCCCTCCGACAGTGCAGCACTCCCTCAGTACTGCCCATCTAACAGTGCAGTGCTCCCTCAGTACTGCCCTCCAACAGTGCAGCACCCCCTCAGTACTGCCCCTCGACAGTGCAGCGTTCCTTCAGTACTGACCCTCCGACAGTGCAGCTCTCCCTGAGTACTGCCCCTCCGACATGAAGCGCTCCCTTAGTACCGGCCCTCCGACAGTGCGGCGCTCCCTCAGTACTGCCCCTCCGAAAGTGCAGTGCTCCCTCAGTACTGCCCCTCCGACAGTAAAACGCTCCCTCAGTACCGCCCCTCCGACAGTGCGGCGCTCTCTCAGTACTGCCCCTCCGACAGTGCAGCGCTCCCTCAGTATTGCCCCGCCGACAGTGCAGCGCTCCCTCAGTACTGCCCCTCCGACAGTGCAGCGCTCCCTCAGTACTGCCCCTCCGACAGTGCCATGCTCCCTCAGTACTGTCCCTCCAACAGTGCAGTGCTTCCTCAGTACTGTCCCTCCGACAGCGCAGCACTCCCTCCGTATTGCCCCGCCGACAGTGTAGTGCTCCCTCAGTACTGTCCCCCACACAGTGCCGCACTCCCTCAGTACTGCCCCTCGAGAGTGCAGCGTTCCTTCAGTACTGCCCCTCTGACAGTGATGCGCTCCCTCAGTACCGCCCCTCCAACAGTGCGGCGCTCCCTCAGTACTGCCCCTCCGACAGTGCAGCACTTCCTCAGTACTACCCCTCCGACAGTGCAGCACTCCCTCAGTACTAACCCTCCGACAGTGCGGCGCTCTCTCAGTACTGTCCCTCCGACAGTGCAGCGCTCCCTCAGTACTGCCCCTCCGACAGTGCAGCACTCCCTCAGTACTGCCCCTCCAACAGTACATCACTCCCTCAGTACTGTCCCTCCGAATGCGCAGCACTCCCTCAGTACTGCCCCGCTGACGGTGTAGTGCTCCCTCAGTACTGCCCCTCCGACAGTGCATCGCTCCCTCAGTACCACCCCTCCGACAGTGCAGCGCTCCCTCAGTACTGCCCCTCCGACAGTACAGTGCTCCCTCAGCCGTGCCCTTCCAAAAGTGCAGCGTTCCTTCAGCACTGACTCTCCGACAGTGCAGTGCTTCCTCAGTACTGTCCCTCTGACAACGCAGCACTCCCTCAGAACTGCCCCGCCGACAGTGTAGTGCTCCCTCAGTACTGCCCCTCCGACAGTGCAGCGCTCCCTCAGTACTGCCCCGCCAACGGTGTAGTGCTCCCTCAGTACCGTCCCTCCGACAGTGCGGCGCTCCCTCAGTACCGCCCCTCCGACAGTGCGGCGCTCCCTCAGTACCGCCCCTCCGACAGTACGGCGCTCCCTCAGTACTCCCCTCCAACAGTGCAGCGCTTCCTCATTACGGCCCCTTCAACAGTACAGCAGTCCCTCAGTACTGTCCCTCCGATAGCGCAGCACTCCCTCAGTACTGCCCCGCTGACGGTGCAGCCTTCCCTCAGTACTGCACTTCCAACAGTGCAGCGTTCCTTCAGTACTGCCCTGCCGAATTGTGCAGCGCTCCCTCAATACTGACCCTCCGACAGTGCTGTGTTCCCTCAGTACTGCCCCTCCGACAGTGAAGCGCTCCCTCCGTACCGCCCCTCCGACAGTGCGGCGCTCACTCAGTACTGCCCCTCCGACAGTGCAGCGCTACCTCAGCACTGCCCTGCCAACAGTGCAGCGTTCCTTCAGTACTGTCCCTCCGACAGCGCAGCACTCCCTCAGTACTGCCCCGCCGATGGTGCAGTGCTCCCTCCGTACCGCCCCTCCGACAGTGCGGCGCTCCCTCAGTACTGTCCTTCCGACAGTGCAGCACTCCCTCAATACTGCCCCTCCGACAGTATGGCACTATTTCAGTACTACCCGTCTGACAGTGACGTGCTCCCTCAGTACTGTCCCTCCGACAGTTCGGCACTCCCTCAGTACTGCCCCTCCGACAGTGCCATGCTCCCTCAGTACTGTCCCTCCGACAGTGCAGTGCTTCCTCAGTACTGTCCCTCCGACAGCGCAGCACTCCCTCCGTATTGCCCCGCCGACAGTGTAGTGCTCCCTCAGTACTGCCCCTCTGACAGTGCAGCGCTCCCTCAGTACTGTCCCCCACACAGTGCCGCACTCCCTCAGTACTGCCCCTCGAGAGTGCAGCGTTCCTTCAGTACTGCCCCTCCGACAGTGATGCGCTCCCTCGGTACCGCCCCTCCAACAGTGCGGCGCTCCCTCAGTACTGCCCCTCCGACAGTGCAGCACTTCCTCAGTACTACCCCTCCGACAGTGCAGCACTCCCTCAGTACTAACCCTCCGACAGTGCGGCGCTCTCTCAGTACTGTCCCTCCGACAGTGCAGCGCTCCCTCAGTACTGCCCCTCCGACAGTGCAGCGCTACCTCAGCACTGCCCTGCCAACAGTGCAGCATTCCTTCAGTACTGTCCCTCTGACAGCGCAGCACTCCCTCAATACGGCCCCGCCGATGGTGCAGTGCTCCCTCCGTACCACCCCTCCGACAGTGCGGCGCTCCCTCAGTACTGCCCTTCCGACAGTGCAGCACTCCCTCAATACTGCCCCTCCGACAGTGTGGCACTATTTCAGTACTACCCGTCTGACAGTGACGTGCTCCCTCAGTACTGTCCCTCCGACAGTTCGGCACTCCCTCAGTACCGCCCCTCCGACAGTGCAGCGCTCCCTCAGTACTGCCCCTCCGACAGTGCAGCACTCCTTCAGTACTGTCCCTCCGACAGTGCCATGCTCCCTCAGTACTGTCCCTCCGACAGTTCGGCACTCCCTCAGTACCGCCCTTCTGACAGTGAAACGCTCCCTCAGTACCACCCCTCCGACAGTGCAGCGCTCCCTCAGTACTGCACCTCCGACAGTGCAGCACTCCCTCAGTACTGCCCCTCCGACAGTGCAGCGCTCCCTCGGTACTGCCCCTCCGACAGTGCAGCACTGCCTCAGTACTGCCCATCGAACAGTGCAGTGCTCCCTCAGTACTGCCCCTCCGACAGTGCAGCGCTCCCTCGGTACTGCCCCTCCGACAGTACAGCTCTCCCTCAGTACTGCCCCTCCGACAGTGAAGTGCTCCCTCAGTACTGCCCCTCCGACAGTGCAGTGCTCCCTCAGTACTGCCCCTCCGACAGTGCAGCGCTCTCTCAGTACTGGCCCTCCGGCAGCGCAGCACTCCCTCAGTACTGCCCCGCTGACGGTGTAGTGCTCCCTCAGTACTGCCCCGCCGACAGTGCAGCCCTCCCTCAGTACTGCACTTCCAACAGTGCAGCGTTCCTTCAGTACTGCCCCTCCGACAGTGCCGCACTCCCTCAGTACTGCCCATCCAACAGTGCAGCGCTCCCTCAGTATTGCCCTCCGACAGTGCAGCGCTGTAATGAAATCTGTTTGTCTTGCCTGTATTCGTTTTGCACTCATGTATATTACCCTCCCCCACATGGTGTATAGTTTCACTTCCTCTTTCCTGACTAACCTGGAAGGTTCCAGGTCTTGGCTCTTGGCTCCGCCCCTGACTTCTCTTACTTAAAGATCCCAGGATCTGTATGACTCATTCCTGTGAGCCAGTCGGTGTGTTGAGATGTTAGCTCTGATCTTAGTGATTAAAAGCCAACTTGTTAAAATCTATAACTTCTAGTTTTGTGGTTATTGAAGGCGCATCAATTTTAATCACTAAAGAATGCTAGGATGGATCGACTCCTAAAACCAGAGCGTCTGGACTTGGATCCATATTCTGCTGAAGCATCAAATCAATTTGGACACTGGCTCAAATGCTTCGAACTCTTCGCGAGGGCCTCATCCGCTAGCGAGGTAGATAAACTGAGTCTCCTGACTACTCGCGTTAGTCATCGGATTTATTCGTTCATCCGGGACGCCACCTCTTGCACGGAGGCCATCACTATCCTGAAATCCCAATACCAGAGGCCGGTAAATGAAGTGTACGCCAGACATCTGCTGGCTACACGTAGGCAGCAACCTGAGGAATCAATGGACGATTTCTTACAGGGCCTAAAGGACTTGGTCCGGGACTGTAACTGCAAGGCCGTGACGGCCAACGTGTACTCTGACGAATTGGTCCGCGATTCCTTCATCACGGGCCTCAAATCGAATTATATCCGGCAGAGACTGCTGGAGAAGGAGGTCCTGGACTTAAAAAAGGCAGTGGCCACTGCGCGATCGCTGGATGTGGCCCAGAAAAACTCTGACTCTTATTCTTCCGGCCATGCGGCCCTCACCGTGTCGTGCGCGCCGAGCGGGCCGCCATCTTGGAATCAGCCATCTTCCCCATCCAGGTCTCAGACCAGCTCTACACCGCCGGAGTCCCCACACAGAAGTTCACCCAGGAGTCCTACTACAGCGGCAATGTCTCGAGGCCCAAAATGCTACTTCTGCGGCCAGGCCACGCACCCCAGACAACAATGCCCAGCGAAGGACGCTACATGCTTCAAATGTAAGAAAAAGGGGCATTTTAGCAAAGTCTGCAGGGGGAATCAGATTTCCAACTCCGTCACCGCCTCGTGCGTGCCGTGCGGGCCGCCATCTTGGGATCCGCCATCTTTTCCCGACTCAACGGCCGCCCAGGGCCCAACAGTGGCTTCGATCACGGTGGATCAATCCAGGCCACACCCGTTGACAAAATCCATGATGGACATACAGGTAAACGGGAATTTAACGAAATGTTTAATTGACTGTGGGAGTACCGAGAGTTTTATCCACCCTAGCCTGGTACGGCGGCACTCATTAACGGTAACCCCTACACGGAGCAGAATTGCTATGGCTGCTAAGCCCCACACTTCGGACATTTTGGGCTACTGTGTGGTAACACTGACTGTAAAAGGCACGGACTACAAGGGTTTTAAACTCCTCGTGATGCCAGAACTCTGTGTTAATGTAATCTTGGGCCTGGACTTCCAGTGCCACCACGAAAGTGTCACGCTAGCATATGGCGGGTCCCAGCCGCCACTCACAGTCTGTGGCCTATCAACCTTAAAAATCAGCCCGCCCTCTTTATTCGCTAATCTCGCTCCAAACTGTAGGCCCATAGCAACCAAAAGTAGACGGTACAGTCTGGAAGACAGACACTTTATCAAGGCGGAAGTGGACAGACTCCTGCGGGAAGGCATTATTGAATGCAGTAACAGTCCGTGGCGTGCCCAAGTAGTCATAGTTAAAAGTAGCGAAAAGAAACGGATGGTAATTGACTACAGCCAGACTGTTAATATTTATACCCAGCTGGACGCTTACCCTTTACCCCGCATATCAGAAATGGTCAACCAGATTGCGCAATACCGAGTCTTCTCGACTATCGACCTCAAATCCGCGTATCACCAGCTCCCCATTAGAACGGAGGACCGCCCATACACCGCCTTTGAGGCGAACGGACGCCTCTACCATTTTCTCAGAGTGCCCTTCGGGGTAACAAATGGGGTCTCGGTCTTCCAACGTAAGATGGACCGCATGGTTGACGAGAATAAACTACAAGCTACCTACCCCTATCTGGACAATGTCACTATCTGCGGGCAGAACCAGCAAGACCACGATCTAAATCTTGCGAGATTTTTAAAAACTGCCCTAAAGCTGAATCTAACCTACAACGAAGACAAATGTGTCTTCAACACAACCCGTCTCTGTATCCTCGGCTGTGTGGTGGAAGATGGGGTAATTGGACCGGACCCTGACCGATTACGCCCCCTAAAGGAACTGCCCCTGCCACACAATCCCAAAGCTTTAAAAAGGTGCCTGGGATTTTTTTCGTATTATGCCCAATGGGTGCCCAATTACTCTGATAAAGCCCGACCCCTCATTAAATCGACGTCCTTCCCACTATCAGCTGAAGCTCGGGAGGCTTTCACCAGTATCAAACAGGACATTGAAAGGGCTGCACTGTGTGCAGTGGACGAAAGCATTCCCTTTCAAGTCGAAAGCGATGCGTCAGACTTTGCCTTAGCTGCGACCCTCAATCAGGCTGGGAGACCTGTGGCCTTCTTCTCCCGAACCCTTCAGGGACCTGAAATCAGGCACTCTTCTGTCGAGAAGGAGGCACAGGCTATAGTGGAGGCAGTGCGGCACTGGAGACACTACCTAGCCGGCAAACGTTTCACCCTGCTCACCGACCAGCGGTCGGTGGCTTTCATGTTTAATAACAAAGGGGGAAAATCAAGAATGACAAAATACTCAGGTGGAGGATCGAACTATCCACGTTCGACTATGATATTATGTACAGGCCGGGAGCCCTTAATGAACCCCCAGACGCGGGGAATGTGTGCCAGCATTCATACGGACAAATTACAGGGTCTCCACAACGACCTCTGTCACCCAGGGGTCACCCAACTATACCATTTTATATAGCCCCGTAATCTGCCCCACTCCATCGAGGAGGTCAGGGCAATGACCAGAGCCTGCCGCATCTGTGCGGAATGTAAGCCTCGTTTCTACAGGCCTGACCGTGCACACCTTATCAAAGCCACACGGCCATTCGAGCGCCTAAGTCTGGACTTCAAGGGACCCCTTCCCTCTGCCGACCGTAACGCATACTTCCTCAATATCATCGATGAATATTCCCGCTTCCCCTTCGCCATTCCCTGCCCAGACATGACCAGTGCCACGGTCATCAAGTGTCTCTGTAATCTATTCTGCATGTTTGGCATGCCGAACTACATACACAGCGATGAGGGGACGTCATTCATGAGTGACGAGCTGCGACAGTTCTTGCTCTCAAAGGGGATAGCCACTAGCAGAACCACTAGCTACAACCCCCGGGGTAATGGGCAAGTGGAAAGGGAGAATGCTACTGTTTGGAAGGCTGTCACGTTAGCCTTAAAGTCAAAAGGCCTTCCGACCTCCCGCTGGCAGGAAGTCCTCCCAGACGTGCTCCACTCCATAAGGTCTCTGTTATGTACTGCCACTAACGCTACCCCTCACGAAAAGATGTTCGTTTTCCCCCGGAAATCCACCTCGGGCATATCTCTACCCGCGTGGCTGACGTCTCCGGGGACAGTACTATTGCGGAAGCACGTGAGAGGCCATAAAACGGACCCCCTTGTGGAAAAGGTACAGCTCCTCCATGCAAACCCTCAGTACGCCTATATCGAATACTCTGACGGGCGAGAGGACACGGTTTCCATAAAAGACCTCGCTCCCTTGGGGAGTGGAGAGAACGATGAGAGACTACCCGAGGAAGACCTACACCAAAAAGAGACAGGACGCCCAGAGGTATCAATACCCAACTTTAACCTGGAGGACACTGCAGATAACCTGGAAGACACTGCGGAGGCCAGGACAGCGGAGGAACCAGAATCCACTCCCCTAGAGGCACCCCAACCGGCTTTGCGCCGATCACTGAGAACCGCAAAACCTCCTGACAGACTCACTTATACCAACTTTTAAGAAACATCACCCCGATGGACTAAATCTAAAGAAGGGGTGAATGTAATGAAATCTGTTTGTCTTGCCTGTATTCGTTTTGCACTCATGTATATTACCCTCCCCCACACGGTGTATAGTTTCACTTCCTCTTTCCTGACTAACCTGGAAGGTTCCAGGTCTTGGCTCTTGGCTCCGCCCCTGACTTCTCTTACTTAAAGATCCCAGGATCTGTATGACTCATTCCTGTGAGCCAGTCGGTGTGTTGAGATGTTAGCTCTGATCTTAGTGATTAAAAGCCAACTTGTTAAAGTCTATAACTTCTAGTTTTGTGGTTATTGAAGGCACATCAAGCGCTCCCTCAATACTGTCCCCCACACAGTGCAGCGCTCCCTCAGTGCTGCCCCGCCGACGATGCAGCCCTCCCTCAGTACTGCACTTCCAACAGTGCAGCGTTCCTTCAGCACTGAACCTCCGACAGTGCAGTGCTTCCTCAGTACTGTCCCTCTGACAATGCAGCACTCCCTCAGTACGGCCCCTCCAACAGTACTGCACTCCCTCAGTATTGTCCCTCCGACAGTGCAGTGCTCCCTCAGTACTGCCCCGCCGACGGTGTAGTGCTCCCTCAGTATCGCCCCTCCGACAGTGCAGCGCTCCCTCAGTACCGCCCCTCCGACAGTGCGGCGCTCCCTCAGTACCGCCCCTCCGACAGTGCGGCGCTCCCTCAGTACCGCCCCTCCGACAGTGCGGCGCTTCCTCATTACGGCCCCTCCAACAGTACAGCAGTCCCTCAGTACTGTCCCTCCGACAGCGCAGCACTCCCTCAGTACTGCCCCGCCGACGGTGCAGCCCTCCCTCAGTACTGCACTTCCAACAGTGCAGCGTTCCTTCAGTACTGCCCTGCCGAATTGTGCAGCGTTCCCTCAGTACTGCCTCTCTGACAGTGCGGCGCTACCTCAGCACTGCCCTGCCAACAGTGCAGCGTTCCTTCAGTACTGACCCTCCGACAGTGTAGCGCTTCCTCATTACGGCCCATCCAACAGTACAGCAGTCCCTCCTCCGACAGCGCAGCACTACCTCAGTACTGCCCCGCCGATGGTGCAGTGCTCCCTCAGTACTGTCCCTCCACCAGTGCAGCGCTCCCGGAGTACTGTCCCTCTGACCATGCAGCACTCCCTCAGTACGGCCCCTCCAACAGTACAGCACTCCCTCAATACTGTCCCTCCAACAGCGCAGCACTCCCTCAGTACTGCCCCGCCGACGGTGCAGTGCTCCCTTAGTACTGTCCCTCCGACAGCGCAGCGCTCCCTCAGTACTGCCCCTCCGACAGTGCAGCACTCCCTCAGTACTGCCCATCCAACAGTGCAGCGCTCCCTTAGTACTGCCCTCCGACAGTGCAGCGCACCCTCAGTACTGACCCTCCGACAGTGCAGCACTCCCTCAGTACTGCCCTTCCAACACAGCAGCGTTCCTTCAGTACTGCCCCTCCGAATTGTGCAGCGCTCCCTCAGTACTGCCCCCCCGACAGTGCGGCGCTCTCTCAGTATTGCCCCTCTGGCAGTGCAACGCTCCCTCAGTACTGCCCCTCCGACAGTGAAGCACTCCTTCAGTACCGCCCCTCTGACAGTGCGGCGCTCCCTCAGTACTGCCCCTCCGACAGTGAAGCGCTCCCTCAAAACCGCCCCTCCGACAGTGCGGCGCTCTCTCAGTACCGTCCCTCCGACAGTACGGCGCTCCCTCAGTACTGCCCCTCCGACAGTGCAGTGCTCCCTCAGTACTGCCCTTTCAGCAGTGCAGCACTCCCTCAGTACTGCCCCTCCGACAGTGAAGCGCTCCCTCAGTACCGCCCCTCTGACAGTGCGGCGCTCCCTCAGTACTGCCCCTCCGACAGTGCTGTGCTCCCTCAGTACTGCCCCTCCGACAGTGCAGCGCACTCTCAGTATTGCCCCTCTGGCAGTGCAACACTCCCTCATTACGGCCCCTCCAACAGTACAGCAGTCCCTCAGTACTGCCCATCCGACAGTGCAGCACTCCCTCAGTACTGCCCCGCCGACGGTGCAGTGCTCCCTCAGTGCTGTCCCTCCGCCAGTGCAGTGCTCCCTGAGTACTGTCCCTCTGACAATGCAGCACTCCCTCAGTACTGCCCCTCCGACAGTACCCCATTCCCTCAGTACTGCCCCTCTGACAGTGCAACGCTCCCTCAGTACTGCCCCTCTGACAATGCAGCACTTCCTCAGTACTGCCCCTCTGACAGTGCGGCGCTCCCTCAGCACTGCCCCTCCGACAGTGCGGCGCTCTCTCAGTACTGCCCCTCCGACAGTGCAGTGCTCCCTGAGTACCACCCCTCCGACAGTGCGGCGCTCCCTCAGTACTGCACTGGTGTGTCAGTCTGGATTATGGGCTCATGTCTCTCGAGTTTGACTTGAACCCACGACACTCTGACTCAGAGACGAAAGTGCTACTCACTGAACCACGGCTGACACTAATGTGTTGACAAGCACGGCACCAGCACACAGTAATCGCTTACAGATGGAACCAGGCAATTTCCCAGTGTCTGTCCCCGGGAGAGGATGCAGCTCTTGTGCTTTTAATTGCTTTTCTGGAGGAATCGTGATTAGTCAACTTACTGTAACACGAGGATCAACTTACTGCAGAAAACCTAAGGACACCTCCTCCACTGTCAAGCAGGACATCAGTGAGGTTAGTGGTGATGAGACACTCCGGGTCTTGGCTCTCCCAAGCAATGGTGCCTTCAAAGCCCTGTCAAAGAGAGGATGGTATTTAAACCCTGACCTGAAGCTTTGTACCCTGCCTGGAATGGTCCTGCAGGCTTCCACCTCAAACACAACTGGCCAAGTATGAAGACTGCAGTTATTTACTGAGCCATGAAGGAATGGGTCATTTATTCAGCAGATTGGCATACTTGCCGTTGCGTTGGTTTACTACAAGTGAATGGCTGTCAACATGTGAAACCGTTCTGCTCAGAAGGAGGAAACAATAGAACTTGCATTTATATAGCGACTTTCGAGACCTCAGGACGTCCGAAAGCATTTTACAGCCAATAAAGTAGTTTTGAAATGTAGTCACTGTTGTAATCATAAAATCTTACAGCACAGGAGGCCATTCGGCCCATCATGCCTGTGCCAACTCTTTGAAAGAGCTATCCAATTAGTCCCACACCACAGCTTTTTGCCCATAACCCTGCAAATTAGTCCTCTTCAAGTACATGCCCAATTGCCTTTTGCAAGTTCCTATGGAATCTGATTCCACCACTCTTTCAGGTAGTACATTCCAGATCTTAACAACCCTCTGTGTGAAAATAATGCAGAAAATGCGCTAGCCAATCTGCGCACAGCAAGATCCCACAATCAACAATGTGATAAATGACCAAATCATCTATTTTAGTATTGTTGGTTGAGGGTGGAGTGATAAATATTGGCCAGGGCACCAGGGAGAACTCCTCTGCTCTTCTTCGAAATAGCGGCCATGGGATGTTTTACATCCACCCGAGAGGGCAGACAGGGCCTCGGTTTAACATCTCATCTGAAAGACGGCACCTCCGACAGTGCAGCACTCCCTCAGTACTGCACTGGAATGTCAGCCTAGATTATGGGCGCAAGACTCTGGAGCAGGACTTGAACCCATGACCTTCTGACTCAGAGGCGAGAGTGCTACCCACTGAGCCACAGCTGACACTGATGGGATCTAGGACAGTGTTAGCAGTGGCTTGCCTTTTCAGTCAATACCATTAATATATGACAAGAGGCAAGTGAAAGTATGTCACAGGATGTTACTGCTGCCTCATGTGTCAGACAGGCTCAGAGAGCACCCCAGTTACTTCCTGCTAATAAGTGCGTTCCAACTCTCCTATGCGAAATCCAGGTCGTACAAGTTAATAAAATAACCAGTTACATCGATTAAAGCGCTCCTCATGTAAAAGAACATCTGAGAAGTATGCAGGAAGTAAAAGAGTTTGAGGGAGAGGAAGAATGAAGGCATGGTTGGAAATTATGTGTTATTAAAGGGCTATTGTAGGCAGGGAGAGATGTAGCAAAACAAAATGGTTTGGGGAGTGAGTATCGGGGTTAGAGACGTAATTATGAAGGGATCAGACAGATAGAAACAGACTTTTCCAGTGGTTGAGGGGTCTAGATCAAGGGAACACAGATACAACATTAAATATAACAGATTTATGACAGAGAGCAAGAGAATTTCTTTTTGACACACAGGGTTGGGAGGCAGTGGAATGCAGAATTAGTGATTGGAGCAGAGACCACGTCAACATTTAAGAATGGGTTAGATAGGCGATTGAAGGAAAGATAAATACCACAATGAACTCTGCAGAGAGATTGATGGAGGCATCGAGGATTAACGCACAGCGGCCACAGTCGCAGACAGCGTCATTTGTGAGTTTGGCCAGGGTGGTCTTGGTATTGTGAGCAGAGTGGACTTCAGACTGAAGAGATTGAAGCACAAGTTTTGGAAGAGATGGACATGGAGATGGGGGTGGGGTGAGTGGGGGAGGTGACGACAGGTTCAAGCATCTTGGAGAGGAAAGTGAAGATAAGAGATGGGAAGATAGTTTGAGAAACTGGATGGGTTAAGGATGGGCTTTGTAACGTAGAAAAATAAATCTTAATATACTTGGACGCTTGTGATTATATGTCTATCTCATTGAAGTAGCGAGAAGTGTTGGACTGCCCGATGGAGCCACACACTGATGTCCCTAATGTGAGGCACCATCTAGTGCAGGGGCTCACAATCGGAATCCTCTAAATACTGAGTGGGGGGGTAATCCAGAGTAGGAGCCAGGAGCTATCCTTTGGGGGAATGGGGGGAAACAATGGGAGTCAGCCAAGGCTGCCCTCATCCACTTCTTAATGACCAGTTCAATGGCACGTCTGTAGAGGCCTGGGAAGAGGTCTCCTGCTCCCCCACCAGCCAGAGAACAGAGCATTTCATCGCAAGAGCTGAACTGAGTGGGGGAAAAGGGGAGAAAATTCAGCGAGGACTGAAGCATGCAATCTGGGTGGGATTTTCTAAAACCTGCTCAGTGTGGACAGTATATAAACAGCAAAAACAAAATTACCCGTAAACCGCTGCTCGTACCTTAGGTAAAAGGAACCTTTCCACTGGTTTATACCACAATTGGTTCACTTGTACTCCGGAGCTGAGCGGACTGAAGCGGGCGCTGGCAATCACCTCCTGGTAAAACATTCACATGGTAATACAGCAACAACCTCAACCAGGGCTTTAGAAATATAAACCTGGAGTTCCAACAAACTGTTACACAGTGCTGCCTCGTACAACTCACTCCCTACAACCCTCACTGGGCCATTTCCTCAGTAACTGCAGCGTGCCAGCTAACCAGATGGTTACCTTAAGGACTGCAGTGGTTCAAGGAGAAGGCCCACCACCACCACCTTCTCGGGGCAACTAGAGATGGGCAATAAATGCCGGCCTTGCCAGCAACGCCCACATCTCCAGAATGAATAAAAACAAACCAATAATCTTTTCAGACCTGCTGTTGCGTTTTTGCCCCAGGTCCAAAATGAACACCACGGTTACATGAAGAACATTGATACATTCCTATTAGAATTATAAAGGAGATATTAGGACAGGTGACCAAAAGCTCGGTCAAAGAGGTAGGTTTTAAGGAGCATCTTAAAGGAGGAGAGGTAGAGAGGCAGAGAGGTTTAGGGAGTGAATTCCAGAGTTTAGGGCCTAGGCAGCTGAAGGCACGGCCGCCAATAGTGGGGCAATGAAAATCGGGGAGGCACAAGAGGCCAAATTTCGAGGAACATAGAGTTCTCGGAGGGTTGCAGGGCTAGAGAATTTTAGAGATAGGGAGGGATGAAGAGGGATTTTGAACAGAGGATGAGAATTTCACATTTGAGGCGTTGCCGGACCAGACACCAATGTAGGTGAGCGAGCACAGGGGTGATGGGCAATGTTCCCTGTAAGCTGTGCTTTGTTCTGCGCGGTCTGTTTCTTTTAGTGCACGGTCCCTTTAAATTTCTACGCATGCGCAGTATTTACAATGGAGAAGCTGGTTAGCAGCCTGTGCGAGGCCTTTCCCATTACTGCGCAGCCCCTTGGCCACGCAGCTTAGAGGGAACATTGGTGATGGATGAACGGGACTTGGTGGGGGATAGGATACGGGCAGCAGAGTTTTGGATGAGCTCAAGTTTACGGAGGGTGCAAGATGGGAGGCCAGCCAAGAGTGCGTTGGAATAGTCGAGTTTGGAGGTAACAAAAGTATGAATGAGTCCTTCAGCAGCAGATGGACTGAGGCAGGGGCAGAGATGGGCAGTGTTACAGAGATGGATGTAGGCGGAAGTTCTCTGTCTCCATCTCTGGGGATAGGCTATTGACAAACATTCACTACAAGCCCACTGACTCCCACAGCTACCTGGACTACACTTCCTCCCACCCCGCTTCCTGTAAGGACTCTATTCCATTCTCCCAGTTTCTCCGTCTCCACCGCGTCTGTTCTAACGATGCCACCTTCCATACCAGTGCTTCCGACATGTTTTCCTTTTTCCTCAACCAAGGATTCCCCTCTACCGTGGTTGACACGGCCCTTGACAGTGTCCGTTCTATTTCCCGCACTTCTGCTCTCACCCCTTCCCCTCCCTCCCAGAACCACGATAGGGTTCCCCTTGTCCTCACCTTTCACCCCACCAACCTCCACACTCAATGGATCAACCTGCGCCATGTCTGCCACCTCCAGCATGATCCCACCACCAAACATATCTTCCCCTCACCTCCACTTTCAGCATTCTGAAGGGACCACTCCCTCCGAGACACCCTGGTCCACTCCTCAATCACCCCCAACACCCCTTACCCTTCACCTGGCACCTTCCCATGCAAGTGCAGGAGATGCAACACCTGCCCTGTTACCTCCTCCCTTCCCACTGTCCAGGTTCCCAAACACCCCTTCCAGGTGAAACAGTGATTTACTTGTACTTCTTGCAATTTAGTATATAGTGTATTCGCTGCTCACGATGCATTCTCCTCTACATTGGGGAGACCAAACGCAGATTAGGTGACCGCTTTGCGGAACACCTCCGTTCAGTGCGTAAGGGTGACCCCGAGCTTCCGGTCCCGTCACTTTAATTCACCGCTTCACTCCCACTCTGATCTCTCCATCCTCGACCTCTTACATTGTTCCAATGAAGCTCAACGTAAGCTCGAGGAACAGCACCTCATCTTTCGATTAGGCACTTTACAGCCTTCTGGACTCAACATCGAGTTTAACAATGCCCCTATTTTTTTTCACATGGCAGCTGTTGATCATTCTGCCATTGCCATTTACACTTCATCTAGAGCCATCTTTTGTTTCTTAACTTGTCCCATTACCATCTCCTTTTGCCTTGCACCATCATCCCTTTTGTCTCTTAATCTCTCCTGCCTTCCATCCTGTCACAGACCTTCCCTTTTGTTCTTTCCTCTCCTCCCCCTGCACTTGCTTAAAAACCTTTTACATTGTAGGATCCGTTCCTCCCCCACAATTGTAAAATTTATGGAATATAAAAAACCCCAAACCCATGGACATTGAACTGTGAAATATAAAAGCCATACCTCAGCACACAGAGGTGGGCTATGCAGTAAGGGGTTAATTCAAACATTGCAACGAAACTATGGCTCGTTAGAAGAGGCTGGAAAAGACATTATCATAGTCAAATGATATAGGACAACTGCCATCGATTCAATACAAGGTACTGAGAATGCCATCAGCATAGACAATAGCACCGGACGACAGCCATTACCATCTGAATGGTTCCTGCCAAGAAGAAAAAGGGACATTCACACATTCGTTAACTTTGGAGCCAGGAATCTTACACCATAGAAAGGTTGCACTGTTTAAACAGCATGAGGACTGACCAGGCCTGCCCGGTCCGGTCCTGTGTAGACCAGGACGTGGAATAATCTCATAATTAAAAGGTGTTAACCATCGGACGTTACAACAGGAAATATGTTTGAGATATAAAAGAGGACAACTTCACAGAGGGGGTACTGCAGTCGGAAGGAGGCCGGAAGGTTTGGCCTACAATCAACACCAGAACGACCAGCTGTGTGAGTGATTGTAAGTTTCAGTCAAATCGTAGAGGGATTTGTCTGGGTAATTTTATAAGCAGCAGTCAAATCGCAGAAGGGTTTGTGCTGTGGGATTTCGTGTTAGTTTCAGTTAAACTGCGGCAGGGTTTTAACTGGTATTTCGTGTCAGTTTCAGGTAACCTTGTGTAAGGGTTTTGTATTGTGGGTCTTGTGTTATCCCGGTCAAATCACAGAGGGGTTCAATAAACGAACAAATCGAAGGTTGAGCCGAACCCTGTGTTGTGCGTATTTTGTTCTTATAAATCCTGAAGTCAAAGAACTGTCTGTAAGGGGGGGAGGGGGGGACGGGAACGGAACCTCCTACAACATCTCCAACTTCATTGACCTGAAACGTTAACTCTGTTTCTCTCTCTACAGATGCTGCCTGACCTGCTGAGTATTTCCAGCATTTTCTGTTTTTATTTTGGAAGTAAGCGGTCTTGGCGATGGAGAGGATATGGGATCGGAAGTTAAGTTCAGGGACATCATGAATGAGTGGTGGGATTTACCTCCAGTGTGGTTTGGTAGAGCCGCACGGTCAGGTTCTGATGAAAGCCTGCTCCTCTCTGATCGTGGAACACCCCAAGTCTTGTAATAACGATGGGATGGAGAACTCGGAAGTCAATCTTTGAAATCTTGCTACCAAGCACTGTCGAGGCAGGAGTTCCAAACAGACTGATGGCTTCAATTTCCTGTCCTATAACTGTAAAAAGAAAGGAACGAAAGACTTGCATTTATATCACGCCTTTCACGATCTCAGGACGTCTCAAAGTGCTTTACAGCTAATGAAATACTTTTTTGAAGTGTAGTCATGTAGGAAACATGGCAGCCAATGTATACACAGCAAGATCCCACGAACAGCGACGAAATCAATGATAACAACAGAAAATGCTGGAAAAACTCAGCACAAAATGGTGTGGCCTCCTCTACATTGGGGAGGCCAAACGCAGATTGGGTGACCGCTTTGCGGAACACCTCCGTTCAGTCCGTAAGGATGACCCCGAGCTTCCGGTCGCCTGTCATTTTAATTCACCGCTCCATTCCCACTCGGACCTCACCGTCCTTGGCCTCTTGCATTGTTCCATGGAAGTTAAGCATAAACTCGAGGAACAGCACCTCATCTTCCGATTAGGCACTTTACAGCCTTCCGGACTCAATATTGAGTTCAACAATTTCCGATCATAACCTCGGCCCCTATTACATTTTTACTTATATTTTTTAGCCACACCTTTGTTTTGGCTTTTCCCCCTCCCCCCTTTCCTTTTTTTTCTCTCTCTCTCCCACATGGCAGCTGTCTCCCATTCTGCCAGCGCATTTCACACCTAATCTAGAGCCGTCTTTTGTCTCCACTAGTCCTATCACCATCTCATCTCGTTTTGAATACCTCTTAATGTCTCTTCATTTCTGTTTTGTTCTCTCCCAGCCTGGCCTTTCAATCTATTTCATTTCCTGTGCCTTTCCAGTCTTGACAAAGAGTTTGACTCGAAACGTTGACTCTATTTCTCGCTCCACGGATGTTGCCTGGCCTGCTGAGTTTTTCCAGCATTTTCTGTTGTTATTTCGGATTTCCAGCATCCGCAGTATTTTGCTATCGTACCAATGAAATCAATGACCAGATCATCTGTTTCAGTGACGTTGGTTGAGAGATAAATATTGGATGGTCACCGGGGAGAACTCCCCTGCTCTTCTTCAAAATAGTGCCATGGGATCTTTTACATCCACCCGAGAGGGCAGACGAGGCCTTGGACGAGGCCATCTCACCTGAAAGATGGCACCTCCCTCAGTAATAAGTGTCAGCCTGGATTATATGCTCATGTCTCTGGAGTGGGACTTGAACCCACAACCTTCTGACTCAGAGGCGAGAGTGCTACCCACTGAGCTACGGCTGACAGAAGATGCTGATGTGGATACACTCATACAGAAATCAGAATCAAATTTACGTCCTTAATGCACACTTCATTCTTTGCAGTGCAATATTGACTACACGGAGAACATGATGCTCTAAATCATGAGCTACATTATAAATGACCTTCAGCTACAGCATACTGTTTATTATAGATTCATAGAATCATATAGCATAGAAGGAGGCTATTCGGCCCACTGTACTGGCTCTCTAA
This sequence comes from Somniosus microcephalus, assembly GCF_052327205.1. Lineage (NCBI taxonomy): Eukaryota > Metazoa > Chordata > Chondrichthyes > Squaliformes > Somniosidae > Somniosus > Somniosus microcephalus. The sequence continues at coordinate 65,267,415 of NC_140995.1, read as the reverse complement.
AATACTTATCCAATTAGTCCCACTCCCCCCATAGCCCTGCAAATGTTTCCTTTTTAAGTATATATCTTATTCCCTTTTGAAAGTTATTACTGAATCTGCTTCCAACGCACTTGCAGGCAGTGCATTCCAGTTCACAACAACTCACTCCGTAAAATAATATTCCCTCTGGCTCTTTTACCAATTATTTTCAATCTGTGTCCTCTGGTTACCGACCCTCCTTATTTACTCTATCAAAACCCTTCAAAATTTTGAACATCTCTATTAAATCTCCCCTTAACCATCTATCCTATAAGGAGAACAATCCCAGCTTCGCCAGTCCCTCCACATACCTGAAGCTCCTCATCGTTGGTATAGAAACATAGATTAATTTCTTCCAAACATTACAAATGGTCTGCTGAGCCAGTTATGTTTTGTGACGGACCAACTGGGTGCAGTGAACACAGGAAAAGTGGTCAGGGAGGATCGAGTGCTCGTAAAGGAACTTTCCCCAGGTTTAGTCGAGCTGAGGGCAGAACAGGAGACGGAGCTGCGTGAGCGGTCCAGGGAAGAGGTAGACCCAGGGGGAAGGGTGACAGACCCGGGGGGAGGGCGGCAGGCCCGGGGGGAGGGCGACAGGGCCGGGGGGAGGGCGACAGGGCCGGGGGGAGGGCGACAGGGCCGGGGGGAGGGCGACAGGGCCGGGGGGAGGGCGACAGGGCCGGGGGGAGGGCGACTGGCCCGGGGGGAGGGCGACTGGCCCGGGGGAAGGGCGACTGGCCCGGGGGAAGGGCGACAGGCCCGGGGGAAGGGCGACTGGCCCGGGGGAAGGGCGACAGGCCCGGGGGAAGGGCGACTGGCCTGGGGGAAGGGCGACAGGCCCGGGGGAAGGGCGACTGACCCGGGGGGAAGGGCGACTGACCCGGGGGAAGGGCGACTGCCACGGGGGAAGGGCGACTGCCACGGGGGTAGGGCGACTGCCACGGGGGAAGGGCGACTGCCACGGGGGAAGGGCGACAGGCCCGGGGGAAGGGCGACAGGCCCGGGGGAAGGGCGACAGACCCGGGGGAAGGGCGACAGACCCGGGGGAAGGGGACAGACCTGGGGGAAGGGGACAGACCCGGGGGAAGGGGACAGATCCGGGGGAAGGACGACAGACCCGGGGGAAGGGGACAGATCCGGGGGAAGGGCGACTGCCACGGGGGAAGGGCGACTGCCACGGGGGAAGGGCGACTGCCACGGGGGAAGGGCGACTGACCCGGGGGAAGGGCGACAGACCCGGGGGGAAGGGCGACAGACCCGGGGGAAGGGCGACAGACCCGGGGGAAGGGCGACAGACCCGGGGGAAGGGCGACAGACCCGGGGGAAGGGCGACAGACCCGGGGGAAGGGCGACAGACCCGGGGGAAGGGGACAGACCCGGGGGAAGGGGACAGACCCGGGGGAAGGGGACAGATCCGGGGGAAGGACGACAGACCCAGGGGAAGGGCGGTAGATCGAGGGGATGGGCGATAGATCGAGGGGATGGGCGATAGACCCAGGGGATGGGAGGTTGATCCAGGGGATGGGAGGTAGACCCAGGGAAAGGGCAATAGACTAAGGGGATGGGCGATAGATGCAGGAGAAGGGGATAGACCCAGGGTTAGGGAGGTAAACGCAGGGGAAGGTGATAGACCCAGCGGAAGGGGATAGACCCAGGGGACGGGAGCACAAAATTCCCGGCGGTTTCAGCCTTCTCCATTATCCAACAGGACATGTTTGGGCTCAGCCACAAGCTGTCGATAGGCAGCCTGACCCCCTCAGTGACCACCACTAAAGGGGAAGGTTGTGAGAGAAACCTACACACCATGTACTGGAAGGACTCAATATTGAGTTCAACAATTTCAGATCATAACCACTGCTCCCATTTTTTCCAGACAGCAGCTGTTGGTAATGGTTCATAGAATCATAGAAACTTAAGAGCACGGAAGGAGGCTTTTCGGCCCATCATGCCTGTGCTGGCTCTTTGGAAGCTCCTCTCGTCCCATCTTTTGTCTCTTTACCCCCCCACCCCCCTTTTGTCATTTAATCTCTTCCGCTTTCCACCCTATCACAGACCTTCCCTTTTGTTCTTTCCTCCCCTCTCCCTGCCTCTGTACTTGCTTAAAACCTGGTGCATCTCTAACTTTTTCCAGTTCTGACAAAAGCTTGAAACAATAACTTGTTTCTCTCTCCACAGATGATGCCTGATCTACTGAGTATTTCCAGCATTTTCTGTTTTTATTTCAAATTTCCAGCATGCTTGTGTACTGGAAGCCTCACCCTTGTCAAATATGTGAATGCAGCATGTCAATAATCTCCAGCGAGCCTGACCTGGGTCTGTAAAGTTGAGCAGCCGACAGGAGTAGGGATCCTCTCTGTCCTCATCGGGTATGTCGCAGCCATAAGTACCAATTATAAACTTTGCAAGGACACTGCCATAGACAAAAAAATATATATGAAGTAGAGAAGAAAAGACTTGCATTTCTATAGCGCCTTTCACAACCTCAGGACGTCACAAAGCACTTTACAACCAATGAAGTACTTTTGAAGTGCAGTCACTGTTGTAATGTAGGAAACATGGTAGTCATTTTGCAGACAGCAAGGTCCCACAAACAGCAATGTGATAATGACCAGATAATCTGTTTTAGTGATGTTGGTTGAGGGATAAATATTGGCCAGGACACCTGCTCTTCTTCTAATACTGCCATGGGATCTTTTACGTCCACCTTAGAGGAGCCTCGGTTTAACGTCTCATCCGAAAGGCACCGCTGACAGTGCAGTGCTCCCTCAGCATTGCACTGGGAGTGTCTGCCTGGATTGTGCTCAAGTCTCTGGAGTGGGACTTGAACCCAGGACCTCCTGACTCAGAGGCGAGTGAGCCACGATTGACACCTAAATTACATACCCATGATCTTAACACCCTTGCAAAATATCCATACACTTTAGCTTTACACAGCTAGCTGCACAGCACACAGTCATCCCACCAGTTTCAAAAGTTCAACATCCTTTTCAGCTCACAACTGAATCATCAACGGATTGCCTTTAACATCGCAACTGTCCCAAGGCACTGCACAGACAGACGCAAGGAAAGGGAGCGATACGGAGCCAGGAAGGGAGCGATACAGAGGGTGAGCTGAATCTCGGGGGAAAAAAGATGGGATTTTAAGAAGTGGAGTGTCAGACAGAGAGCAGGACCAAGGCAGCTGAAAGTTGGGGTGAAGGGAGGAGTGGGTTGGGGGTTGGGGGTAGGTGCAGAAAAACCCTAGTCAGTGAATCAGAGTATTCCAAAGGGGATATAGGGCTGGAGGAAATTGCAGAGATAAGATGGGGGAATTGATAGAACCATTGATAGTAAAACTCTAACCAAAACAGACACCAGGGGCATAACAGAACATTTTAGAAAATACTTTTTGTAAATATATGCGATTGGAAGCGCTGACTAAATACTGAACAATTCCGAGAAATAAAGCAACAATTGTGAACAATTTTGTCGGAAGCACTGCGACGAATTGAACTGGTCTTCCATCTCCAGGACCTGGGTTCGAATCCAGCCTAGAACAATGGAGTAGGTCTCTTCCATCTACTGGCTGTAATGAGTGTAAGTACTTCTAATACAGGCCTATAACCATAAATTGTATGTGTGTGTGTGTGCTAGGCCGTTGTAGCAGAGCCTGGTCTCCAATCGTCTTGGATCCCCTTGCCATTGGACCAAGACCTTGCTCTGTCAAGCCCGTGTGGTAGCTGGTGTGCAACAGCCACCCCACGTTAAAAGAATTCACGCACAGGCATCTTCCACCCTTTAAAATGAAGTTCGGGGCCTGGAACGTCAGGACCCTCATGGACAACCCCAACAGTGACAGACCGGAACACCGTACTGCTATCGTTGCCCAGGAGCTCAGACGTTTCGACATTGACATCGCCGCCCTAAGTCAGACCCGGCGAGCAAAGGAAGGCCAGCTCGAGGAGCAAGGTGATGGCTACACCTTCTTCTGGAAAGGCAAACCTGAAGAAGAACGCCGCCTCCATGGGGTAGGTTTCGCCATAAAAAATGAACTGGTCGGACGTCTCAGAGACTCTCCTAGCGGTATAAACAAACGCCTCATGACTCTTCGGCTCACCCTAGCCCGGAACCAGTGCGCTACGGTCATCAGTGCATACGCCCCAACACTGGAAGCCACAGACAAGACCAAAGAGGAATTCTACTCCAGCCTCGAACAATCCTTGTCCCGAGTCCCAGCGGGCGACAAGCTAATCCTCCTTGGCGACTTTAACGCCAGAGTTGAAAAGGACTCAGACCTCTAGGGAGTTGTGATTGGCAGAGAGGTGGTAGGAAAAGCCAACTCCAACGGTACCCTCCTCCTGTCGAAATGCTTAGAACATGGCCGTGTCATAACCAACATCTTGTTCCGTCAGAGAGACAAGTACAAGGCTTCATGGCAGCACCCTCGCTCCAAGCACTGGCATCTGCTGGACTACGTCATCATCCGAGCGAGGGACCGTAAGGACGTCCGCATCACCCGCGCCATGACAGGAGCTGATGACTGCTGGACAGACCACTGCCTAATCCACTCTGTCATCTCCATCAATGTAGCCCCAAAACAGCGGCGGCAACAGAAACAATGCCACAGGAAAATTAATGCTGGAGCACTCAAAGACCCCGCTAAGAAAGCCCTATTCAGCCTGTGCCTCACAAATAACCTGACGACTCCCAGTGATGCAGAGACACAGAGTGCCCACAGCGCCTGGTCTGCACTCAAGGCCTCCATAATCAGCACCTGTGAAGAGACGCTCGGTCACTGGACCAGGAAACACCAAGACTGGTTCGACGAGAATGACCAGGAGATCCAGGAGCTAATAAGCCGCAAGCGCAAGGCATTCCTGATCTGGAAACAGCAACAGAACTCGAGAGCAAGAAAGCAGCTCTACAGACGCCTGAAGGCCGAGGTCCAACAAAAAACTCGCGACCTAAAGAACAGATGGTGGGTGGAGAAAGCGCAGGAGATCCAGCAGCTGGCCGACAACCACGATGTGCATGGATTTTTTAGCGCAGTCAAGACCATCAACGGCCCAAGCACCCAAGGCCCTTCCCCACTGTGGGCCAAGAACAGAGAGGTACTCATCAAGGAGAGAGAGGCAGTCAGTGCCTGCTGGAAGGAGCACTTCGAAGATCTCCTTAACCGCGACTGTCTTCGACGCGAGTGTCCTCAACTCCATCCCACAGCATGCTACCCGCCACCATCTCAGCACAGCCCCAGCCCGGCATGAGGTTGAAAAGGCCATCCGACAACTGAAGAACAAGGCCTCAGGAGCAGATGGAATCCCCGCCAAGGCACTAAAGCATGGCGGAGAAGCACTACTGGCGCGAATTCATGAACTCATTTCTCTTATCTGGAAGGAGGAGAGCATGCCAGGGGATCTCAGAGACGTCGTAATTGTGACCATCTTCAAGAAAGGTGACAAGTCCGATTGCGGTAATTACAGAGGAGTTTCCCTGCTGTCTGCCACAAGGAAAGTCATCGCAAGAATCCTCCTCAATCACCTTCTCCCAGTGGCCGAAGAGCTCCTCCCAAAGTCGCAATGCGGATTCCGCCCACTAAGGGGCACAATGGACATGATCTTCACCGCACGTCAATTACAAGAGAAATGCAGGGAACAGCACCAACCGCTGTACATTCTTTGATCTCACAAAGGCCTTCGACACTGTCAACCGTGAGGGATTATGGAGTGTCCTCCTCAAATTCGGCTGCCCTCAAAAGTTTGTCACCATCCTCCGCCTGCTTCACGACGACATGCAAGCCGTGATCCTGACCAACGGTTCCACCACAGACCTTATTCACGTATGGACCGGGGTCAAGCAAGGCTGTGTCATCGCACCAACGCTCTTCTCGATCTTCCTTGCTGCAATGCTCCATCTCACCCTCAGTAAGCTCCCCACTGGAGTGGAGCTAATTTACAGAACAAACGGGAAACTGTTCAACCTCCGTCGCCTCCAGTCCAGATCCAAGGTCATCCCATCTTCTGTCGTCGAATTACAGTATACAGACGACGCTTGCGTCTGCGCTCACTCGGAGGTCGAACTCCAAACCATCGTCAACGCCTTCACCGAAGCGTACGAGAGCATGGGCCTTGCACTAAACATCCGTAAGACAAAGGTCCTCTACCAACCTGCCCCTGCCCACAGTACTGCCCCCCAATTATCAAAATCAATGACAAGGCCTTGGACAACGTGGACCACTTTCCATATCTTGGGAGCTTACTGTCAACAAGGGCAGACGTCGATGACTAAGTCCAACACCACCTTCAGTGTGCTAGTGCAGCCTTCGGTCGCCTGAGGAAGAGAGTGTTTGAAGACCAGGACCTCAAACCCGGCACTAAGCTCATGGTCTACAGAACAGCAGTGATACCCGCCCTGCTGTATGCCTCAGAGACATGGACCATGTACAGCAGGCACCTCAAAGCACTGGAGAGGTACCACCAACGCTGCCTCCGCAAGATCCTGCAAATCTATTGGCAGGATAGCCGCACCAACGTCAGTGTTCTTGCTCAGGCCAACATCCCCAGCATCAAAGCTTTGACCACGCTCATATCAGCTCCGATGGACGGGTCACATTGTCCGCATGCCCGATATGAGACTCCCAAAAGAAGCGCTCTACTCGGAGCTCCGGCACGGCAAGAGAGCCCCAGGTGGGCAGAGGAAATGCTTCAAGGACACCCTTAAAGCCTCCTTGAAAAAGTGTAACATCCCCACCGACACCTGGGAATCCCTGGCCCAAGACCACTCAAAGTGGAGGAGAAGCATCCGGGAAGGCGCCGAACACCTCGAGTTTCTTCGCTGAGAGCAAGCGGAAACCATGCGCAGGCAGCGCAAGTCAACCCAAGCACCCCACCCACCCACCCCTTCAACCACCGTCTGCCCCACCTGTGACTGAGACTATAGGTCCCGCACTGAACTCATCAGTCACCTGCAAACTCATTTTTAATGTGGAAGCAAGTCATCCTCGGTTCCGAGGGACTGCCTAAGAGATAACCATAAATCTACATAGAATTTACAGCACACAAACAGGTCATTCGGCCCAACTGGTCTGTGCCGGTGTTTATGCTCCACACGAGACTCCTCCCTCCCTATATTCATATCCTTCTATTCCTTTCTCCCTCATGTGTTTATTTAGCTTCCCCTTAAATGCATCAATTCTGTTTGCCTCAACTGCTCCTTGTGGTAGTGAGTTCCACATTCTCTCCACTCTCTGAGTGAAGAAGTTTTTTCCTGAATTCCTTATTAGATTTATTAGTGACTATCTTATATTTATGGCCCCTAGTTTTGGACTCCCACACAAGTGGAAACATCTTCTCTACATCTACCTATCAAACCTGTCCATAATTTTAAAGACCGCTACCAGGTCACCCCTCAGGCTTTTCCTTTCTAGAGAAAAGAGCCCCAGCCGGTTCAATATTGCCTCTAATATAGCATTAACTGGCAATCTCACTCAGGGGACACAGAATAGCTGGTGTGGGGAATGATGGTGCACAAATGGAACTAAGGAGCATTGTTGGGGCAGGGTAGAGAGAGTTTTACTCTGCATCTAGGCATGTTTTACCTGACTTGGGAATGCTCGCTACTGACACTGGGAGCTTAAAATGCAAACTGTCCCATTCTCCAACACTAAGAACCCTCAACTCAAGACTGGCAAAAACAAAGATAAGATTATGAATGTGAATTTCTACCTTCTGCTCAATGTAACATCCTTTGCAGGTATCTTTCAACAAACTCAGTAACAGAAGCTGGGATTGTTCTCCTTAGAGCAGGTTAAGAGGAGGTTTAATAGAGGTGTTCAAAATCATGAAGGGTTTGATAGAGTAACTAAGGAGAAACAATTTCCATTGGCAGGAGGGTCAGTAACCAGAGGGCACAGATTTAAGGTAATTGGCAAAAAAGCCAGAGGCGAGATGAGGAGAATTTTTTTTATGCAGCGAGTTGTTAGTCTGGAATGCTGTGCCTGAAAGTGCAGGAGAAGCAGATTCAAAAGTAACTTGCAAAAGGGAATTGGATATATAATTGAAAAGGAAAAACTTGCTGGGCTATGGGGAAATAGCAAGGAAGTGGGACTAATTGGATAGCTCTTTCAAAGAGCTGGCACAGGCACAATGGGCCCAATGGCCTCCTTCTGTGCTGTATGATTCTATGACTATATAGAATGTCCTACACATTGCAAACCTTCTCCCACTTCCTCTGCAGAAGATACAACAGTCATAGATCTTCCACTTTGGCCCAGAAATTCGGGTCCCCACGCTGAGTACGCACTGGGTACTCACGCGTAGGCCCAACGAAAGTGCCGGTTTCGTGCATGCACTGCGCATGCACAGGAAACCGGAATTTCCGTTCCCTTGAAAGAAGGGGTTGACAGGTGGAACGCGTGCGCATCGAACTTACGTTTTTTTTGCATGTTTCTCCGGGAGGGTAAGTCTCCAGCAGTTACACTTTTAAAAAGCAGGCGCAAGGCCTGCTTTTAACAAGGTAAGTGGTGAATTAATTAAAATTAAAACATTTTTTCCACAGGTTTATTATTTTTAAATACTTTAAAGAAAGGTAAGTTTATTTTTAGCCCCGTTAGAAAATGTAATTAATTTTTTCAAAAATTTAAATTATTGTTTAAAATAGTTATTTCATGTAATTTATAGTTATTTTAAAAATGTGATTTTTTAAAAATGTATTTGAAGTTTTAATTATGTTTTGGGGCTTATAATATTTATAGGTTTGACAGCTCAAATTTATGAATGAAGCATTCCCTGCTACCATTGGCTCCCCATGGCCCACGTGATCCCAGGGGACGCTTCGAACTAACTGCGCCCCTGGGATACGCAAGCACTGCGCGCCGGCAGTTGGAGGCGGCCCAGGATCAGAATCCAACACGGGCCCACAGCACAACGGCCGGCGTGCAAGGTAAGTGCAGGTCGGAGGCTTGCACCCGCGGGAAGCCTCCGAACCGAATTTCTGGGCCTTTAAAAATTAAAGTTAAACACTCAGAATAAACTTTTACTCACCGCTGGTTTCGTTGCTGTACTTGCCCCAGCCAAGTGTTCCTGAGTGCATTCCGCAATTTATGGTGGTGTCGAGCTGACAGTACTCCAATCACAACATCGTACTGATCTGCTGTCCACTCTGGAAAAAGAAAGCATCCCAAAGCGTTTTACAGCCAATGAAGTACTTTTGAGATTTCCTCCGCTCTGCTTTGAAATAGTGCCATGCAATCTTTTACATCCGCCTGAGAGGGCAGACGGGGCCTCGGTTTAACGTCTCATTTGAAAGACGGCACCTCCGACAGTGCAACACTCCCTCAGTACCGCACTGGGAATGTCAGCCTAGATTATGTGCTCAAGTCTCTGGAGTGGGACTTAAACCCACGACCTTCTGTATCAGCAGAATCTTTGAACACTATAACTTACTGTAACATTTCCTGTGTATAAGGTACACTACACGGAACTCCTCCACACTATGCTGTGTGTGGATGTTTGGATGGCACTGACTGAAGTCCTTTACCCCACACTGGATATACTGAACTACAGTGAAAGTTCAAAGAGCTCTAGTTTCACAGACTCACATATCTTACTAACAACAACAAGATCCATTTATATAGGGCCTTTATCGTAGTAAAACATCCCAAGACGCTTCACAGGCGCATTATCAAACAAAATATTACACCAAGCCACATAAGGAGATATTAGAACAGGTGACTAAAAGCTTGGTCAAAGATGAAGATTTTAAGGAGTGTCTTAAAGGAGGTGAGAGAGGCAGAGTGGTTTAGGGAGGGAATTCTAGAGCTCAGGGCCTAGACAGCTGAAGGCACGGCCACCAATGGTGGGGCGAAGGAAGTGGGGGATGAGCAGGAGGCCAGAATTGGAGGAACGTAAATTTCTTGGAGAGTTGTAGGGCTGGAGGAGGTTACAGAGATAGGGAGGGGGCGAGGCCATGGAGGGATTTGAAAACATGGAAGAAAACGTTAAAATCGAGCCGTTGTCGGACCAGGAGCCGATATAGATCCGTGAGCACAGGAGCGATAGGTGAATGGGACTTGGTGTGAGATAGAACACGGGTAGCAGCAATCAAAAATAATGAAAGAAAATATTGGCGGGAAAAAAACCTGCAAAAATGGTAGTCTACCCAGCAAAACCAACTGATGTATGGAGCAAAATGCAAATAAAAACACACAAAAAACACAAAAGACTTTTAACGTGGAAAGTAAATTGCCATTTCCCTTTATAAGAAGTCTGTTTGAACTGGGCATGTCCCAGGATTCCCAAGCATCCATTTTATGTGCGCAAACAGCACACTACGAGCAGAGGCTCACTCAAAATCACAATGTTGGCTGTGGAACCTGATGGAAATATTTTACGGAGTGTCTATTGACACCATTGTGTCAGCCAATGAGTTGGAGATGGGGAATTACGGCAGGACATACATAGCAAACAAACAGAGTCTATTTAAACAGCAGACAGTCTATTGACTCAGCAAACAGAGTCTATTTACTCAGCAGGGTCTATTTCCTCAGCAGTGTCTATTTCCTCAGCAGAGTCGATTTACTCAGCAAACAACAAACAGAGTCTATTTACTCAGTAGAGTCTATTGACTGAGCAGACAGTGCCTATTTACTCAGTAGAGTCTATTTGATAAGAGTCTCTGTGAACTACAGCAAACAGAACACAAGACCGAAACTTCAGCAAAGTCTCCCGATCAAAGCAGGATTATTTCTCCAGCAAAAGGCAGTGAGTGGAGGATCGTTACGTATTACAAATTATGAGCGTAAAATCAATCCCAGTCACTTACAGCAGTCTCCAGTCGTGATTGACCTGGGAATTACCCAATCATCTCCATTCTGGCCAGGAATAGCGGTGTCACTATCAATGTTCCCTGCAATTTTATTTGGGTGTGCAGCCCATTCAGTTTTGCGTTTTAACATTGCAAAGGCCGGTCCCGGGCTGCGCCGCTTATAGGGAACGTTGCCCACTATATGCAGCCAATATTTTATTCCTTTAAATGAGAGCCGCGCATGCCGGTAGCTTGGCCTTAATTTTTAGCCCCACTAAGATCAGTTGCGGGAGGCACCTCATTTCTCCACTTGGCATCTCAGGAGGCCATCAAATGGATAGCCAAACAAGACATCCCATTATACGTTTTTCTCATCATGCGAAAGTAGTAGTTATCCCCAAATCACATCAATAATATGTCGCACAACCTGACACTGAAAGCCAACAGTGCTGATTATAATACTGCTGAAATCCCCATATATGCACATATAATTATATCTCTCAATATCAATTCTTTCATATTTCGGGCTTTGCCGGCAGTTTAGAGTTGATTAATCAGTGCCTTTAGCACCATCAGTGCTTTTTTATTTCCTTCTTTCAGCCTCAAGATGGCAATCGAAGCAGAACCCCTACTCTTGTTACTGGTATTTTAATCAGCTGAATGACTTGGCGCTGAAGCATAAAAGGAGCTAATACCAAGAGGCTTTGAGCATCAAATAGCAGGTAAGCGCTGGACAGAACATAAGAACATAAGAAATAGGAGCAGGAGTAGGCCATTTGGCCCCTCGTGCCTGCTCCGCCATTTAATGAGATCATGGCTGATCCGATTTTGGCCTCAACTCCACTTTCCTGCCTGCTCCCCATAACCCTGGACTCCCCTGTTGCTCAAAAATCTGTCTCTCTCAGCCTTGAATATATTCAATGACTCAGCTTCCACAGCTCTCTGGGGTAAAGAATTCCAAAGATTCACGACCCTCTCAGCGAAGAAATTCCTCCTCATCTCCGTCTTAAATGGGCGACCCCTTATTCTGAGACTATGCCCCCTAGTTCTAGATTCCCTGACGAGGGGAAACATCCTTTCAGCATCTACCCTGTCCAACCCCCTCAGAATCTTATATATTTCAATAAGATCACTTCTCATTCTTCTAAACTCCAATGAGTATAGGCCCAACCTGCTCAATCTTTCCTCATAAGGCAACCCTTCCACCCTAGTAATCAACCTCGTGAACCTTCTCTGAACTGCCTCCAATGCAAGTATATCCCTCCTTAAATAAGGGGACCAAAACTGTATGCAGTACTCTATGTGTGGTCTCACCAGCGCCCTATACAGTTGTAGCAAGACTTCCCTACTTTTATACTCTATCCCCCTTGAAATAAAGGCCAACATTCCATTTGCCTTCCTAATTACTTGCTGCACCTGCATGTTAACTTCATGTGTTTCATGTACGAGGACACCCAAATCCCTCTGTACCACCGCATTCTGTAGTCTTTCTCCATTTAAATAACATTTTTCTTTTCTATTCTTCCTACCAAAGTGGATAACTTCACATTTTCCCAAATTATACTCCATCTGCCAAATTTTTGCCCACTCACTTAACCTATCTATATCCCTTTGGAGACTCTTTATGTCCTCCTCACAACTATCTTTGTATCGTCAGCAAATTTGGTTACAATACACTTGCTTCCTTCATCCAAGTCATTAATATAGATTGAAAATAGTTGAGGCCCCAGCACTGATCCCTGTGGCAGCCCACTAGTTACAGATTGCCAACCTGAAAATTACCCATTTATCTCGACTCTCTGTTTTCTGTTAGTTAGCCAATCCTCTATCCAATCTAATGTATTATCCCCAACACCATGAGCTCTTATCTTATGCAGTAACCTTTTATGTGGCACCTTGTCGGATACCTTTTGGAAATCCAAATACACTACATCTACTGGTTCCCCTTTATCCACCCTGCTCGTTACATCCTCAAAGAACTCTAATAGATTTGTCAAACACGATTTCCCTTCCATAAAACCATGTTGACTCTGTTTGATTGTATTATGATTTTGTAAATGCCCTGCTGCTACTTCTTTAATAATGGATTCGAGCATTTTGCCAATGACAGATGTTAGGCTAACTGGCCTATAATTTCCTACTTTCTGTCTCCCTCCTTTTTTGAATAAGGGCGTTACATTTGCGGTTTTCCAATCCACAGGGATTTTTCCAGAGTCAAGGGAATTTTGGAAGATTACAACCAATGCATCCACTATCTCTGTAACCACTTCTTTTAAGACCCTAGGATGCAGGCCATCAGGTCCAGGGGACTTGTCAGCCTTTAGACCCATAAGTTTGCCTAGTACTTTTTCTCTAGTGATAGTGATTGTTTTAAGTTCCGCCCTCCCTTTTGCCCCTTGATTTTCTACTATTACTGGGATGTTTTTAGTGTCCTCTACTGCGAAGACAGATACAAAATATTTGTTCAATGCCTCTGCCATTTCCTTGTTTCCCATTATTATTTCCCCAGTCTCGTCCTCTAAGGGACCAACGTTTATTTTAGCTACTCTCTTCCTTTTTATATACTTGTAGAAGCTCTTACTCAGTTTTTATATTTCTTGCTAGTTTACTCTCATAAGCTATTTTCTCCCGCTTTATTATTTTTTTAGTCATCCTTTGCTGGTTTCTAAAATTTTCCCAATCTTCTGGCCTACCACTAATCTTTGCAACATTGTATGCCTTTTCTTTCAATTTGGTACCATCCTTAACTTCCTTGGTTAGCCACGGTTGGTTCATCCTTCTCTTCAAGTCTTTCTTTCTCACTGAAATATATCTTTGTTGAGAGTCATGAAATATCTTTTTAAATGTCTGCCACTGCATTTCTACCGTCTTACCTTCTAATCTGTTTTCCCAGTCCACTTTAGCCAACTCTCTCCTCATACCTTTGTAATTGCCTTTATTTAAGTTTAATACTCTAGTTTCAGATCCAAGTTTCTCACCTTCAAACTGAATGTGGAATTCTATCATGTTATGATCACTCTTCCCTAGAGGATCCTTTACTATGAGATCATTCATTAATCCTGTTTCATTAAACATTACCAGATTTAAAATAGCCAGTTCCCTGGTCGGTTCCACAACATATTGTTCCAAGAACCTGTCCCAAATACACTCTATGAACTCGTCCTCAAGGCTTCTTTTGCCAATTTGATTTGGCCAATCTATATGAAGATTAAAATCGCACACGATTATTGCAGTACCTTTCTTACAAGCCCCCATTATTTCTTGATTTATACTCTGTCCTATAGTGTAGCTACCGTTAGGGGGCCTATAGACTACTCCCACCAGTGCCTTCTTTCCCTTACTATTTCTTACCTCCACCCAAATTGATTCTACATCTGGAACTTCCGAGCCAAGATCATTTCTCACTATTGCACTGATCTCGTCCTTTATTAACAGAGCTACCCCACCTCCTTTTCTTTTGTCTAGCCTTCTGAAATGTCAAATATCCCTGAATATTCAGTTCCCAGCCTTGGTCACATTGCAACCATGTCTCTGTGATGGCTATTAGATCATATCCATTTATTTCTATTTGTGCCGTCAATTCATCTATCTTGTTACGAATGCTGCGTGCATTCAGATAAAGAGCCTTTAATTTTGTCTTTTTATCATTTTCCCTACTCTGACCTTATTTGCTGGTGCACTCTTATGTTTGTACGCTCTGTCCCTTCCTGTCACACTCTGGTTTTCATTGCCCATATCGCTACCCTGCACTATTGCCTTGTCCTTTCTCTTTAACTTTCTAAAGTGCAAGGGCTGAGGCTCCTCCAATGCTACCTCCTAGATTCCCATACCTGCCTCACTCGCAGATAGATCAGCTGTGTAAAGTGTCTGTGATGCTCAGCAATACACATCACCTGCACCGGTCAGATAGTAATCATTAGTGAGAGTGACCAAATCCATCGCTTGACGCACATCCCATGATTTCTACATTCCCCATTCTAAATGGTGGCCTGCCCCCCTAACACCGTGATATCCACATCCATTTTCACGTGATACAAAATGGTATTACAGTGAGGACGTAGTCCAGCAAACAACTGGGGACTTGTGCAAAAATTGGGAGAGCTGTCCCACAGACTAGTCAAGCAACAGCCTGAAATAGTCATACTCACAGAATCATACATTTCACCCAATGTCCCAAACTCCTCCATCACCATCCCTGGGTATGTCCTGTCTCACCGGCAGGACAGACCCACCAGGGGTGGCGGCACAGTGGTATACAGGTGGGAAGGAGTGGCCCTGGGAGTCCTCAACATTGACTCCGTACCCCATGAAGCCTCATGGCTTCAGGTCAAGCATGGGCAAGGAAACCTCCTGCTGATTACTACCTACGACCCTCCCTCAGCTGATGAATCAGTACTCCTCTATGTTGAACACCACTTGGAAGAAGCACTGAGAGTAGCAAGGGCACAGAATGTACTCTGGGTGGGGGGATTTCGATGTCCATCACCAAGAGTGGCTCGGTAGCACCACTACTGACCGAGCTGGCCGAGTCCTGAAGGACATAACTGCCAGTCTGGACCTGCGACAGGTGGTGAGAGAACCAACGAGGGAAAAACCTACTTGACCTCATCCTCACCAATCTACCTGTCGTAGATGCATCTATCGATGACAGTGTTGGCAGCAGTGACCACCGCACAGTCATTGTGGAGACGAAGTCTCGTCTTCACACTAAGGACACCCTCCATCGTGTTGTGTGGCAATACCACCATGCTAAATGGGATAGATTCAGAACAAATCTAGCAGCTCAAAACTGAGCATCCATGAGGCGCTGTGGGCCATCAGCAGCAGCAGAATTGTATTCCACACAATCCGCAACCACATGGCCCGGCATATCCCTCACTCTGCCATTACCATCAAGCCAGGGGACCAACCCTGGTTCAATAAGGAGTGTAGAGCATGCCAGGAGCAGCACCAGGCGTACCTAAAAATGAGGTGCCAACCTGGGGAAGCTGCAACACAGGACTACATGCATGCTAAAAAGCAGATGCAGCATGCTATAGACAGGGCTAAACGATCCCACAATCAACGGATCAAATCAAATCAAATCAAATCAACTTTTATTGTCATTGTTAGTGCACAATTGCAGTACAACGAAATGTAGGCTTGCGGCTCCTGAGAGTGTACAATTTGGATTAGGACACTTAAACATTTCAACATACATTTGTACATATATATTAGCATAAATATGACCATAATAAAGTGCATCGGCAGATGTGCAGGCTTTAGTGTTTATTTGTGGCGTTCAGTAGGATGACAGCCCTGGGAAAGAAGCTGTTCCTAAATCTGGTCGTACGGGTGCGAATGCATCTGTAGCGTCTTCCAGATGGTAGGAGGGCGAACAGACTGTGGCTGGGGTGGGTAGGGTCTTTGATGATGGACCGTGCCCTCCGTAGGCAGCGTTTCTGATATATATGTTCTATGGTCGGTAGCCGGGTGCCGGTAATGCGTTGGGCAGTTTTGACTACCCGCTGCAGGGCTTTCTGGTCATGGGAGCTACAGCTGCCGTACCATACCGTGATACAGTTTGTCAGGATGCTCTCTATAGTGCAGCGGTAGAAGTTAGAGAGGATCGGGGGTGACAGATTACATCCCTTCAGCCTCCTCAAGAAATATAGGCGCTGCTGGGCCTTCTTCACCAGAGAGGAGGTGTTGAGGGACCAGGAGAGGTCTTCCGTGATGTGGACTCCGAGGAACTTAAAGCTGGCCACCCTTTCCACCTCCGCCCCATTGATGTGGATGGGGGTGTGACTTCCGCCTTTGGACTTCCTGAAGTCCACGATTATTTCCTTTGTTTTCTTGGTGTTAAGGGCCAGGTTGTTATCGGCGCACCACTTCACGA
The DNA here is from genome assembly GCF_052327205.1 of Somniosus microcephalus. Taxonomy (NCBI): domain Eukaryota; kingdom Metazoa; phylum Chordata; class Chondrichthyes; order Squaliformes; family Somniosidae; genus Somniosus; species Somniosus microcephalus. Next base: position 65,250,740 of record NC_140995.1, on the reverse strand, counting down.
GATGCTGGACCTCCTCCCTGTAGGCTGACTCATCATTGTTGGTGATCTGGCCTACTACCGTGGTGTCATCTGCAAACTTGATGATGGTGTTGGAACCATTAACAGCCACACAGTCGTGGGTGAAGAGGGAGTAGAGGAGGGGGCTCAGCACACATCCTTGTGGGGCCCCCGTGTTCAGGGTCGGGGGGGGGGGGGGGGGAGGTGTGGTTACCTAATTTGACAGACTGGGGTCTGTTTGTTAGGAAGTCCAGGGTCCAGTTGCAGAGGGAAGTGTTCAGGCCAAGAGTTTGGAGTTTGGTGGCCAGCTTGTTGGGGACGATAGTGTTGAATGCTGAGCTGTAGTCTATAAACAACATTCTGATGTAGGTCTCCTTACCATCTAGGTGATTCAGTGCCGAGTGTAGAGCAGTTGTGATTGCATCCTCCGTTGATCTGTTTGCCCGATAGGCAAACTGGTGTTGGTCAAGGGAGGCAGGAACACTGGCTTTGATGTGGGCTAAGACCAGTCTCTCGAAACACTTCATTATGATGGGTGTGAGTGCGACAGGTCGATAGTCGTTCAGACACGTCACAGCCGCTTGTTTAGGCACAGGAATGATGGTGGCGGTCTTGAAGCATGTAGGGACTACTGCCTGGGCCAATGACAGGTTGAAGATGGCGGTGAAGACATCAGCCAGCTGATCAGCACATTCCTTGAGTACCCGTCCAGGGATGCTATCCGGTCCAGTAGCCTTTCGTGTGTTCACTCTGCGTAGAGCGCCCCTTACGTCGGAGGTCGACAGAGTGAGCACCTGGTCTTCCGGGGGTGGCAAGGCTTTGGTAGCCGGCTCCTTGTTGTCCCTGTCGAAGCGAGCGTAGAAGTTGTTAAGCACCTCCAGAAGGGAGGCGTCGCTGACCGGGGGACTGGTGTTTTTGCCCTTGTAGTCAGTGATGGACTGGATGCCTTGCCACATGCGCCGGGGGTCCGAGTTGTTGTGGAAGTGATCCTCTATCCGCAGTGTCTGTTTCCATTTGGCAGTCCTGATACCCTTTTTTAGGTTGGTCCTAGCTGCTCTGTAAGCCGCCGCGTCGCTAGATTTAAATGCTGCGTCGCGTGCTTTCAACAGTGAGCGGACCTCTCCGTTCATCCAGGGTTTCTGGTTGGGGTATGACCTGATATTTTTGTGGGTCGTGACGACCTCGACGCAGCTGTTGATGTAGAATAGCACTGTGGATGCGTATTCCTCGATGTCATTGTGGGCAAACATGCCCCAATCAGTGCGTTCGAAGCAATCCTGAAGCTCCGATACTGCCCCCTCTGGCCATACTTTCACTGCTCTTCAAAGCTTTGCAGTCCTGCCACACCCAGTCGTGAATGCTGGTGGACCATTAAACAACTAATGGGAGGAGGAGGCTCCATGAATATCCCCATCCTCAATGACGGTGGAGCCCAGCACGTGAGTGCAAAAGAAAGGCTGAAGCGTCTGCAACCATCTTCAGCCAGAAGTGCCGAGTGGATGATCCTCCTCCTGAGGTCCCCACCATCACAGAAGCCAATCTTCAGCCAATTCGATTCACTCCACTTGATATCAAGAAACCACTGAGCGCACTGGATACAGCAAAGGCTATGGGTCCTGACAACATCCCGGCTATCGTGCTGAGGACTTGTGCTCCAGAACTAGCCACGCCTCTAGCCAAGCTGTTCCAGTACAGCTACAACACTGGCATCTATCCAACAATGTGGAAAACAGCCCAGGTATGTCCTGTCCACAAAAGCAGGACAAATCCAATCCAGCCAATTACCGCCCCATCATAAGAAAAACATCATGGGAACCAAATGTAATATTTCCAAGTTTACTGACGACACGAAACTAGGTGGGATTGTGAGTTGTGAGGAGGATGCAAAGTGGCTTCAAGGCGATTTAGACAAGTTGAGTGAGTGGGCAAATACATGGCAGATGCAGTATAACGTGGATAAATGTGAAGTTATCCATTTCGGTAGGGAAAACAGAAAGGCAGAGTATTATTTAAATGGTGATTGGGAAATGTTGATGTACAAAGGGACCTGGGTGTCCTGGTACACCAGACACTGAAAGCAAACATGCAGGTGCAGCAAGCAGTTAGGAAGGAAAATGGTATGTTGGCAAGAGGATTTGAGTACAGGAGCAAGGGTGTTTTACTAGTTATACAGGGCCTTGGTGAGACCACACCTGGAGTAGTGTGTGCAGTTTTGGGCCCCTTACCTAAGAGAGGATATACTTGCCATAGAGGGAGTGCAACGAAGGTTCACCAGACTGATTCCTGGGATGGCAGGACTGTCGTATGAGGAGAGATGGGGTCGACTAGGCCTGTATTCACTAGAGTTTAGAAGAATGAGAGGGGATCTAATTGAAACGTATAAAATTCTGACAGAGCTAGACAGACTGGATGCAGGGAGGATGTTTCCCCTGGCTGGGGGGGATCTAGAACAAGGGGTCACAGTCTCAGGATGCGGGGTAGGACATTTAGGACTGAGATGAGGAGAAATTTCTTCACTCAGAGGGTGGTGGACCTGTGGAATTCTCCACCACAGAAGGCTGTGGAGACAAGTCACTGAATATATTTAAGAAGGAGATAGATAGATTTCTAGACACAAAAGGCATCAAAGAGTATGGGGAGAGAGCAGGAATATGGTATTGAGATAGAGGATCAGCCATGATCATACTGAATAGCAGAGCAGGCTCGAAGGGCCGAATGGCCTATTCCTGTCCTTTTCCTATTTTTCTATGTTACTATGTTCTATGTTTCTATCAGCCTACTCTCAATCATCAGCAAAGTGATGGAAGGTGTCATCGACAGTGCTATCAAGCGGCACTTACGCACCAATAACCTGCTCACTGATGCTCAGTCTGGGTTCTGCCAAGGCCACTCGGCTCCCGATCTCATTACAGCCTTGGTCCAAACATGGACAAAGGAGCTGAATTCCAGAGGTGAGGTGAGAGTGACTGCCCTTGACATCAAGGCAGCATTTGACCGAGTGTGGCATGAAGGAGCCCTAGTAAAACTGAAGTCAATGGGAATCGGGAGGGAGAACTCTCCACTGGCTGGAGTCAGACCTAGCACAAAGGAAGATGGTTGTGGTGATTGAAGGTCAATCATCACAGCCCCAGGACATCGCTGCAGGAGTTCCTCAGGGCAGTGCCCTAGGCCCAACCATCTTCAGCTACTTCATCAATGACCTTCCCGCCAACACAAGGTCAGAAATGAGGATGTTCGCTGATGACTGCACAGTGTTCAGTGCCATTCGCAACTCCTCAGATAATGAAGCAGTCCATGCCCACATGCAACAAAAGCTGGACAGCGTTCAGGCTTGGGCTGATAGGTGGCAGGTAACATTCGCGCCACAGAAGTGCCGGACAATGAATATCTCCAACAAGCGATATCTGCAACTGTGTGTGTAGAGCCTGCCAACTGCTTCCTGAAGGAAAGTTTTAACATTTTTCTGCTTTCGTTTATGTGACTTTAATTAGTAGAGAGAATTCTCACTGGTCTACTTCAGGTAATTAATGTTACTGCAATTCATTGAAAATTTGAACTAAAGGCTTTCACTATCTTTTAGGTTTTTGGCAAAATAAGTGCCAGGCTGTGACTATCTCCAACAAGTGAGAGTCTAACCATCTCCCTTGACATTCAACAGCATTACCATCACCAAATCCCCCACCATCAACATCCTGGGGGGTCACCATTGACGAGAAACTTAACTGGACCAGCCACATAAATACTGTGGCAACAAGAGCAGGTCAGAGGCTAGGTATTCTGCGGCGAGTGTCTCACCTCCTGACTCCCCAAAGCATTTCTACCATCTACAAGGCACAAGTAAGGAGTGTAATGGAATACTCTCCACTTGCCTGGATGAGTGCAGCTCCAACAACACTCAAGAAGCTTGACACCATCCAGGACAAAGCAGCCCGCTTGATTGGCAACCCCTCTACCACCTTAACCATTCACTCCCTCCACCACCGGCATACCGTGGCTACAATGTGTACCATCTACAAGATGCACTGCAGCAACTCGCCAGGGCTTCTTTGGCAGCACCTCTCAAACCCGCGACCTCTTCCACCTAGAAGGACAAGGGCAGCAGGCACATGGGAACACCACCACCTCCAAGTTGCCCTCCAAGTCACACATCATCCTGACTTAGAAGTATATCGTCGATCCTTCATCGTCGCTGGGTCAAAATCCTGGAACTCCCTACCTAACAGCACTGTGGGAGTACCTTCACCACACGGACTGCAGCAGTTCAAGGCGGCGGCTCACCACCACCTTCTCAAGGGCAATTAGGGATGGGCAATAAATGCTAGCCTTGCCAGCGACGCCCACATCTCATAAAAACAAATTTTTAAAAAATTGTATTTATATAGCGCCTTTAACGTAGTAAAGCGTCCCAAGGCGCTTCACAGGAGTATTATAAGACAACAAATTTGACACCGAGCCAAATAAGGAGAAATTAGGGCAGGTGACTAAAAGCTTGGTCAAAGAGGTAGGTTTTAAGGAGTGTCTTAAAGGAGGAAAGAGAGGTAGAGAGGCGGGGAGGTTTAGGCAGGGAATTCCAGAGCTTAGGGCCTAGGCAACAGAAGGTACGGCCACCAATGGTTGAGCGATCATAATCAGGGATGCTCAAGAGGGCAAAATTAGAGGAGCACAGATATCTTGGGTGGGGGGTGGTTTGGGGGGCTGAAGGAGATTACAGAGATAGGGAGGGGTGAGGCAATGGTGTGATTTGAAAACAAGTATGAGAATTTTGAAATCGAGGCGTTGCTTAACCAGGAGCCAATGTAGGTCAGTGAGCACAGGGGTGATGGGTGAACGGGACTTGGTGCGAGTTAGGACATGGGCAGCCGAGTTTTGGATCACCTCAAGTTTACATAGGGTAGAATGTGGGAGGCCAGCCAGGAGTGCGTTGGAATAATCAAGTCTAGAGGTAACAAAGGCATGAATGAGGGTTCAGCAGCAATGTTGCGGAGGTGGAAGTAGGCGGTCTTAGTTATGCCGCGGATATATGGTCGGAAGCTCATTTCAGGGTCAAATATGACACCAAGTTTGCGAACAGTGTGGTTCAACCTCAGACAGATGTTAGGGAGAGGGATGGAGTCAGTGGCTAGGGAACGGAGTTTGTGGCAGGGACCAGAAACAATGGCTTCGGTCTTCCTAATATTTAATTGGAGAAAATTTCTGCTCATCCAGAACTGGATGTCAGACAAGTAGTCTGACAATTTAGAGATCGTGGAGGGGTCGAGAGAAGTGGTAGTGAGGTAGAGCTGGGTATTGTCAACGTACATGTGGAAACTGACGTCGTGTTTTCGGATGATGTCGCCGAGGGGCAACATGTAGATGAGAAATAGGAGGGGGCCAAGGATAGATCCTTGGGGGACAACAGAGGTAACGATGCAGGAGCGGGAAGAGAAGCCACTGCAGGTGATTCTCTGGCCACGATTAGATAGATAAGAATGGAACCAGGTGAGTGCAGTCCCACTCAACTGGAAGACAGCGGAGAGGCGTTGGAGGAGGATGGAGTGGTCAACCGTGTCAAAGGCTGCAGACAAGTCAAGGACGAGAGGGATAGTTTACCTTTGTCACAGTCTCAAAGGATGTAATTTCTGACTTTGATGAGAGCCGTTTCGGTGCTGTGGCAGGGGCGGAAACCTGATTGGAGGGATTCAAACATGGAGTTACGGGAAAGATGGGCATTGATTTGGGAGGCGACAACACGTTCAAGGAGTTTGGAGAGGAAAGGAAGGTTGGAGATGGGGCGGTAATTTGCAAGGACGGAGGGGTCAAGGGTTGGTTTTTTGAGGACGGGTGATGACGGCAGATTTGAGGGAGAGAGAACCATTAACAATGTCAGCTAACATGGGAGCCAGAAAAGGAATTTGGGTGGTCAGCAATTTGGTGGGAATAGGGTCGAGGGAGCAGGAAGTGGGTCTCATGGACAAGATGAGCGCGGAGAGGTCATGAGGGGAGATCGGAGAGAAACTGGAGAAAGATGCAAGTTCAGGGCTAGGGCAGGGGGGAACCTTAGAGAAAGTTTGGCTAGGGGAAGGAAGGGAAGTGGCAGAGGGAAGCTGAACGGATGATCTCAATTTTAGAGACAAAGAAGTCCATGAGCTCCTCACACTTTGTTGTTGGAGGTGAGGGTGGAAGAGACAGAAGAAATAGGAGCAGGAGTAGACCATTTGGCCCTTCGAACCTGTTCCGTCATTCAATATGATCATGGCTGATCTTCTACGAATCTCCACTTTCCTGTACTATCCCCATATCCCCTGATTCCTTTAATATTCAAAAATCTATCTATCTCTGTCTTGAATATACTCAATGACTGAGCCTCCACAGCCCTCTGGGGTAGAGAATTCCAAAGATTCACCACCCTCTGAGTGAAGAAATTTCTCTTCATCTCAGTCCTAAATGGCCGACCCCTTATTCTGCGACTGTGACCCCTGATTCTAGACTCCCCAGCCAGGGGAAACATCCTCCCTGCATCTACCCTGCCAAGTCCTGTAAGAATTTTGTATGTTTCAATGAGATCCCCTCTCATTCTTCTAAACGTTAGAGAATACAGGCCTAGTCTACTCAATCTTTCCTCATAGGACAATTCCCCCCCATCCCAGGAATCAGTCTGGTGAACCTTCGTTGCACTCCCTCTATGGCAAGTATATCCTTCCTTAGGTAAGACCAAAACTGTACACAATACTCCAGGTGCGGTCTCACCAGGGCCCTATATAATTGGAGTAAGACGTCTTTTTAATCTTATATTCAAATCTTGTAATAAAGGCCAACATACCATTTGGTTTCCTAATTGCTTGCTGAGACAGGGGAGAGGGGTTCACAGAATCACAGAAACGCCACAGTGCAGATAGAGGCCATTTCAGCCCATCGAGCCTGCACCGACACATATCCCACCCGATCCCCGTAACCCCTACACCAACACATATCCCACCCTATCCCCGTAACCCCTACACCAACACATATCCCACCCTATCCCCGTAACCCCACGTATATAATCCCCCTAACACTAAGGGTCAATTTATCATAGCCAATCAACCTAACCCGCACATCTTTGGACTGTGGGAGGAAACCGGAGCACCCGGAGAAAACCCACGCAAACACGGGGAGAATGTGCAAACTCCACACAGACAGTCGCCCGAGGCCGGATTCGAACCCGGGTCCCTGGCGCTGTGAGGCAACAGTGCTAACCACTATGCCACCTTAAGAAGACGGTTAGCAGTTGAGAATAGAAACCGGGGTTTATCTTTCATTCTGGAATAGTGAGCAATTTAGACGAGAGCAGGACCCAATAATGCTTATGTGGTCCAGCTAGATTTGGCGGTGAATGGCTAAACCAGTTGTCCGCCATATCCGTTCAAGTCTGCGTCCCTTGGACTTAAGGGAGCGAAGAGGAGGGCTGTACCAGAGGGAACAGCCAAGGTGAGAGAGAGTAATTATTTTAATAGGGACTAAGGCATCAAAAGTGATGGTGAGGGTGTGGTTGAGCAGATCGGTAGCTGCAGAAATGTTGTGATGAATGGAGGGCCAAAGGCTGGACAGTTGGGATTTCATAAGTGCAGTTGTACGAGAGTTGGGAGAGAGTTTTTTTCCAGGGGCGGACACAGAAGGAAGTAGGGTTGGGGTGGGGGGGGGTGGGGGAAGGGAGATGTTGGTGGAGAGCGATACAAGGAAGTGGTCAGAGATGGCCTTATCTGCGACTGACATGATGGGAGTAGCAAGGCCACCAGGGGGTGGCCGTGAATATGGGTTGGGGCATTCACATGGAGGGAGAGATTAAGGGAGGATAGGGGGCTAGTGAACTCAGAGGAGAGAGAGCATGATGAATTAAGATGGAAGTTGAAATCACCGAGGATGAGAAGTCGCTCGGTGCAGAGGCTGAGGGAGGAGAGCAGTGAAGATATCTCGGTAATAACATTTTTATGGTACTTGGGTGGGCGGTAGAGAATGAAAATTTTAACGAGAATGAGAAGGGTGGAATAAGGTGAGATGCTCAAAGGAGGCGAATGTGCCGGAGGAGTAGGGGGACAGACCAAGGTATGATTTGGTGATGAGAGACACATCACCACATTTTTTTAGGCAGCGAGTTGTTATGGTCTGGAATGCACTGCAAGAAAGGATGGTGGGAACAGATTTAATAATAACTTTCAAAAGGGAATTGGATATATAGTTAAAAAGGAAACATTTTCAGGGCTATGGGGAAAGAGTAGGGGAGTGGTACTAATTGGATAGCTATTTCAGAGAGCCGGCACAGGCACGATGGGCCGAATGGCCTCCTTCTGTGCTGTATCATTCTATATGGAGGTGACAAAACATTCAATGGATTTGCATTACCAACTGTCTAGATAATCTTGGATAGCCCTCAATATTTTCGGATAATTTACCCAGTTTAAAACAGATACTGAACCACATCACTCCGTATTCGAGCAATAAATCACGTAGCTTTTTTTGTGGGGAAAGAGTGCTTCTATTTTTCCAATTAACAGAGGTCACTTGCCCTCTTTACAGTATTTTCTTCCCTTCCCCTTCCTCCATTACAGCTATAACACTGGCAACTATCCGACAATGTGGAAAACTGCCCAGGTATATCCTGTCCACAAAAAGCAGGACAAATCCAATCCAGCCAATTACCACCCATCAATGACCTTCCCTCCATATACGGTCTGAAGTGGGGATGTTCGCTGATGACTGCAGTGTTCAGTGCCATTCGCAACTCCTCAGATAATGAAGCAGTCCATGCCCGCATGCAGCAAGACCTGGACGACTTTCAGGCTTGGGCTGATAAGTGGCAGGTAACATTCGCGCCAGGCAATGACTATATCCAACAAGCAAGCATCTAACCACCGCCACTTGACATTCAACGGCTTTACCATCGCCAAATCCCCCACCATCAATATCCTGGGGGTCACCATTGACCAGAAACTTAACTGGAACAGCCACATAAATACTGTGGCAACAAGAGCAGGTCAGAGGCTACGTATTCTGCAGCGAGTGTCTCACCTCCTGACTCCACAAACTATCGACAAACATCCACTACAAGCCCACTGACTCCCAGAGCTACCTGAACTACACTTCCTCCCACCCCGCTTCCTGCAAGGACTCTATTCCATTCTCCCAGTTGCTCCGTCTCCACCGCATCTGCTCTGATGATGCCACCTTTCATACCAGTGCTTCCGACATGTCTTCCTTTTTCCTCAACCGAGGATTCCCCTCTACTGTGGTTGACACGGTCCTTGACTGTGTCCGTTCCATTTCCCGCACTTCTGCTCCCACCCCTTCCCCTCCCTCCCAGAACCACGATAGGGTTCCCCCTTGTCCTCACCTTTCACCCCCACCAGCCTCCACATTCAATGGATCATCCTCCACCATTTCCACCACCTCCAACGTGATCCCACCACCAAACGCATCTTCCCCTCACCTCCCCTTTCAGCATTCTGAAGGGACCGCTCCGCCGTGACACCCTGGTCCACTCCTCAATCACCCCTAACAGCCCTTCCCCTTTGCCCGGTACCTTCTCGTGCAAGCACAGGAGATGCAACACCTGCCCTTTTACCTCCTCCCTTCCCACTGTCCAGGGCCCCAAACACCTCTTCCAGGTGAAACAGCGATTTACTTGTACTTCTTACAATTTAGTATACTGTATTCGCTGCTCACAATGCAGTCTCCTTTACATTGGGGAGGCCAAATGCAGATTGGGTGACCGCTTTGCGGAACACCTCCGTTCAGTCCGTAAGGGTGACTCTGAGCTGCTGGTCGCCTGTCACTTTAATTCTCTGCTTCACTCCCACTCTGATCGCTCTGTCCTCGGCCTATTACATTGTTCCAATGAAGCTCAATGTAAGCTCGAGGAACAGCACCTCATCTTTCGATTAGGCACTTTACAGCCTTCTGGACTCAACATTGAAATCACAGAAATCACAGAAACCCACACAGTGCAGATAGAGGCCATTTCGGCCCATCGAGCCTGCACCGACACATATCCCACCTGATCCCCGTAACCCCTACACCAACACATATCCCACCCTATCCCTGTAACCCCACGTATTTAATCCCCCTAACACTAAGGGTCAATTTATCATAGCCAATCAACCTAACCCGCACATCTTTGGACTGTGGGAGGAAACCGGAGCACCCGGAGGAAACCCACGCAAACACGGGGAGAATGTGCAAACTCCACACAGACAGTCACCCGAGGCCGGGTCCGAACCCGGGTCCCTGGCGCTGTGAGACAACAGTGCTAACCACTATGCCACCGTGCATAGTTCAACAATTTCAAACTATAACCCCTGCTCCCATTTTTCATGCTGTATGATTTTGCCATCCCCATTTGCAACATTTTATCTTTCCTGCCTCTTACCTTAGCACAGTATGTTCCTTCAATTCCTTCCTCCCCTCCCCGTCTCTGCACCTGCTTAATATCTGTTACATCGCCAGCTTTTTCCAGTTCTGATGCAGGGTCCCAGACATGAAACATTAACTCTGTTTCTCTCTCCACGGATGCTGCCTGGCCTGCTGAGTGTTTCCAGTATTTTCTGTTGTTATTTCAGATTTCCAGCATCCGCAGTATTTTGCTATTGTATTAGTGGTTTATGCTAGTGTTTATGCTCCACACGAGCCGCCTCCTCCCACTACTCTTCATCTCACCCTATCAGCATATCCTTCTATTCCTTTCTCCCTCATGTACTTATCTAGCTTCCCCTTAAATGTTTTACGAAGATTTCATTTATATCTCGACATTTTGCAGCATTTCTTAATCACCCGAAAGATGTGGATAATGAAACTAACTGGCTTGTAATACTTTCCCCTTGTTCTCTCTTCAAATTCTCCTCTTTATCTTCTCTCCTGATTTGTACTCTCTTACTCTTCCTGCCTCTCCTCAATCTCTCCATCTCCGATTGGTAAGTATTCCTTGAACTTTATTTGGTGTCTGCAGTTCTGAGTACAATTTGTACAGCACAGTGAAGTTGTTCAATGCTTCCTCACTCTCTAACAACTATATAAAGAGAAACAGAAAGATGAAGAAAGTAAAAAACAAAACAAGGTAATAAAATATATTCCGCTTCCCACCTCTGCTAGTATCACTACCTCTCCAGATCATCTGGGTATGTTTGATGCATTGCAATTTTAAATTTTATAAAATGACATGAAAGATTTAAGGCATACTCTGCGTGCTACATGCTGAAGTATTTTGTTATCGTTTTGGATTTTGTTCTCGACAAAACACTGAACAATTCCGAGGTCAGGTTTTGCAGCTTAAAGCAACACAGGCTAACAATTTTGTTGAATGAACCGAGGTGAATTGAAGTAGTCTTTCATCGCAATCGTTTCACAGAATCATAGAATAGTACAGCACTTCATCTCAATCCATGAACATACCCTCCTGCAGTGACTAGGGCATTCATTAATAACTGGTCTCAGTTTAAAGGGCTAGCTTCCCTCTAATCCTCAGTGGGCACCAGACAGACGGATGACAAATAGATGCAAATCGGGGAAATATGTCTTCCAGGTGTACCTCCCGCAACTTATGACCTTTAAACCCTGGATGCAAGGACTGCCAGATGTCCAGAGTTCTCCCGATAGAAATGGGGGGGGGCTTCAAATATTTTTTCTCAGCACTATGCTCACAGTCTGGATGAGCCCTATTAATTAAGGTTGAATGTCTAGGCCATACAGTTTAAAAGCAATAGGATTATTCATTTGAAATGTTTGTCACAGTAAGATTTCTGCTGTGCATGAGGGTTTAAGTAGTGTACGTCACAGTCAATGCTAAAAATATAGTCAAATCTACTCTAGTCTCTTGCTCATCACTTAATATTTGGTTGTCAAGCATGCAGAGCTTTATAGAATTTAAAGGTCATCCACAATTCAAGGGAACAAACAGAACAAAATACCTCAATGCCCTGGGAGAATCCAAGGTGTTGCTAGACTTGTGACAACACACTCACAGGTATTTCACATGGATGGGAGGCATGGAAAGCTTTCTTTCAGATGACAGCTCCCTACGACCTCCCCACTCCCGATATTCTCCTATTTTCTTCCCTCTTCTCCTGAGGCCTGAGAGCTGAGGTACAATTCCACAGGTCTCACCCAAATAAAAGAAATACTTGCATTTATACAACACCTTTCACAAGACGGCCAATTAAGTACTTTTGAAGTGCAGTCTCTGTTGTAACGTAGGAAACGCGGCAGCCAATTTGTGCACAGTAAGGTCCCACAAACAGCAATGTGGTAAGGACCAGATAATCTGCTTTAGTGATGTTGGTTGAGGAATAAATATTGGCCCAGGCCACAGGGGAGAACTCCCCTGCTCTTCTGCGAATAGTGGGATCTTTTATGTCCACCTGCAAGGGCAGATGAGGCTTTAGTTTAATGTCTCATCTGAAAGACAGCACCTCCGGCAGTGCAGCGCTCCCTCAGTGTTGCACTGGGAGCACCGGCCTGGATTATGGGCTCAAGTCTCTGGAGTGAGGCTTGAACTCACGACCTTCTGACTCAGACATGGCTGACACTTTTATGGCTAGGAATCTTCTATTAATAAATGCAAATAACTAACTCACAGTCACTTTTCATTCATGTTTACAAAGCAGAAATTTCAACTCCAATGTGCTTTCATTAGGAAAAACATGATATATGCACAGCAGTGCCTAGCTACTTAATTGTACTTAATAATTATTATAAATGTAAGAAGTCACACAACACCAGGTTATAGTCCAACAGTTTTATTTGAAATCACTTTCAAATAAAACTGTTGGGACTATAACCTGATGTTGTGTGACTTCTTACATTTGTCCACCCCAGTCCAACACCGGCATCTCCACACCTTATTATAGTGTTTTAAAAAAGAAAATGAACACTAATTGTCACTAGGATACCAGTGAGCATCCTCAGGCCAGGTAACCACATGCCTTGGGGCATGGAAGGAGCTATACAAGTTTGTAAAAACCGTGTTGAGCAGAGGTACCGCGCAGGCACAGTACAATGGGCGATAGGAGGCGGAGCATCAGCAGTGACATCACCCAACTCGGCGCCACGAAGGAATCGCGCACGCGCAGTACGATGACAGGTAGGGGCGGAGTATCCGCAGTGACGTCACCGGCCCCAGCACCGCGAGCCAGCAAGGCGGTTATTTGACGGTTAAATTCAACATTACCTCGGAACTGGACAAGGCGGCCGGGCCGCAGAGCGAAGTGAGCAATAATGGCGAGGACACAAAAGCAGGCCGCCACCACCACAGTCACGCTCCGCATTGATTGTCGCGAGAGCGCTGCTTCTAACAGGTTCACCTGCCGGTTAACGGCCAATCATCGCCTCCTCCTTTTTTACCGCGGCCCGCTGACGGCCTACCCACCGCCAGTACTGCGCAGTCGTGATTTGCGTGATGCACTCTGGGAGTTGTAGTCCGCACGTTCAGGAACGTTCTGGTCACGCAGTCAAGCACCAAGCGTGAGGACGTCGGGTACGGCTATATAGGAAGCACCAGGGCAGAGAAGGTATTGGCCTAATATGGGAGTTGCCTTGTATGGGGTTGCAGTGGCTGATTTTCTAGGTTAAGATCAGATAATCTAGTTTCTGAGTCTGGAAGTTAGAAGTTGGTCTACTTGTGTCAGGCATGGCTCAGTTGGTAGTACTCTCTCTGAATCAGAAGGTTGTGAGTTCATGTCCCACTCCAGAGACTTTATCACATAATCCAGGCTGACACTCCAGTGCTGTGCTGAGGGAGTGCTGCACTGGCAGAGGTGCCATCTTTCAGACATTAAACTTCTCAGGTGGACATAAAAGATCCTATTTCAAAGGAGATGCTATTCATATTGGCATCTTGCCCAATATTTATCCCTCAACCAACATCACAAAAAACGATTATCTGATCATTATCTCATTGCTGATGGTGGGACTTTGCTGCCGCGTTTCCTACATTACAACAGTGATAACACTTCAAAAGTAATTGATCGTGTGTGAAGCGCTTTGGGAACCTCATGAGGTTGTGAAAGGTTTTTCTTTCATGGGGAGGGAAAAAAAACAAACACATTTGATAATTGAACATCTCTTTAATAGTTTCATGCTTCTTACTAGTCACCAAGCAGAAAATGAATGAAAGTACCAACCAATTTGCATAACTCAATCACGATATAACAAATTAAGGCTTGGACCTGATTTTCTAATCTATTTTCTCTGAAACTTAACAAGCTGAGCCTAAGTACAACGCAGTTATCTTACAACAAAGCAGTGTGTTTCACCTGCACCCAACGTGAGTGCAGCACATTAGGCAAAAGTTAAAAGAGATAACTCTTTTTGTGCATTTCTCCCAGAAAACATGAGAAATGGCAGCATAAAGGATCAGTATATGAACAAAGCTTGACCTTTCCTCTGGAGATGTCCCGCAGAATGTTAGTGCTCACAATAGAGCTCTTGGAATAGATAAAGTCAATACATTGCTCATACAGATTTATGGCACTGTTACAAATCATGGGAATTTTAACCCCCAATGCCAATATTTCCTCAAATTTTCTCCCCCTCCCCCTTTCCTGCAGCAAATCATGTTGGGGTATGTTTTCCCAGGAAATTATGTTGCTCCAAGTTTCTTGTGCAAATGGCCACTCTTCACGTGTGACCCTGGATTCTGCTAACGAACTATTTAACTATGGGGACTGTTAGAGCCAGGCTCAAGTCCTTGCCCCATATCCATATGCATATTGTATCCACTCCCTCCACCACCGGCGCACCGTGTCTGCAGTGTGTCCTATCCAACCTCGCCAAGGCTTCTTCAGCAGCACCTCCCAAACCCACGAGGGTCCACCCTAGAAGGACAAGGGCAACAGGCGCAAGGGAACATCAGCTCCAAGTTTCCCTCCAAGTCACACACCATCCTGACTGGGAAGTATATCACCCATTCCTTCTTCGTCGCTCGTTCAAAATCCTGGAACTCCCTACCAAACAACACCATGGTGGGAGTACCTTTACCACACGGACTACAACTGGTCAGGAAGAAGGCTCACCAGTGTAGATCAGTGAGCACAGGGGTGATGGGTGAAGGGGACTTGGTGCAAGTTAGGATACGGGGTGCAGGGAGTAGATTTACTTAAGATTAAAGGTATTTTGCCCCAAAATCCTGATATAAAGAGTAATTCAAAATGAAGTTAGGCCTTCAGACTGCTGAGTAGGTGTCCTGACTAATTCAACCCCAAACAGCAGCTGGTAAACTGGCTGGTGAGCTGCATCTGACCCTGGGCCTTCCCTGAATGGTTTGGAGATTTTCAATTGGATTCCAGCACCGGGATTGGCAATCTAGGACTGGGAAGGATGTTGAAACTCACTTCAGTCCATGTCTGCTGGCTGAAGATGAAGGATGGACACATGGTCCTAGTGGGTCTTGTCTGGCTGGGAGATCTCTGTGAGGTGGTTTTTACATCAGGTAAACAGACGGTAAACTTCTTCAGCAGCACCTCCCAAACCCACGACTTCCTGTGTCTTGGGAGATAGCACAAAACGGATAACGAATTGACAGCCATTGAAGTCAATGGAAAAGAAAATCGGGCGAAGTGCAAAACGGGCTGCCAATTCACTCTCGCCTATTTGTCACTACCTCCCAAAGCCCCAAGCGGAATTTCTATGCCCGTCAGAGAAGGGGGGTTTCTTCATCACCGAGTAGCAGTAGGGCTGTCACAATCGGCTTTAACACCCCAGCGTTAAGGATGGGGAAATCAGCCGTGCCTTCTCGCTCACGACCACTATCAAACGAGCCCCAAGGTCAGGGTCGTGCTTTGTCGAATATCCTGCACTCATTGACAGGCCAGGAGCAGTGTGCCAGACAGCTGCTGTATCCCTGGGAGGGGGATCAGTGTCAAAAGGAGGGGTGAGAAAACTGGCAAAAGAAAACAAACATGCTTTCCACAGAATAATGTTCCCTTTAAAAAAAAAGTAAATGGAAATGACACATTCAAAATATAGTGAACACAAGACTTGTGCGTTGAAATGCAACTGATTTTGAAATCAAATAAAGGTTAAGAATATTCCACAGTATTGTCACATAATCCTGAATGTTAAAAAGAGAAATGTAAGAAGTCACACAACACCAGGTTATAGTCCAACAGCTTTATTTGAAATCACTTGATTTCAGTGATTTCAAATAAAGCTGTTGGACTATAACCTGGTGTTGTGTGACTTCTTACATTTGTCCACCCCAGTCCAACTCCGGCATCTCCACACCATGGTTAAAAAGAGAGTGAGAGAATGTTAAAAAGGGAAATATGCAGTTTGAGAGTCTCAGTCACTTCTCATTACTGTGTTTCATGTTTTTAAAACGACATGCTCTGGTCAGACCGCATCTTGGGTACCAGGTTCAGTTCTGGCCACTGAGAAACAAGGGACATTCAAAGGCTGGAGGCAGTGTAGAGGAGAGCCAGTAGGCTAATTCCCAGTATCAGGGGTCTGAGATATGAGGAAACACTGGAGAAACTTGAGCCACAGCCTGGAAAGGAGGCGCCTGATTCTATAGAAGGATCCAAGATAGTTAAAGGAATGGAAAGGGTAAATCTTTAAACTGAGGGAGTAGGACAAGGGGACACAGGCTCAAACTAGTAACAGGTAATTTTAGGACTGATATCTGGAAATGCTTCACGCAACAACAACTTGTATTTATATAGCGCCTTTAACGTAAAACGTCCCAAGGCGCTTCACAGGAGTATTATAAAGACAAAATATTTGACACCGAGCCACTTGGTCAAAGAGGTAGGTTTTAAGGAGCGTCTTAAAAGAGGAAAGAGGATAGAGAGGCGGGGCGGTTTAGGCAGGGAATTCCAGAGCTTAGGGCCTAGGCAACAGAAGGCACGGTCACCAATGGTTGAGCGATTATAATCGGGGATGCTCAAGAGGGCAGAATTAGAGGAGCACAGCTATCTTGGGGGGTTGTGGGGCTGGAGGAGATTATAGAGATAGGGAGGGGCGAGGCCATGGAGTGATTTGAAAACAAGGATCAGAATTTTGAAATCGAGGCGTTGCTTAACCGGGAGCTAGTGTAGGTCAGCGAGCACAGGGGTGATGGGTGAAAAGGACTTGGTGCGAGTTAGGACACGGGCAGCCGAGTTTTGGATCACCTCAAGTTTACGTAGGGTAGAATGTGGGAGGCCAGCCAGGAGTGTGTTGGAATAGTCAAGTGTAGAGGTAACAAAGGCATGGATGAGGGTTTCAGCAGCAGATGAGCTGAGGCAAGGGCGGAGTTTGGCGATGTTACGGAGGTGGAAATAGGCGGTCTTAGTTATGCTGCAGATATGTGGTCGGAAGCTCATTTCAGGGTCAAATATAACACCAAGGTTGGGAACAGTGTGGTTCAGCGTCAGACAGATGTTAGGGAGACGGATGGAGTCAGTGGCTAGGGAACGGAGTGTGTGGCGGGGACCGAAATCAATGGCTTCAGTCTTCCCAATATTTAATTGGAGAACATTTCTGGTCGTCCAGAATTGGATGTCGGACAAGCAGTCTGACAATTTAGAGACCGTGGAGGGGTCGAAAGAAGTGGTAGTGAGGTAGAGCTGGGTGTCGTCAGCGTACATGTGGAAACTGACGCTGTGTTTTCGGATGATGTCGCCAAGGGGCAACATGTAGATGAGAAATAGGAGGGGGCCAAGGATAGATCCTTGGGGGACAGCAGAGGTAACGATGCAGGAGCGGGTAGAGAAGCCACTGCAGGTGATTCTCTGGCCACGATTAGATAGATAAGAATGGAACCAGGTGAGTGCAGTCCCACTCAACTGGAAGACAGTGGAGAGGCATTAGGAGGATGGAGTGGTCAACCGTGTCAAAGGCTGTAGACAAGTCAAGGATGAGAGGGATAGTTTACCTCTGTCACAGTCACAAAGGATGTCATTTGTGACTTTAATGAGAGCCGTTTCGGTACTGTGGCAAGGGCGGAAACCTGATTGGAGGGATTCAAACATGGAGTTGCGGGAAAGATGGTCACGGATTTGGGAGGCGACAACACGTTCAAGGACTTGAGAGGAAAGGGAGGTTGGAGATGGGGCGGTAGTTTGCAAGGACGGAGGGGGTCAAGGGTTGTTTTTTTGTGGATGGGTGATGAATGCAGATTTGAGGGAGAGGGGGACAGTACCCGAGGAGAGAGAACCGTTAACAATATCAGCTTACATGGGAGCCAGGAAAGGAAGTTGGGTAGTCAGCAGTTTGATGGGAATAGAGTCGAGGGAGCAGGAAGTGGGTCTCATGGACAAGATGAGCGCGGAGAGGTCACGAGGGGAGATCGGAGAGAAACTGGAGAAAGATGTGAGTTCAGAGCTAGGGCAGGGGGGAACCTTAGAGGAAGTTTGGCCCGGTGGGCTAGGGGAAAGAAGGAAAGTGGCAGAGGCAGCTGAACAGATGGCCTCAATCTTAGAGACAAAGAAGTCCATGAGCTCCTCACACTTGATGTCGGAGGTGAAGGTGGAGGAGACAGGGTAGAGGGGTTTAAGAAGATGGTTAGCAGTGGAGAATCGAAGCCGGGACTTATCTTTGCATTCCAGAATGATTCTGGAATAGTGAGCAATTTTGGCAGACGAGAGCAGGACCCGATAATGCTTTATGTGGTCCAAACAGATCTGGCGGTGAACGCAGTGTGATCGAAACTTGAAATGGACTCCCGGGTGGAGAAAAAACCCTGGAATCAATTAAGAACCAATCTTTTGGAGCAATGGGGGACGAATGGATCAAGATGGGCCGAATGGCCTTCCCTATGTGTAAGTACCTTGTGATGGTGAAGCCTTGATCCAGAGTGGAGGACAATTAGCTGAGGGCAGCACTCCCCATTCAGAAAGGCATAAGGTGAGTAGTTTTACGCAAGTGGTTCCACGTTTAATGAAAAACAGAAGGACAACTGTTTTTTCTCAATAACCAATGACCCACAAACAATTTTCAGAACTTGGACGTTTCAAGGCCGCATTACCAGGGCTTGCCAACTCTGGGTGGACGTATTCCTGGAGGATTCATCACAGGACCTCCCGCCTCCAAACACCCTGTCCATTCAAACAATCTTATTTCCCCCATTTCCAATATTTTTAGAATTAATAAGTTTACAATGAAAACACACAATTCTGTTTTAATATCCTATGCTTTTTTTCTTCTGTGTTTGCTCACAGCAATGTCCAGGAGATTAATCTTTCATTCCTGGAGACTCCAGGACAATCCTGGAAGGTTGGCAACCCTATTGCT
Organism: Somniosus microcephalus; assembly: GCF_052327205.1. Taxonomy (NCBI): domain Eukaryota; kingdom Metazoa; phylum Chordata; class Chondrichthyes; order Squaliformes; family Somniosidae; genus Somniosus; species Somniosus microcephalus. Next base: position 65,231,531 of record NC_140995.1, on the reverse strand, counting down.
GCCATTTCATGTTTTTCATTAAAAGAGAAATTTCACCCCCAAGATGTCTGTTCCCAGGCTGCCTCTCGTTTTAAACACCAACAACATAGAAACATGACGTGGCCAAGAGACACTGATAACTGTACAGATATCTATCTCCTTGTTATAATGGGAGCAGGTGCCAACTCGGCAAACTACATTTCTCTTTTAAGCAGATCTTCAAAAACGTTTAAAAAGAATAGTTGAAAGAAATGGCGTAAAACAAAGCTGAAATATATCAAAGGGAGCGTGAGCCAATTCTGATTGATTTTGTATAATGTGAGACCTGCTGAGCGCTGGACTTCGAGACATGACTAACCAGCGTGCACGATCGCCACATCAAAAGTTAAACATTGAAATTAATTTTTGATAAATTTATATTTGACATTCAGATACACAGTGCGATTGTGATGAAGAACTGAAATGTTTGATGTATTCCTTTTCATTTTAGATGAAAAAGACTTCACAAGATCAGTTTGGTTGAAGGAGGTCCCACAGCCCATTAGATTTTCTGCTTGCAGAATGCTAGCCCATCTATCTCCCCGTTATAGTATCCAGGTGAGTCTTAGACGAGTCCAGCATCTTGACCTCAACCTGTTCCAGCTGTGGATCACCCTCCATGTAAAGAAACTCTTCCCAACATCTTGTCCTAAGCTTGCCTTTCACAACTCTGAATTTAAAATTCTCATCCGTGTTCAAATCCCTCCATGGCCTCGCCCCTCCCTATCACTGTAACCTCCAGCCTTACAACCCTCCGAGAACTCTGCCTTCCTACAGTTCTGGCCTCTTGTCCAGCCCCCAACATTGGCGGCCATGCTTTCTGCTGTCTAGGCCCTAAGTGCTGGAATTCCCTCCTTAAACCTTTCTGTCTACCCACCTCTCTCTAAGACGCTCCTTAAAACCTACTTCTTTAACCAAGCTTTTGATCACCTGTCTTGACAATATCTTCTTACGTGACTCGGTGTCAAGACTCATTCAAGATACAGTTAGGGAATGTGATGGGCCAAGTATTTTCCTCGATGAAGATGGGCCCAATGGTCTCCTTCATCTGTGTTTATTTTAAACACCAAGGGTCAGCCTTGTTGCTTCTCTCTGCAGTGTCTTGAAAGCCTGAACAGCCTCCTCATGTTGTGGTATCCTGACAGCTTCAGCACGTACAGCAGTCGTGCATTTTTCTGTACACCTGTCGTGTGTTTTTCAATTCTGCGCTCCTCACTCACAGGCAGTTGTGAAACACGTTCTATTTGATTTGAGTGTTCACTAGGTGGTAGCTTCTCTCCTGACGAGAACCCCTCCATTTTAAACTGGTCAACAATAATAATTCTCCTGTTATTTGTTATATATCTGAGTGATATAATACTCAGTAACTGTGAAAAACAGAACTTATTCTATCATTGATGAAAACTGTGATAACTGACTCGACTTCAGCATTCCTGAGCTTTCAAGCTTCCCTCACTCATAGAATAATTTCCGTACCTTAAAACACTGGGCAGAAATCATCGGAGATCATCTCTCCGAAATTGCAGTTTTGCTGCACTCTGTTCCCCTGTGACGTCCCAACTGTGACACGGATCCTCTCAATAAAACAATCATATCAACCTCGCCCAACTGCAAACCCGCATCCCATTCAGTGAGGAGCCTTGCTGAGCTCGATCCCTGGTTCAATTTGTAACATCAACAACAATAACTTGTATTTGTATAGCGCCTTTTAACACAGTAAAATATCCCAAGGCGCTTCACAGGAGCGTAAATCAGACAAAATTTTACACCGAGCCACATGAGAAGATATTAGGACAGCTGGTCAACGAGGTAGGTTTTAAAGAGCATCTTAAAGGAGGTAGAGAGAGGCGGAGAGGTTTAGGGAGGGAATTCCAGAGCTTAGGGCCTTGACAACTGAAGGCACGGCCACCGATGGTGGAGCAATTAAAATCAGGGATGCTCAAGAGGCCAGAGTTGGAGGAGTGCAAGTATCTCAGAGGGTTGTAGGACTGGAGGAGAATACAGAAATAGGGAGGGGCAAGGCCATAGAGGGATTTGAAAACAAGGATGAGAATTTTAATATTGAGGCATTACTTAACCAGGAGACAATGTAGTTCAGCGAGCACAGGGTGATGGGTGAACAGGACTTGGTGCACGTTAGGACACGGGCAGTAGAGTTTTGGATGACCTGATGTTACGGAGGTGTAACTAAGCGGTCTTATTGATGGCACAGATATGAGGTCGGAAGCTCATTTCGGGGTCAAATATGACACCAAGGTTGTGAACAATTTGGTTCCTTTAAGTCTGCAAGCTCTTTAAGTATCAGGAAAGACTGCACAGGCTGGAGTTCTTTTCTCTTGGAAAGAGAGGTTACCTGATAAGAGGTCTTTAAAATTATGATGGATTTTGATAGGGTAGACGTAGAGAAGATGTTTCCACTTGTGGGGGAGACCAAAACTAGGGGCCATAAAGACAAGATAGTCACTAATAAATTCACAAGGGAATTTAGGAGCAACTTCTTTACCCAGAGAGTGGTGAGAATGTGGAACTTGCTACCACAGGGAGTAGTTGAAGCGAATAGCAGAGATCCATTTGAGGGGAAGCTAGATAAACACATGAGGGAGAAAGGAATAGACGGAGATGTTGACAGGGTGAGATGAAGATGAGTGGCAGGAGGAGACTCGTGTGGAGCATAAACACCTAAATAGACCTGTTTCTGTGCTGTAAATTCTATGTAAAGTACAACTAAGATTTTGGACATGCATTCGTACACCAACCTTTTTGATATATATATATCGATTATTGTGTTAACTCCAGCAATATTATTAGGTAAGGAAGCATTTTAATACCGTGGTCCGATTAGTCGGGATACATTAGATTTACCTTCCGAGAGCAAAATATGGTTTTCTATAAAAACAAATTATTTTTGTTCCTGAACTGTAGTTTGGTTTCACAGAAAATGTTTCTTAACCTATACTTTGTTTCTTTACATGCACATTCAATACTGTTCAGACTGGATAAATTCAATCTATCTTCACTATGTACAATCATTAAAAATAGAATGGCCGTACTTATCTTCTCTCCAAAGCCACTCCCTCCTGTTGCCACCAGCCGATTGTGCTTTTAACATTTTATATTTAACATACAAAACATGAAACGGTCTAGTTAGAAAAAGTCGTCTATATACCTATATTGTCTTTAAAAAATTAAATTACCATTAAATCCTTTTGTGATTGTGCAACTGACACAAGTTTGTGCCGTCAAAACTATGATCAACATAAAACACTCAGTACAGTTCATTCCCCTAGAATTGGAGCAATAATTACAGCATGCACAAGTGACACTCCCAACGCCTATGGTCTTTCGTTCGAACACGGTGCTTCTCGCCTCACTCCCCACGCGCTGTCAGAGGATGACGCAGAAGAACTTCTTCTCCCTGAAGGGGTTCTCCGAGGCAGGCAGTGGGGCGATGAGTGGGTCATCCCTGAGGTGAGCGTCGCAGTAAGCCATCAGGTCGGCTGATGCCTTTGACACCTAGAACGTGCCAAAGAAAGACCAGCGGTTAGCAATGGATTTACCTGAGTGATGTGTGGGAGGAAGAGACCCCTGGATGAAAAGTTCCCATTACTGTACCTCATATTTATGTAGCTAGAATGAAGTGTAAAGGGTTAAATTATGAGGACAGGTTGCATAAACTTGGCTCGTGTTCCTTTGGGTTTTGAAGTTTGAGGGGTGATCTGATCGAGGTGTTTAAAATATTAAAAGGATTTGATGGGGTAGATATAGAGAAACTTATGCCTCTGGTGGGGGGTGTCCAGAACAAGGGGGCATACCCTTAAAATTAGAGCTAGGCTGTTCAGGGGTGATGTCAGAAAGCACTTTTTCCACACAAAGGGTACTGGAACTCCAGCGAGAAGGATAGTAACAGACTTCAGGAGGACATAGACAGACTAGTGAAATGGGCACTCACATGGCAAATGAAATTTAATGCGGAGAAGTGTGAAGTGATATATTTTGGATGGAAAAATGAGGAGAGGCAATATAAATAACATAGAATAGATTTTAAAGTGGGTGCAGGAACAGAGAGACCTGGAGGTTCACATACAGAAATCTTTGAAGGTGGTAGGGCAAGTGGAGAAGACAGTTAAAAATGCATATGGGATCCTAAGCTTTATAAATAGAGATATAGAGTACAAAAGCAAGGAAGTTATATAAAACACTGGTTAGGGCTCATCTGGAGTATTGTGTCCAATTCTGGGCACCACACTTTAGGAAGGATGTCAGAGCCTTGGAGAGAATGTAGAGGAGATTTACTAGAATTATAGCAGGGATGAGGGACTTCAGTTATGTGGAGAGACTAGAGAAGCTGGGGTTGTTCTCCTTACAGCAGAGAAACTTAAGGGGAGATCTAATAGAGGTGTTCAAAATCATGAATGGTTTTGATAGCATAAATAAGGAGAAACTGTTTCCAGTGGCAGGAGGATCGGTAACCAGAGGACACAGATTTAAGGTAATTGCTAAAAGAACCAGGCGGAGATGAGGAGAATTTTATTTACACAGGGAGTTGTTATGATCTGGTATGCACTGCCTGAAAGGGCGGTGGAAGCAGATTCAATAGTAACTTTCAAAAGAGAATTGGATAAATACTTGAAGGGGGAAATTTGCAGGGCTATGGGGAAAGAGCAGGGGAGTGGTACTAATTGGATAGCTCTTTCAAAGAGCCGGCACAGGCACGATGGGCCAAATGACCTCCTTCTGTGCTGTATGATTCTTTTCCTCACTGATGTGGAAGCTCACTGATCTGCTGGTCTAACAGTCCTATTGGCTCATGTAGAGCCACACACAAGGGCCTAGGATTGAATCAACCTTCTGCAGCTGAGACATTTTCCCCATCGGGGGTGGAGGAAGCTAAGGGCACTCAGACAAACTAGCAGAAAGAGGACGACATCAGTCTCACAAATCAGGGCAGGCACGATCCATTTCTGCGTTAATGTAGGCTCTATCAACCCACAGTTTCATTTTGGGCATGCAAGCAAAAATATACGAGGCAACCTGATCCACACAGACCCGGCGATTATTTCTGTGCCTTTTTAGCAATCGATGCACTGCGTTTCATTTTATTACCCATTTTTCAAAGTCAGGAACACTGTGCTGATCTGCGATATAAATAACGTGCATTTATATAGCGCCTTTAACATAGTAAAATGTCACAGGAGTGTAATCAGATACAAACTGACACCAAGGTAGGTCAAAGAGATAGGTTCTAAGGAGCGTCTTAAAAAGGAGAGAGAGGTGGAGAGGTTTAGGGAGGAAATTCCAGAGTTTAGGGCCTCAGCAGCTGAAGGCACGGCTGCCAAAGATCTCAGAGGGATGGAGGGGGTTTACAGAAATAGGGAAGGGCGAGGCCATGAATGGATTTGAACACGAGGATGAGAAATTTAAAATTTTGAGGCGTTGACAGACCAGGAGCCAATGTATAAAATGCCGCACTGACAGTCCGTGTGAGGTGGAGCAGGTTAGTCTATTGGGCAAAATAAAACCGAAAAGCACAAGGAGTAAAAATACTTAATTGGAGGAAGGCCAATTTCAGTGGGTTGAGAATGGATCGGGCCCGGGTAAATTGGAATCAAAGATTGGCAGGTAAAACTAATCGAACAATGGGCTGCCTTTAAAGAGGAGATGGTTCAGGTACAGTCGAGGTACATTCCCACGAGGGGGAAAGGTAGGGCAACCAAAGTCAGAGCTCCCGGGATGACGAAAGAGATAGAGAATAAGATGAAGCAGAAAAAGGGGGCATATGACAGATGTCAGGTTGAGAATACAAGTGAGAACCAGGCTGAATATTGAAAGTTCAGAGGGAAAGTGAAAAAGGAAATAAGAGGGGCAAAGAGAGAGTATGAGAATAGATTGGCAGCTAACATAAAAGGGAATTCAAAAGTCTTCTATAGTCATATAAATAGTAAACGGGTAGTAAGAAGAGGGGTGGGGCCGATTAGGGACCAAAATGGAGACCTACGCATGCAGGCAATGGGCATGGCTGAGGTACTAAATGAGTACTTTGCATCTGTTTTTACCAAGGAAGAAACTGCCAAAGTCATGGTGAAAGAGGAGGTAGTTGAGATAATGGATGGGATAAAAATTGATAAATAGGAGGTACTAGAAAGGCTGGCTGTACTTAAAGTAGATAAGTCACTAGGACCGGATGAGATGCATCCTAGGATGCTGAGGGAAGTAAAGGTGGAAATTGTGGAGGTACTGGCCATAATATTCCAATCCTCCTTGCATACGGGGGTAGTGCCAGAGGGCTGCAGTGTGTACCATCTACAAGATGCACTGCAGCAATTCGCCAAGGCTTCTTAGGCAGCACCTTCCAAACCCACGACTTCTTCCACCTAGAAGGACAAGGGCAGCAGGCGCATGGGAAAACCACCACCTCCAAGTTCCCCTCCAAGTCACACACCATCCTGACTTAGAAGTATATCGCTGATCCTTCATAGTCGCTGGGTCAATATTCTGAAACTCCCTACCTAACAGCACTGTGGGAGTACCTTCACCACAGGGACTGCAGCGGTTCAAGAAGGCGGTTCACCACCACCTTCTCAAGGGCAATTAGGGATGGGCAGTAGATGCTGGCCTTGCCAGCGACGCCCATATCCCATAAAACAATTGTTTTTTTTTAAAGTCCTCTGGCACTACCTTTCCCCCTCGTGGGAATGTACCTCGACTGTACCTGATATCAAGAAACGGCTGAGCGCACTGGATACAGCAAAGGCTATGGGCCCCGACAACATCACGGCTATCATGCTGAAGACTTGTGCTCCAGAACTGGCCACGTCTCTAGCCAAGCTGTTTCAGTACAGCTACAACACTGGCATCTAATGTGGAAAACTGCCCAGGTATGTCCTGTCCACAAAAAGCATGACAAATCCAATCCGGCCAATTACCGCCCCATCAGTCTACTCTCAATCATCAGCAAAGTGATGGAAGGTGTCATCGACAGTGCTATCAAGCGACACTTACTCACCAATAACCTTCTCACTGATGCCCAGTTTGGGTTCTGCCAAGACCACGCGGCTCCTGACCTCGTTACAGCCTTGGTCCAAACATGGACAAAGGAGCTGAATTCCAGAGGTGAGGTGAGAGTGACTGCCCTTGACATCAAGGCAGCATTTAACCGAGTGTGGCATCGAGGAGCCCTAGCAAATGTTGCACCCTTGTTCAAAAAATGGTGTAAGCATAAACCCAGCAACTACAGTTTAACCTCGGTAGTGGGGAAGCTTTTAGAAACGATAATCTGGGACGAAATAAACGGTCACTTGGACAAGTGTGGATTAATTAAAGAAAGCCAACACGGATTTATTAAAGACAACACGGATTTATTAAAGACAAATCATGTTTAACTAATTTGATCAAGTCTTTTGATGAGGTAACAGAGAGGGTTGATGAGGGCAATGCGGTTGATGTGTTGTACATGGACTTCCAAAAGGCGTTTGATAAAGTGCCACATAATAGGCTTGCCAGCAAAGTTGAAGCCCATGGAATAAAAGGGACAGTGGCAGCATGGATACAAAATTGGCTAAGTGACAGGAAACAGAGAGTAGTGGTGAACAGTTGTTTAATCAGACTGGAGGAAGGTACACAGTGGTGTTCCCAGGGGTCAGTACTGCTTTTCTTGATGTATATCAATGACTTGGACTTGGGTGTACAGGGCACAATTTCAAAATTTGCAGATGACACAAAACTTGGAAGTATAGTGAACAGTGAGGAGGATAGTAATAGACTTCAAGAGGACATTGACAGGCTGGTGAAATGGGCGGACACGTGGCAGATGAAATTTAACGCAGAAAAGTGCGAAGTGATACATTTTGGTAGGAAGAACGAGGAGAGGCAATATAAATTAAAGGGTACAATCCTAAAGTGGGCGCATGAACAGAGAGACCTGGGGGTATATGTGCACAAACCGTTGAAGGTGGCAGGGCAGGTTGAGAAAGCGGTTAAAAAAGCATACGGGATCCTGGGCTTCATAAATAGAGGCACAGAGTACAAAAGCAAGGAAGTTATGATGAACCTTTATGAAACATTGGTTCGGCCTCAACTGGAGTATTGTGTCCAATTAGGAAATTTGTGAAGGCTTTAGAGAGGATGCAGAAAAGATTTACAAGATTGGTTCCAGGGATGAGGGACTTCAGTTACACGGATAGACTGAAGAAGGGGTTGTTCTCCTTAGAGCAAAGAAGGTTGAGAGGAGATTTGATAGAGGTGTTCAAAATCATGAGGCGTCTAGACAGAGTAGATAGAGAGAAACTGTTCCCATTGGCGGAAGGGTCGAGAACCAGAGGACACAGATTTAAAGTGATTGGCAGAAGAACCAAAGGCGACATCAGGAAAAACTTTTTTACGCAGCAAGTGGTTATGATCTGGAATGCACTGTCTGTGAGGGTGGTGGAGGCAGATTCAATCGTGGCTTTCAAAAGGAAATTGGGTAAGTACCTGAAGGAAAAAAATTTGCAGGGCTACGGGGAAAGGGTGGGGCAGTGGAACTAGCTGAAGTGCTCTTGCAGAGAGCTGACATAGACTTGACGGGCTGAATGGTTACAGCACAGAAAGAGGCCATTCTATGATTCTATGATTTTGCCCTGGCAGTTAAAAATAAATAAGGCACGGTAAATGTGATTTCTAGATGTCCTGTCAGAGTCTCTACAGTTAGGAAACGACGGGGAAATGTAGATAAAAAGCCTGCGTGAATTCCAGGGAGCGCCTCTATAATTATGCTGGAAGCTTCAGTGACAGTAGAAAAACCTTCTCGTCGAAACCATCACAGCCGCTCGTTTCCCTGAGAGGATGCAGCTTTCTGTGCTGCATGTTCCAAGCCCCTGTTTACAACCATCCTGTTCCAAGCCCCATTGTCATCTGATAATAACAGTCTGTCAGCTCCTAATGGGAGCAAATCAAATGTAGCCAGAGCCTGGAAGGGGGTGTCACGTGACTAAAAGACCATCACAGGCAGTGTCGATTTCTGGCAGCGTGAAAGCATCTAATTAATTTGTTTACTGCTCTTTTTAGGGAATTTCAAAATTGCAAAGCCAAGAGCTGACTGTAAAATCTCTTTATTTAGCCACAAGAACCAAAGACTGTCTTTCTTTTTCAAAGCCAGGGAGGGTTAATGAGGAAATGTTCTGAAGTGATTTCATTTTTTTGAGATTATTTTCGCTCCCTGCTCAATTGCCTGGTGGGTGTACCATTATATTAAAATGTCTGCATGCAGCCATAGCCTAGTGTAAGATATGATGTTAATGAGTAATATATCATTAAGTGCTGTGTCATTACCATCCAAATGAGACATGGAAAGAACCCTGTGAGTCACTGGCACTCCTCTGCTTTGCATCCAACCCTGTTGTCTTTTTTTAAAATCTCTAGCTGGTGTTAGGGCTGCCAACCCTCCAGGATTGTCCTGGGGTCTCCAGGAATTAAAGATTATTTTCCTGAACCTTGCTGGCCACAAATACCCAGCAAAAAAATTGTTCCCCCCCCCCCCCCCCATTTTCTTTGAACACCATTGTTTAGTAGTTATAAAACTATTGAAGATGGGGGGGGGGAAGTCTTTCTTACTGGGCGGGCGGTTGGAGTCAGGAGGTCATGTGATCAAAACTCCAGGAATACATCCAACCCAAATTGGCAACCCTAGCTGGTGTCAATGTTTTTGCTCAGCTCAGAGAGCTGGGCCAGCTTGTAGCTAGTAATTCAGAACATAAACAACTTACACTTCAATACCACTCATTCTATATAAGGGGACGGGGGCTATCGACCTGTGGGGAGGGTCTTTGGGAGGTTTCTGAAGGTTGGTAGAAGATGACGAGGGAGGGGGTTTCAGTGGGTGGGGGGTAGTGGAGCAATGTGGATGAAGACGGGCTACTGATGGTGGGAAGCGGGGAGCAGGAAACAGGCTGAAGGAACGGAGGGTGTGCGCAAGGACAATCAAATGCACAAAAATGTCAGGCAGGAAAAGACCAACTGGTCCATGCATCCTGTCCCATACAGTTGTGATGCCTTATGCATCTTGTCAAGAGACCACCTGCTCCCTCAGTGCCATGTAGTCTCCTGGGAGAGGCGAAAAAGCAGATCAGAAACCCCAGGGGAGAGAAATCTGGAAAATTCCTCCCCGAACCCTCTAGGCAATCGAGACTAGTCCAGGAGACCACATTGACTGTGACTTGCATCACTTGGTACCTACCTCTGGTATAAAGCGATCTCCGCCCCAGCCAGGAACTGGTTCAGCTCTCTTGAAGGTATCAGCATTTGCATATGGCTGGAGGAGATCGCAGAGGAAGGAGAAGCCATGGTGGGTTTTGAAGGTGAAGAAGGGCATCTTAAAGTTGATTCTCTTAAAGTTGGATGTAAAGACAATCATCCCTCATATCACCATTGTAAAACAATCAACAAAATAAGGACCATCACAAAATGCCTCAGAACTTATCTTTCAAAAGATGCCAACCATGAATCTTCAGAAAGTGCCTCTTACCTTCATTCTGTCCATGCAGGCTTCCATCTTCAGCTGTTCTACTGCTTTTCTGGCCTGAGATATACTGGCTGTGCTGTTGTTCGACATCTTTCCTGTCACTCTGTAAACCTTCAAATGAAATCACATGTCCTGAAGTTTAAGGAATGTAAACTATTGTGATGTCAATCTAAATGGCATTCCTCAGATATTTACACATGAAAGTTAATACTATTATTTACCACACTGTTTTCAAAAAACAACCCACACTGGATCAGAGGTTGGCTGGTGGAGTGGCTCATTACACTGTACTTTCATCCCTGGGGCCCTGTTTTCGATCTGATGGGTTTAAAGTCTCCTTTTCCTGCCAAATTTTATTCATTCTCGGGATGTGGATGTTGCTGACAAGACTTTGCCCAACACTAGTTGCTCTCAGAAGGTGGTGGTGGACCTTCTTCTTGAACCACTAGTGGCTTGTTACAGCAGAGTGGCTTGCTAGACCACTTCAGAGGACAGTTAAGAGTCATCATTGGTGTGGAACTGGAGTCCCGTATAAGCCAGACCAGGTAAGGACGGCAGGCTTCCTTCTCTAAAGGGCATTAATGAACCAGTTGGGTTTATACGACATGGTCACTTTTACTGATACCAGTTTTTTTACATTCAGTTTATATTAGAATCATAGAAACTTATAGCACAGAAGGAGGCCATTCGGCCAGTCATGCCTGTGCTGGCTCTTTGAAAGAGCAGTCGTGCTTAGCCCCACACCCCTGTTTTTTGTCCGTAACCCTGTAAGTTCCTCATCCTCAAGTACCTGTCCAACTCTCTTAAAATTTATGGAATCAGCTTCCACCATCTTTTCAGGTAGAGCGTTCCAGATTCCTACAACTCAGTGAAAAAAATTCTCCTCATCTCCCCGCTAGATCTTTTGCCAATGATTTTGAATCTATGACCTCTGGTTATTGACCCACTCGCCAGAGGGAAGAATTTTTCTCCATCTACTCTATCAAAACCTCTCATCATCTTGAAAACCTCTATTAGGTCACCTCTTAATCTTCTCTGTTCCAAGGAAAACCGTCCTAATTTTTCCAACCTCTCCTCATAACTGAAGTCCCTCACCCTGGTAACATCCTGGTAAACTTCCTCTGTACCCTTTCCAAGGCCTTTACATCTTTCCTGACATGTGGTGGCCAGAATTGTCCACAATATGCCAGCTGAGGCCTACTCAGTGATTTATAAAGTTCTAGAATGATCTAGAGCAGGAGTAGGCCATATGGCCCCTCGAGCTTGCTCCGCCATTCAATAAGATAATGGCTGATCATCGGCCTCAACTCCACTTTCCCACCCGATCTCCATATCCCTCGATTCCCCTAGAGTCCAAAAATCTATCTATCTCAGCCTGGAATATACTCAAAGACTCAGCAATCACAGCCCTCTGGGGCAGAGAATTCAAAAGATTCACAATCCTCTGAATGAAGAAATTCCTCCTCATCTCAGTCTTAAATGGCCTACCCCTTATCCTGAGACTATGCCCCCTAGCTCTAGACACTCCAGCCAGGGGAAACAACCTCTCAGCATCTACCCTGTCAATCCCCTTCAGAATCTTGTCTGTTTCAATGAGATCACCTCTCATTCTTCTAAACTCCAGAGAGTATAGGCCCATTCTACACCATCTCTCATCATAGGACAGCCCTCTCATCCTAGGAATCAATCTCGTGAACCTTCGTTGCACCGCCTCCAAGGCAAGTATATCCTTCCTTAGATAAGGAGACCAAAACTGTGCACAGTACTCCAGGTGTGGTCTCACCAAGGCCCTGTACAATTGTAGCAAGACTTCCTTACTCTTCTACTCCAACCCCTTTGCAATAAAGGCCAACATGCCATTTGCCTTCCTTATTGCTTGCTGTACCTGCATGCTAGCTTTCTGTGCTTCTTGCACGAGGACACTCGAATCTCTGAACACCAAGATTTGAAAGTTTCTCACCATTTAAAAAAATATTCTGTTTTTCTATTCCGACCAGTGAATAACCTCACATTTCCCTACATTATACTCCATCTGCCACCTTGCTGCACGCTGACTTAGTCTATCTATATCCCTTTGCAGACTCTTTGTGTTCTCCTCACAGCCTACTGTCCCACCTAGCTTTGTATCATCAGCAAACTTGGATACATTACACACGGTCCCTTCATCTAAATCATTAATATAGATTGTAAATAGCTGAGGCCCCAACACTGATCCTTGCGGCACCCCACTAGTTACAGCCTGCCAATCTGAAAAAGATCCGTTTATCCCTACTCTCTGTTTTCTGTCTGTTAACTGTTAAGTCTGTGTGTTATAGTGAGAATTACTACACAGACCACAAGAGTAAATTCAACAGGTCTTTACTGGTTGGAGGTCGGACTATACTGAATACAATATTATTACACTGTGCTTACATACCGGTGTGGTCACCACCGGTATTACGTATACAGCAGCCAAAGAAAGTAGTACCTTTCTTAAGGTGGACCAGGCTTAAGTTCTCTTAAGGTGGAACAGGTTACATACACCACAATCCTCCCTTTTTAGCTTAACAGTCATATCCCCAAACAAACATAACATATATAACTTCAGGTATAACAGTTCAAAGGTTCAGTCTCTCAGGAGGCTTTCTGATTCGGCTTGGATAACGCCTTTCAGTGGTCTCTGATTCTTGTTGTTGAGGTGCCTCCTCTAGTTGGTTGCCAATGTATTGGGTGTCATCATCATCAAATACGTTCTCGGCCGAGGTAGATGCTTCAGGTTCATGAACGTCTTCCACAGCTGTCTCTGTCACAACCATGGGTTCGACCCTTGCTCTCGACTCTACCAGTTGATCCGCATGACGCCTTATCACATTATGACCAATATCTACGGTGTACATCAGAGGTCCTTGTCTGGCCCGGATTGTTCCGGACTGCCATTTTTCGTTTCCATAGCCCCTTGCCATCACTGGTTGTCCTACGTCGAAAGTTCGAGTGGTCTTGCTGTTAATATGCCGAAACTGTTTGTTTTCCACTTCCCTCCGCACATTTGGTTTTAACAAGTCCAACTTGGACCGCAGCCTCCTGTTATAAAACATCATAGCAGGACTTTGGTTAGTCACGGCATGATCGGCGTTTCTATATGACATCAGGAACTTATCGACCTTGTGTTGCAGCGGAATCTGATCATCATTCATGGCCTTAATAGCCTTTTTGAATGTCTGGACAAATCTTTCAGCCAACCCGTTTGTCGCCGGATGATATGGGGCAGAGGTATAATGTTTAACTCCATTCTTCTTTAAGAATTGTTGGAATTCTTCCGATACAAACTGTGGTCCGTTGTCCGAACAGATCTGTTCTGGCAATCCGTTCCTTGCGAATATTGTTCTTAACACCGCAATTGTCTTTTCTGAAGTAGTGGTATTCATCTTGATGACTTCTGGCCATTTGGAATGTGCGTCCACCGCGATTAGGAACATGGAGTCCATGAATGGACCAGCAAAGTCAATGTGTACGCGTTGCCATGGGGCTGAAGGCCATTCCCATGGGTGTAGCGGTGCTATCGGAGGTGCATTTTGCACTTTTTGACACCCAGCGCAGCTTTTCGTTAACTCCTCAATCTGTTGGTCAATACCCGGCCACCATACGTAAGCCCTAGCAAGACTTTTCATTTTAACTCCCCCCAGATGACCTTCATGTAGTTCTTTTAAAACTCTTTCCCTTAACTTGGGAGGAATAATCACTCTTGTCCCGTACATCAAAGTACCATGGCAGACGGACAGCTGGTCTCGCCTTGCCGAGAATGCCAGTAACAGAGGATCACCCCGTGTTGGCCATCCTTTCACTGTCACCTCGTAGACTCTGGACAGTGTCGGGTCGTTCCTGGTTTCTCTTTCAATACTTGCGTTGGTGACAGGTAAACACTCGATAATGGTCGAATGAAATAACTCAACAGGGTCAACTTCCGTCGTGTCTTCATCTTCAGGTAGTGGCAGGCGCGACAGGCCATCAGCATTGCCATGCTGTTTCGTACCTTTGAATTCTATCTGATATTGATGTGCCCCTAAGAAAAGAGACCATCTCTGGAGACGCTGTGCTGTCATCACCGAAACACCCTTCTTAGGGTTAAAAATGGACACCAACGGTTGATGGTCCGTCAGAAGTGTGAATTTTTGGCCCTGTAGGTAATGATTAAACTTCTTCACTCCCCATACAAGGCTAAGGGCCTCCCTATCGATCTGCGCATAGTTGCGCTCAGCGGAGGTCAATGATCTGGATGCAAACGCGACTGGCCTTTCCGTGCCATTTGGCAATTTATGTGAGAGTACTGCCCCAATACCATATGGAGAAGCATCACAAGCCAACCAAATAGGCAGTGTCGGGTTGAAGTGAGCCAACACTTCCTCTGAGGTGATCAATTCTTTGCTTTTGCGAAATGCCTTCTTACAGTTTTCGCCCCAGTCCCATGGTACCCCTTTCTGTAAAAGAGCGTTCAACGGATGCAGCACCGTGGATAGATTTGGCAGAAATTTATGGTAATAGTTAATTAATCCTAGAAACGACCTCAACTGAGAGACATTCTCCGGAGCGGGAGCCTTTACAACTGCCGCTATCTTGTCAGGAGACTTATGAAGCCCCTCCCGGTCAATGACATGACCACAGTACGAGATCCGCTTCTGGAAGAACTCACATTTCTGCCGATTTACCCTAAGTCCATACTCTTTCAGTCTGTTGAGCACCAGTTCCAAGTTAGCGAGATGCTGTTCATCACCATCACCTGTGATCAGAATGTCGTCCAGGTAACATTGTGTGCCTGGAATTCCCTGTAATACCTGCTCCATGGCCCTCTGCCAAATTGCTGGAGCCGATGCCACACCAAAAACCAGCCTATTGTACCGGTACAACCCTCGATGTGTGTTGATCGTGAGGTATTGGCGTGACTCTTCTTCAACCTCCATCTGCAAGTACGCCTGCGCCAGGTCTATCTTGGTGAAGTGTTTCCCGCCAGACAGTGAAGCGAAAATATCCTCAATCCGTGGAAGCGGATACTGCACCGTGTGAAGCACTGGATTAACGGTGATCTTGAAATCTCCACAGATGCGAACCTTCCCTGGATCTCCTGGCTTATTGTTCGCAGGACGTTTCATAACGGGAACAATGGGCGTAGCCCACTCACTCCAATCTACTTTAGACAGTACCCCTGAACGTTCTAGTGCTTCCAGCTCCGCTTCAACCGCAGGTCGTATTGCATAGGGTACCGGTGTGGCTTTAAAAAATTTTGGTTGTGCATGTTCATCAATCTTGATGTTTGCCGTAATTCCTCTGAGTGTTCCCAGTCCCGGCTGGAACACCTCTTTAGCCTCATCCAATATTCTGGACAATCGTTTAGGTTTGACAGCTGTTTCCCCGGAATCTACCATTAGTGCTTTCAAGGAGTGCCAGTCCATATTCATTTTCCTAATCCACTCCCGTCCTAGTAGTGGTGGACCTCCTTCAGGTAGCACATATAAGTCCATTACTTGGCTTCCTTCGCCCTTGTGGACCACTTCTACCTCTATTTTTCCGATGGGGTACACTCTTTGCCCCGTGTACGTTTTCAATATAATCTCCGTATCCTGTAAGGGAATATGTTGGAATAACCTTCTGTAATCTTTCTTATTCATGACCGTCAATGCCGATCCAGTGTCCAATTCCATTTTTACTTGGACTCCTGCTATCTGAAGAGTGACCCAAATTGTCTGGAGGTCTGTATCCTTACCAACGTTGTGTATTCTTAAGCTATCCAGTTCATTACTGCTAGTGTCTGAATCTGACTTCTGTTCAGTCAAACTGTTCTTTGTCACCTTGTGTACCTTTGCATATTTTCCTTGCGGTGACTTTTTATTGCTGGTCTTCTTTCCTACCGGCATACTTTAGCTATGTGGCCAAACCTGCCACACGTTCTGCATTCTTGGTTTTTAAACCAACACTGGTTCTGATCGTGCGTTGTCTTTCCACAACGATAACATTTGACAGAACTCAAACCCAATTTGTTTGTACCGAGTTCCGGTGGCCGTAGCTGCATTACTGCCGTGCCTCTCGCTGCGGCCTCGTGTGCTGCTGCCATAGTGACCGCCTTCTCGAGAGACAGCTCATTCTCCTCGAGCAGTTGCCTTTGTGTATCCTGTTTAAATAAACCACACACAAATCTATCTCGAAGTGCCTCTGTCAGTCCCGTTCCAAACTGACAATATTTTGCTAGCTTACGTAATTCCATCAAATATTCAGCATTGCTTTCATTTTGCAGCTGTCTTCTATCGTAAAATTTAAATCGTTCCGCTAGCATCAGCGGTGTGGGGCTAAGATGATTTTTTAGGACAGTAACAATCTGTTCGAACGTCTTATCCGCCGGTTCATCTGGTGATAACAGGTGTTTCAATTGCCCGTATGTCTTCGCACCCATTAAGTTTAGTAATGTTAGTGCTTTATCTGTCTCAGGAATTTTATTTGCCTTACAATAGTTTTGTATGCGTTCTACATACATAGCCCAGTCTTCTATATCACTGTCGAAGGCATTAATGTTCCCATGTTTAGGCATCGTAGCAATTTATCGTATTTTTAATGTTATCTAAGATGGCGGCTTCCCGCTCTTGCCGTCATCCTCCGCCCACAAAATGGCGGTTTTCCCACGCTTGGCGGTCTTCACCCGTCCCCCGGCGCTGTCTCCGCTTCACCGCGGCTCTCGCGCCTTCAGTTTCCCCAGACGCTGCGCCTTTAGCCCGATTGCGGCCCTTATCTCCGGTCGCGATCGATGTCCCGCGCTGCGCCTCTCGCTCGAAAGCGGCCCGGCCCTTATCTCTGGTCGCGATCGACCTCACTGCCCTTATTCCTCCGTCTTCCCAGCCCCGTCTGTACAGCCAACGCGGTTGACTTTCTGTCGCGTCGCTGCCCGGCTTACCCACCACGAGGTAGTAGAAGAAGCTGACAGTCGCTGATGGAGGCTTCGAGGTCAGGATGTCTTCTGCACTCCAGTTGCTCGATGCCTGCCGCTCGACGTGTCTTCCCGTAGGTGATGAGGGTGGAAACCTCTCTTCGACGTCCTGTCTGTGGACGAAGTCGCCGTGGAAATTACTGCAGCAGGGTAAGAATCGGACTCGTCGCCACTGTTAAGTCTGTGTGTTATAGTGAGAATTACTACACAGACCACAAGAGTAAATTCAACAGGTCTTTACTGGTTGGAGGTCGGACTATACTGAATACAATATTATTACACTGTGCTTATATACCGGTGTGGTCACCACCGGTATTACGTATACAGCAGCCAAAGAAAGTAGTACCTTTCTTAAGGTGGACCAGGCTTAAGTTCTCTTAAGGTGGAACAGGTTACATACACCACATTAACCAATCCTCTATCCATGCTACTATATTACCCCCAACCCCATGAGCCCTAATCTTGTGTAATAATCTTTTATATGGCACCTTATCGAATGCCTTTTGGAAATCCAAATATACTACATCCACTGGTTCCCCTTTATCTACTCTGCTAGTTACATCCTCAAAAAACTAATAAATTTGTCAAACATGATTTCCCTTTCATAAAACCATGTTGACTCTGCCTAATCATGTTATGATTTTCTAAGTGACTTGATACCACTTCCTCTATTCATAAACCCAAGTAACCCATATGTTTTTTTAAAACCACCTTATCAACTTGCTGTGCGACCTTTAAGGATTTGTGTATATAGACACCAAGGTCTCTCTGCTCATCTACACTTTTCAAAATTATGTCATTTATAGTATACTGTCTTTCCATATTAGTCCCATATTTTCTAAACTGAATTCAATTTTCAAACTGCCATGGAGAGATTTGAACTCACATTCACTGTGATTATTAGTCCAGGCCTCTTGATTACTTGTCCAATAATACAACAACTACACTATACCATGCCCACTATAATCTAGAACAAAGAGGCATAATCATAAAATTAGAGCAAGGCCATTCAGGAGTGAAATCAGGAAGCAATTTTTCGCACAAAGGGTAATGGAAATCTGGAATTCTCTCCCCCAAAAGACTGGATGCTGGGGGGCAATTGAAACTTTCAAGACTGAAATCGACAGATTTTTGTTGGGTAAGGGTATCAATGGATATGGAGCAAAGGTGGGGAAATGGAGTTGAGGTACAGATCAGCTGTGATCTAATTGAATGGCAGTATACACTCGAGGGGCTGAATAGCCTCCTTCTGTTCCTAAATCCATAGCTCTAGTTTGAATAATGCCGTGGGATCTTTTATATCGACCCGAGGGCAGACAGGGTCTCGATTTAACATCTCATCCGAAAGACGGCACCTCCGACAGTACAGCACTGAAGTATCAGCCTGGATTATGTCAAGTCTATGGAATAGAACTTTAAGCCACGACCTTCTGACTCAGAGGCGAGGGTGATGCCCACTGAGCCACAGCTGACAGTTGGAGGTTAACGCTGAACACAATCCCAAGCCATGTGCTGGTGAGCTGTGAATATTGCGCCTGTAACATTAAATTGTTTTATCACAACATGAAATGTGCCTTTAGCTTATGGTAGCAACCCCCCCTCGGAGTCAGAAGGTGCAGGGTTTGATCCCCGCACCGGACAGTCCCGGCGAGTGGAGACTGGAGCTCCAGCTCGGAATTCTGGGTTGACATCCAGCGGGATACTCATGTCCTTTAGGTATGGTTGACCCCCCATCATATGGGTTGTGGGAGCCCATAAAACCCTCCTGCCATATAGGACTAATCCCCCCATCGGCTGGTATAAAGGTGGTTACAGCAAATGGAAGGAGCGTTCAAATCGCGGCTGTCAGCCTGTTAATTAGACGGTGAATCCTCCCGCTACTTTACACTATTCTCCAAGGGAGAGTGTGAAGATACAAAAACAACAGCAACCACATGAAACACCTTTACTACTCCTTCACATAATGCATTCTAGGAAGGATGGCATCGTTATAATCAGCTTGAATTTTACAGCAGTGCTATTGTACTTTTAATGAGTCAACCTAAAACTTGTAGTCCCAGAATTTCCTTGGCGCCTGCTTCTGTTCCGCCATTTAAATTGGCTGGAAATATGGTGGAAACTCTACTTGCATGCGTAAATGGGGAAATTCCAGCCCGTGATAAATACTCTCAATCTATAGTGATATACACATTAACAAAGGTTTACAATTATCTCTTAAATTTAATACAAAATTGGGATTTGACCTCATGTTCTTCTGGATTATCAGTCCAGTAACATAACCATCACACTACCGTACCCACGAATAGAGGCATAAAGTACAAGAGCAAAGAAGTAATGGTAAATTTGTACATGCCAATGGTTGGGCCACAGTTAGAGTGCTGCATGCAGTTTTTGGACATCCCATTAAACAAAGAACATTAAAGTCATAGCGAGAGTTCAGCGTAGATTCACCAGGTTGGTGCCAGGGATGGAAAACTATAGTTATAAGAAGAAACTTGAGATGCTGGGACTGTTTCCACCAGAGCAGAAAAGATTTAAGAAGAAATTGGACACAGATTTGTTTGGATAAGATGCACAGGGAAAGACTATTTCCTCTGGTTGGGGAGTCAGTGACGAGGGTAGAGCAGGAGAGTGGTTAGGAGAAATGTTTTTACACATGGCTGTTGGAACATGGAATGCTTTACCACAGAGAGTGGTTGAGGCAGAGACGACTGCATCTTTAAAGGGAAAAGTGGGTATAGTAGCATAGTGGTTATGATACTGGACGAGTAATCCAGAGGCCTGGACTAATGATCCAGAGACATGAGTTCAAATTAATTAAATAAATCTGGAATAAAAAGCTAATATCAGTAATGGTGACCATGAAACTACCGGATCGTCGTAAAAACCCATCTGGTTCACTAACACCTTTAGGGAAGGAAATCTGCCGTCCTTACCCGGTCTGGCCTATATGTGACTCCAGACCCACAGCAATGTGGTTGACTGTCCTCTAAAATGGCCCAGCAAGCCAAACAGTCGTACCAAACCGCTACAAAAAAGTATACTAACAATAAAACTGGACGGACCACCCAGCATCGACCTCGGCACCAGCTACGGACACAACAAAGGCACACCCAGCCCAGTCGACCTTGCAAAGTCCTCCTCACTAACATCTGAGGACTTGCGCCAAAATTGGGAGAGCTGTCCCACAGACTAGTCAAGCAACAGCTTGACACAGTCATACCCACAGAATCATGCCTTTCAGCCAATGTCCCAGACTCCTCCATCACCATCCCAGAGCTGGCGGCACAGTGATATGCAGTCGGGAGGGAGTGTCCCTGGGAGTCCTCAACATTGACTCCGGACCCCATGAAGTCTCATGGTATCAGGTCAAGCATGGGCAAGGAAACCTCCAGCTGATTACCACCTACTGCCCCTCCCTCAGCTGATGAATCAGTACTCCTCCATATTGAACATGACTTGGAAGAAGCACTGAGGGTAGCAAGGGCACAGAACGTACTCTGGGTGGGGGACTTCCACTGTATTATCACCAAGAGTGGCTCAGTAGCACCACTACTGGCCGAGTCTTGAAGGACATTGCTGCCAGATTGGACCTGCGGCAGCTGGTAAGAGAACTATCATGAGGAAAAAAACGACTTGACCTCGTCCTCACCAGTCTACCTGTCGCAGAAGTATCTATCCATGACAGTATTGGTAGCAGTGACCGCCGCAAAGTCCTGGTGGAAACTGTAGTGTATGTGCTTTAAGTCAGAACTACTTTTTACAGCTCCTGTATACTGTAGTACCGGCAGTAACCACACCGGTATATAAGCTGTGCGCATGCCTCTGTACCCCAGTCTAGAAATTACCCTCCTCCAGTAAAGACCTGTTATTTGTTTATGTACAGCATCCGTGTAATTATTTATCCACTGAACCACGGATCTAACAGTGGCGACGAGTGTTGATGCGAATCTACCTGCAACATAAAATTTTTTTTTTTTAAAAAGTCGAGTCCAGGAACACGGGCGTCGACCGCGAGCAACCGCCCAGCAGTCAGGCAGAGATCCAACTTCGCTGGGGAGGCTGTGGAGAGCCGGGCTTGGTTCCCCAGCCACAACGAACAGTAAGAGACCGACGACAGGTCCAAAGCAGACCCTTCCCGAGCAGCGGCGGCTGGAGCCGACCGACGGCAGAGAGAGAGAGCCGGGCAGCGTCGACGGGGTAAGAAAGAGGGTGAAGAGAGCAGGGCGCAGCCGGGGGTTGATCACCGAGCGGCGTCGAGGAAAAATACTGCAAACCAGAGAGAGGGTAAGAAACAGCCGGGTTCTAGACTGAGCGGCGTCGACAAATATCAAGAGAAGAACGCGCATAGCACAGCCAGTGATCACGGGCTGATCAGGGTCCGCGGGGCGAAGCAAGGGGAGACGCCATTGAGCCGCGGAGAAGCAGAGAGAGCGCGGGAGGCGCCATTGAGCCGCGGAGAAGCAGGGAGAGCGCGGGAGGCGCCATTGAGCCGCGGAGAAGGAAGAAAGAGCGCGGGAGACGCCATTTTGCGAAGCCGCAGCGGAGAAGACGGGCGAGCGCGGGAAGGAAGGAAAGCGCGGGAGACGCCATTTTGTGCCAGCGGAGAAGAAGAGGAAGCACGGGAGGCGCCATTGGGGATAGTAAACGCACAACTAAGGATGCTGAAGAGTGGCAGTATCTCTACGTTCGACAATGAAGTCGAAGATTGGGCGACATATGTGGAACGTATTGAGGTGTACTGCAGGGCGAATGAAGTGCCAGATGCTAATAAAGCACTGGTTCTGTTAAATTCCATGGGTGCAAAAACTTATGGGTTACTGCGAAATCTAATAACCCCAGAGAAGCCGGTAAACAAGAATTTTCAAAGCATAGTAGAAATCCTACAGGACCACTTAAACCCCACACCGCTGCTGATAGCAGAACGATTTAAGTTCCATAAAAGGAACCAACACAAAGACGAAAGCAATGCTGAGTACCTAACGGAACTGCGCAAGCTATCGAAATACTGCCAGTTTGGAGCGGGACTAGCAGACACATTAAGGGACAAGTTTGTGTGTGGGCTACAAAGTGAAGGAACCCAGAAACGGCTTCTATCAGAAAAGGACCTTACGCTGGACAAAGCTTTCAATATGGCAGTATCACACGAAGCAGCCGCAAGGGGCGCTGCAGAGATACAACGGAGACCGCAAGAATACGGCACCAACGAAATGACCTATGGAACAGGGAAGTGCTATCGCTGCGGCAGAACAACACATGACCAGAAAGATTGTTGGTTCAAGGACCAAGTGTGCAGACAGTGTGGGAAAGCAGGACACATAGCAAGAGTCTGCAGGTCTGGGAAGAAAACCAACAGTAAGAAATCTCCACAGGAGAAGTACAAAAAGGTACACCAGGTGATGGACAGTGGTTCAGATGAACAGAAAAGTGACACAGACTCCGGAAGCAAGGAGCTGGGTTGTCTGAAACTACATAATGTAACCGAAATGGAGGATCACCAGACTATCTGGGTTACACTCAAGATAGACGGAGTCCAAGTGGAAATGGAATTGGACACAGGATCAGCTCTAACAGTCATAAATCAAAGAGACTACAAGCAGCTATTTTCACACATACCCTTGAAAGCTACAGAGATTGTCTTGAAGACGTATACGGGGCAAAAAGTCTACCCCAAAGGAAAAATAAGGGTGAAAGTGACATATATCCATTTAGGTATTTCCTGACCTTAAAATATGTATTACCAAATGGAGGACCACCACTGCTAGGACGTGAATGGATCCGGAAGATACATTTAGATTAGCATTCCATACAGGCACTGAAGGTGGAGGGCAAAAAGAATGACGACGTCACACCTGGACGACTGTCAAAAATGCTAACTGACGCAAAAGAAGTGTTCCAGGAGGGACTAGGAACACTAAAAGGAATAACAGCAACAATTAAATTAGAGGATAATGCAAGCCCAAAGTTTCTGAAGGCCAGACCAGTGCCTTATGCGATCAGACCAGCGGTTGAAGCAGAGCTGGAAGTGTTGGAACGTTCAGGAGTACTGTCCAAAGTGGACTGGAGCGAGTGGGCTACACCCATCGTTCCTGTAATGAAGAGGTCGTTGAGTAATACGCCTGGGGAACCAAAGAAGGTCCGCATCTGTGGGGATTTTAAGGTGACAGTGAACCCAGTCCTTCACACGGTGCAATATCCGCTTCCACGAATTGAGGATATTTTTGCCTCGCTATCTGGTGGTAAACGCTTCACCAAAATTGATCTAGCCCAGGCGTACTTGCAAATGGAGGTAGAAGAAGCTTCGAAACATTACCTTACGATCAACACCCATAAAGGTCTCTATCAATACAACCGGCTGGTGTTTGGAGTAGCCTCGGCTCCGGCTATCTGGCAAAGGGCGATGGATCAGGTCCTGCAAGGGATTCCAGGGACCCAGTGTTATTTGGACGACATCTTGGTCACGGGCGAAAATGACGGTGATCACCTCGCTAACTTGGAGAAGGTGCTCGCCAGATTAAAGGAATATGGGCTACGAGCTAATCGCCACAAGTGCGAGTTTTTCCAGAAACAGATCTCGTATTGCGGCCACGTCATCGATGAAGAGGGGTTACTACATAAGTCCCCTGACAAGATTGAGGCAGTAGTCAAGGCTCCAGCACCGGAAAATGTGTCACAACTGAGGTCGTTCCTCGGGCTGGTAAACTATTACCACAAGTTCTTACCAAATTTGTCTACGGTATTACACCCGCTGAACACCCTACTGCAAACAGGGGTACCATGGAAGTGGGATGACGAACGTAGACGAGCTTTCCAGAAGTGTAAAGAATTGATCACATCAAAAGAGGTGTTGGCCCATTTCAACCCAGCACTACCAATTCATTTGGCATGTGATGCATCACCCTACGGCATTGGAGCGGTGCTGTCGCACAAATTCCCAGACGAGTTGGAGAGGCCAGTAGCCTTTGCGTCTCGGTCACTAACCTCAGCCGAGCGCAACTACGCCCAGATTGACAGGGAGGCCCTCAGCCTAGTATGGGGAGTAAAAAAATTCAACCATTATCTGCATGGGCAGAAGTTCACCTTGCTGACTGACCACCAACCACTTGTCTCCATCTTTAATCCTAAGAAGGGCGTGCCAGTAATGACTGCACAGCGGTTACAAAGATGGTCCCTGTTTCTAGGGGCGAATCAATATGAAATAGAATATAAAGGCACGAAACAGCATGGGAACGCTGATGGGCTATCGCGCCTGCCACTGCCTATGGTGGAGGAAGCACCAGCAGTGGACCCTAGCGAGATATTTTATTCGTCGATAATTGAACGATTGCCAGTAACAAATGCGGATATAGAGAAGGAGACCCGCAATGATCCGACACTGTCACGGGTATATGAATTGACGGTGAGGGGATGGCCAACACATGGCGACTCACTGTTGCCAGCATTCTCATCCAGAAGAGAACAGCTGTCAGTATGCCAGGGGACAGTGATGTGTGGATCCAGAGTGGTGATTCCACCCAAGTTAAGGGAGAGAGTGCTAAAGGAGCTACATGAAGGTCATCTGGGGGGAGTGAAAATGAAAAGCCTTGCTAGGGCTTATGTGTGGTGGCCGGGAATCGATCAACAAATCGAAGACCTAACTAAGAGCTGCTTAGGATGCCAGAAGGTCCAAAATGCACCACCACATGCCCCTCTACACCCATGGGAGTGGCCCTCCTCTCCATGGCAACGGGTGCACATTGATTTCGCTGGTCCATTCATGGACTCAATGTTCTTAATAGCAGTGGATGCTCATTCAAAGTGGCCTGAGGTGATAAAGATGTCTTCAACCACTACAGAGAAAACGATTGCAGTCCTACGGACCATATTTGCCCGAAACGGTTTGCCAGAGCAGATCTGCTCTGATAATGGACCACAGTTTGTGTCCGACAAGTTCCAAAAATTCATGAAAAGGAATGGGGTAAGGCATTACACATCCGCCCCGTATCATCCAGCCACCAATGGATTGGCTGAGAGGTTCGTACAAACCTTTAAGAAGACGATAAAGGCCATGTGCGACGAGGAAATTCCACTACAGCATAAGATGGACAATTTCTTATTAGCCTACCGAAACGCGACACATGCAGTTACCAACCAGACCCCGGCCATGATGTTCTTTAACCGAAGGTTGAGATCTCGTCTGGACTTGCTCAGACCAAATGTGCGAAGAAATGTTGAGGACAAACAATTCCAGCACATCAACGAGAAGCCGACAAGGAGCTTCAATGTAGGGCAACCAGTCTTGGCCCGGGACTATCGAACAGAGAAGTGGCAACCCGGAACGATATGTACAAGGCAGGGGCCATTAATGTACACAGTGGATGTCGGGGAGAACATTGTGAGACGCCACGTCGATCAGATCTTAGCGTCACAGGAAGGCGTCAACCCCATGTCTCGAGTACCTGGGGATGAACCCGACATATCGGTAGCATCTACTTCAGACCCAGTAGCAGTGGAACCCGATGAATTACCCGATGAAAAGGGGTCAGAATCGCCTCTGCACCAAGAACAAGAACCTCCGGAAAGGCGCTATCCCGAAAGGGTCAGGAAGCCGCCCCAAAGACTGAATCTATAAATGGACTTTTGTTATTGAATGTACTTGTAAAAATGTAATTGTTATTTGAATATTAAGGGAGGAATTGTAGTGTATGTGCTTTAAGTCAGAACTACTTTTTACAGCTCCTGTATACTGTAGTACCGGCAGTAACCACACCGGTATATAAGCTGTGCGCATGCCTCTGTACCCCAGTCTAGAAATTACCCTCCTCCAGTAAAGACCTGTTATTTGTTTATGTACAGCATCCGTGTAATTATTTATCCATGAACCACGGATCTAACAGAAACGAAGTCCCGTCTTCACACGGAGAACACCGTCTATCGTGTTGTGTGGCACTACCACCCTGCTGAATGGGATAGATTCAGAACAGATCTAGCAGCTCAAAGCTGGGCATCCATAAGGTGCAGTGGGCCATCAGCAGCAGCAGAATTGTATTCCACCACAATCTGTAACCTCATGGTCCGGCATATCCCTCACTCTACCATGACCATCAAGCCAGTGGACCAACCCTGGTTCAATGGAGGCGTGTAGAAGAGCATGCCAGGAGCAGCACCTGGCATACCTAAAGATGAGGTGCCAACCTGGTGAAGCTACAACCCAGGATTACCTACATGCTAAATAGCATGCTATAGACAAGAGCGATCCCACAACCAATGGATCAGATCAAAGATCTACAGTCCTGCCACATCCAGTCGTGAATGGTGGTGGACAGTTAAACAACTAACGGGAGGAGGCAGCTCCATGAACATCCCCATTCTCAATGATGGCGGAAACCAGCACGGAGTGCAAAAGACAAGGCTGAAGCACTCGCAACCATCTTCAGCCAGAAGTGCCGAGTGGATGATCCATCTTGGCCTCCTCCCGAGGTCCCCACCATCACAAAAGCCAGTCTTCAGCCAATTCGATTCACTCCATGTGATATCAAGAAACGGTTGAGCGCACTGAATACAGCAAAGGCTATGAGGCTAGTCGACTAGGCCTATATTCTCTAGAGTTTAGAAGAATGAGAGGTGATCACATTGAAACATACAAATATCTTACAGGGCTTGATAGGGTAGGTGCAGGGAGGATGTTTCCCCTGGCTGGGGAGTTTAGAACCAGGGGTCACAGTCTCAAAATAAAGGGTCGGCCATTTAGGACTGAGATGAGGAGAAATTTCTTCACTCAGAGGGTGGTGAATCTTTGGCATTCTCTACCCCAGAGGGCTGTGGAGGCTCAGTCACTGGAGTATATTCAAGACAGAGATCGATAGATTTTTGAATATTAGGGGAATCAAGGGATATGGGGATAGTGCAAGAAAGTGGAGATGAGGTAGAAGATCAGCCATGGTCTTATTGAATGGTTGAGCAGGCTCGAAGGGCCAAATGGCCCACTCCTGCTTCTATTTCTTATGTTCTTATGTTATGTTCTTATGGGCCCCGACAACATCCCGGCTGTTGTGCTGAAGACTTGTGCTCCAGAACCAGCCGCACCTCAAGCCATACTGTTCCAGTGCAGCTACAACACTGGCATCTACCCGACAATGTGGAAAATTGCCCAGGTATGTCCTGTCCACAGAAAGCAGGACAAATCCAATCCGGACAATTACCGCCCCATTAGCGTACTAGCAATCATCAGCAAAGTGATGGAAGGTGTCATCGACAGTGCTATCGAGCAGCACTTACTCACCAATAACCTGCTCGCCGACGCTCAGTTTGGGTTCCACAAGGACCACTCAGCTCTAGACCTCATTACAGCCTTGGTCCAAACATGGACAAAAAAACTGAATTCCAGAGGTGAGGTTAGGTGAAGTGAGAGAGACTGCTCTCGACATCTAGACAGCATTTGACCGAGTGCGGCATCAAGGAGCCCTAGTAAAATTGAAGTCAATGGGAATCAGGGGGAAAACTCTCCACTGGCTGGAGTCATACCTAGCACAAAGGAAGATGGTTGTGGTGGTTGGAGGTCAATCATCTCCGCCCACGACTTCGCTGCAGGAGTTCCTCAGGGCAGTGTCCTAGGCCAAACCATCTTCAGCTGCTTCATCAATGACCTTCCCTCCATCATAAAGGTCAGAAGTGGGGATGTTCGCTGATAATTGACAGTTCCATTTGCAACTTCTCAGACAATGAAGCAGTCCGTGCCCGCATGCAGCAAGACCTGGATGACATTCAGGCTTGGGCTGATAAGTGGCAAGTAACATTCACGCCACACCACCCCGACATTCAACGACATTACATTCACCGTATTCCCCACCATCGACATCCTGGGGGGGTCACCATTGACCAGAGACTTTACTGGACCAGCCACATAAATACTGTGGCTACAAGAGCAGATCAGACTCGGCGAGTGACTTACCTCCTGACTCCCTAAAGCCTTTCCACCATATACAAGGCACAAGTCAGGAGTGTGATGGAATATTCTCCACTTGCCTGGATGAGTGCAGCTCTAATAACACTCAAGAAGCTCAACACCATCCAGGACAAAGCAGCCTGCTTGATTGGTGCCCCATCCGCCACCTTAAACATTCACTCCCTCCACCACCGGCGCACTGTGGCTGCAGTGTGTACCATCTACAAGATGCACTGCAGCAACTCGCTAAGGCTTCTTCGACAGCACCTCCCAAACCCACGACCTCTACCACTTAGAAGGACAAGGGTAGCAGGCACATGAGAACACCACCTCCAAGTTCCCCTCCATGTCACACACCATCCTGACTTGGAAATATATTGGCTGTTCCTTCATTGTCGTGGGGTCAAAATGCTGAACACCCTCCCTAACAGCACTATGGGAGCACCTTCACTACACGGACGGCAGCAGTTCAAGAAGGCGGCTCACCACAACCTTCTCGAGCAGTTAGGGATGGGCAATAAATCATGGCCTTGCCAGTGATGCCCACATCCCATAAACAAATAATTTAAAAAAAATTGAAACAGAGAAAGGTGCAAAGCTCTGGGAAAGAGCTGGGATAAATTTTGGATTTCTTTGGAAAAGAGGCGACTCATACATGATGGGCCGAATGGCATCGTTCTGTGCAGGGAGGCTGGAGTTGTACTCCAACGATGAGGCGGTGGAGGGAAACTCACGGTGAAAAAACAAAATCTGATTTAAAAACCTGTTTTCTTTTTGGTCCTCAAAGCCCAGGTCAGGTCCAGGACAAGTTTTTTTAGTTCTGTGACGTAATCAAGGATTCCTGCTGACTGCTGATGTGACTCACCTCGCAGAGGAATGACACATAGCCACGTAGGTGCTATTGTTTTCTGGAGATGGCCAGAAAGAAGGTCTCAAGTTATTGAACTAGCTCCCTTCCCATCAATTTCTGCACACAGACTGCACTGTGGAGCTGGAGCAGTCAAGCATGTGCTCATATCAAGGATGCTGCAGGGACCCAGTGCTGAACTCTGAAACAATTCCAGCTTTTAAATGTCAGGACTTCAATCTTTGTTGCCTTTCCATAGTCAAAATGGATGGCAACACAGGAGGAAGTTAATAAACATAATTGCATGCTTCAGCAGAGAAACACTTGCAGCCATTGCTACAGAATCACAGAAACCCCACAGTGCAGATAGAGGCCATTTCGGCCCATCGAGCCTGCACCGACACATATCCCACCCGATCCCCGTAACCCCTACACCAACACATATCCCACCCTATCCCCGTAAACCAACGTATTTAATCCCCCTAACACTAAGGGTCAATTTATCATAGCCAATCAACCTAACCTGCACATCTTTGGACTGTGGGAGGAAACCGGAGCACCCGGAGGAAACCCACGCAAACACGGGGAGAATGTGCAAACTCCACACAGACTACCTCCTTTATTGTTCCATAATGCCCCTTTGTAATAAGCTGTCTGGGTCGGTGAAGATTCCCTCCCTTCCCTCCCCCCCCCCCCCAGTTATTACCTTCAGATATTCTTTTAAAAACTTGGATTTTGAACTTGAAATCTATTGCGGTGTCTCTGACAAACTATTAATCTTTCTATTGATTCTATTCAAAATACACCATCATTGATGGGGTTAGATGAAGTAGGGTGGGAGGAGGCTTCTGTGAAGCATAAACACTGGCATGGACCAGTTGCCGAACGGCCTGTTTCTGGCTGTATAAATTATGGGGGTGATTTTAACCCTACTCACTCAGCAGAAACCTGGCAGGTGGGCAGTTAAAAATCTCCCTGGCTCTTACCTGTCCAAAAGCTGCCATGATCACAACATCTGCAATTTAACCTGCTCTCCTGAGCAGGCAGCAAGGACACATGCCCGGAGCCAACAGGGTCCTTCTTTACATATACATGTTGCGGCCCAATGAAATAATTGAGACCAACTGTAATTTTAACTCAGGCCTGAGCAGGGAATCCACCTGTTTACGTTTAATGTCTATCCAGCTTCTTGGTCACTGAACCAATATATACACACATTTACTCAAACTAATAACCGCAGTGTTCTCGCACATTAAATTGCACTGGGTCAGTCGTATGGGAACCCACTGCACAAAGGACTCGAGTTCCGTCCTAACAGTAAATGTGTGGCAGATCTGATTTGAGCAGTTAGACAGACAGTGCATGGTGTGCTTTGTGTGTGGATGAGCCCCTTCCTGGGTTCCTCAGCTTCCCTCTACACCCTGCAGGACACCAAGTCTGGAGATTTGATAATTACTGTCAGCTCAAAACGTGCAGCAGAAATGTTCAAAGGAAACATCTGCCTTCAGTCCTGTTAAAGTCAGGAGAGGCAATTAGCACCACAGGGAAGAGAAGCGAGCGAGGGGGAAGAATCACTTGCTGGGCGTGTAGCACTGCTGGAGTCTGCCATTAGCTTCGATTTAAAAAAAATAACCTTTTATCTGTGCATCAAGATCCGGCGCCCCAAAGATTTCAGTTGACGTGGCTGCAGATTAGTTCCGATTGGATCTCGCTTTCTAGTGATGAGAGCCCAATACAGTTCCTCACAGCCGCCAGCATTGAGGACCTGCTCACTCTCCCTCTACACAAAATGGAAGGGTGAATCCAAACTAAAACACAAGTTAAAACTCAGATTAACATTCCTTTTAGTTCTTTGATGTGGTAATACAGTAAATTATAATTTCTATTAAATAGAATTACATAAAGTTACAGCACAGGAACAGGCCATTCGGCCCAACTGGTGTGTGCTGGTGTTTATGTTCCACCCTACTTCATCTCACCTTATCAGCATATCCTTCTATTCCTTTCTCCTTCATGTACTTACCTAACTTCCCCTTGAATGCATCTATGCCATTCACCTCAACCACTCCCTGTGATAGTGAGTTCCACATTCTAACCACTCTTTGGGTAAAGAAGGTTCTCCTAAATTCCCTATTGGATGGTGAATGGACAGCTACAAACAGCAGAGGTTAGGAGCATCTCTGGGCCTGAGGTTTACAAACAATCTCTTGACTCTGCTCAGATCCTATTGATGCGTCCCCTTGCTGTGTATTTCAACAAAGACTTGATTCATACTCGGCAGCGTTATATATTAGAACAGCCATGGCTCAGTTGGTAACACTCTCACCTCAGTCAGTAGGTTGTGGGTTTAAGTCCCACTCCAGAGACTTGAGCGCATAATCTAGGCTGGCATTTCAGTGCAGTACTGAGGGAGTGCTGCACTATCAGAGGTGTTGTCTTTCAGATGAGACATTAAACCGAAGCCCCATCTGCCCTCTCAGGTGGATGTAAATGATCCCATGGCACCATTCGAAGAAGAGTAGGGGAGTTCTCACTGGTGTCCTGGCCAATATTTATCCCTCAACCAAAATCACTAAGACAGATTATCTGATCATTATCACATTGCTGTTTGTGGGATCTTGCTGTGCGCACATTGGCTGCCGCATTTCCTACATTACAACAGTGACTACACTTTAAGAGTACTTCATTGGCTGTAAAACGCTTTCGAATGTCCTGAGGTCATGAAAGATGCTATATAAAATTTATTGTAGAGAAATATGAGGTGATACATTTTGGTAAGAAGAATGAGAGGAAATATACATGTTAGTGGAGCAGAGAAACACTTAGGGATTTCAGATAGAGTACTTTAATAGTGGGAGGACAAGTTAATAAAGCTGTGAGAAAAATTATGGGATCCTAATTTATAAATAGGGGTACAGAGTGCAAAAGGCAAAGGGGTAATGTGCTAAGCATTGGTTAGGCCACAGTAAGAAGCCATTGCCTCCGATCCCTAGCCACTGACTCTATCCCTCTTCCTGGCCACTGTCTGAGGCTGAACCAGACGGTTTGTAACCTCAGTGTCTTATTTGACCCCGAGCTGAAATTCCGACCCCATATCCTCTCCGTCACCAAGACTGCCTACTTCCACCTCTGTAATTTCGCCCATCCCCACCCCTGCTGCTGAAATCCTCACCCATGCCTTTGTTACTTCCACATTTGACCATTCCAATGCTCTCCTGGCCAACCTCCCACCTGCCATCCTCCGTAAACTTGAGCTCATCCAAAACTCTGGTGTCCATACCTAACTCGCACCAAGTCCCGTTCACCCATCACACCTGTGCTCGCTGACCCCTTGCACATCCCTGATTTCCATCGCTCCACCACTGGCGATAGTGCCTTCAATTGCCGAGGCGCCAAGCTCAGGAATTCCCTCCCTAAACCTCTCCACCTCTCTCTCCTCCGTTAAGACGCTCCTGAAAACCTACCTCTTTGACCAAGCCTGTCCCAATATCTCATGATGTGGCTGGTTGTCAAATTTTGTTTGATTACGCTCCTAAGGGCCATATGACCTTTTACTACATTAAAGGTGCTATATAAATGCTATTTGTTGTAGAATATTGTGTCGAGTTTTGGACGTCTTTCTTTAGGAAGGATGTCAAGGCCATAGAGAGGGTGAAGAAGAGATTCACTAAGACAATCCCATGGATGAGTGGCTTTCGTTATGAGGAGACAAGAGAGAAACTGGGGCTCTTCATTAGAACAAAGATGGTTTAGAGGAAATCTGATTGAGGTGTTCAAAGTTATGAGAGGTTTTGATAAGGTAAATAGGGAAACCTATTTCCACTGGTCAGAGATTGAGTAACTAGAGGGAATCAATTTAAGAGTCATCTCCAAAAGCACAAAGGGAATGGTCAGGAGAGTTTATTTTCACACAGAGGATCGTTAGGACAGGTAACACCCAAGCAGAAACACTGGGGGAATTACACAGCATGTACAGCACCCAGGTCTGTGCTGGTGTTTATGCTCCACACGAGCTTCTTCATCTCACCCGATCAGCATAACCTTCGATTCCTTTCTCCCTCATGTGTTCATCTAGCTTCCCCTTAAAGGCATCTATGCTATTCACCTCAACCACTCCATGTGAATACAAGTTGTTGTTGTTGTGGTAGTTTGTTATTGTGAGCTTGAATATCTGGTGTCTCAAAACAACAAGCTCTTATCTTTAGAGTCAACCGTGCACCCCACCATGGATGGCCGTGCCTTCAGCTGCCTCAGCACTTGTCTCTGGAAAGCCCTCCCGATGTCCTGTCACTTCTCGAAAAACCTCAAAACATCTTTTCGGCCAAGGTATCGGTCTCCTGTTCTCACTTTCCTATCCTGCCTCGCATCCACTCCTGAGTCCATTTTATCTGATTTATTTTTGCACTTCCCATGTGGTTAAATATTTGAAAAGAAAAAAAATTACAGGTTTGTTGGAAGAGTGAGGGAATGGGACTGTGGATGGCTCTTTGAGAGCTGGGACAGGCACAATGGGCCGAATGGCCTCCTGTGCTTTATAATTCTATGGTTGGATCAATGTGATTTTGTATGAGTGTGTGCGTAACTGAGTATTTGTGTGAGTGTAAGCGAGAGAGTATTTGTGTGTGTGTGTGTGTGTGTGTGTGTGTGTGTGTGTGTGTGTGTGTGGCGCGTGATGGAAAATGATGTCAAGAGTAAGAAAATAAATGATTAGAGAAAGATCATCAAATACAACCCAGTAATAAAAAAGTCAACATGTTAAAAGGTAACATTTAAAAATGGAATCACCATGGAAAAAAATTCAGTACTGGTGAAAAAAAGTGTTTTTGGTGGGGTGGGGGTCACAGCACAAACACTCAGACTTCAGCACTAAACTGGTACATAAATTATCAAACTCACCCGGAGAAGCCATTAATCCCAGTTAGTGTGGGAAACTGAAAGATTGACAGTGATGCAGGAAGGGCTCTTTTCCAAGGCTGGCGAAGAGGCAATGCTGGAGCAGGGTAGAGACAGCTGTGCTCTGGAGGAGGCCTGTGCTACACCTGACCTGGGAGTGCTTGGAGTGCATGATGCAGACACTGGCTCACAAAAGTGCACAAATATTCCATTTCTCTTCCTCACAAAATTCATTTCAAACAAAAATTCAAATTAAGCACTGATTATCCTAAGAATATTGAAGTCTCATTACCCACAACTGGAAGTAAAACACGACAGTAATAAATCTATTGGAGATGGATGATTGTAATACTGAAGCAGGCAGGCAGCAATAAAGGCTGAGCAGGAGGTCCAGCATCTGGGGACATAGGTTGCTCAATGAGGAGATAAAATATCCACCAAAAAGACCTTGCCTCCCCCTTTTCCACATCTGCTTTATATGTGGCTGATTTCTTCCACTTATTAACCCCCAATTTTCCACATCTGTCTGAAAACCACTGGTTTTTTACTCCAGCATTTTGAAAATGAATGAAAGGGTGGGGGAATGGAGCAGGAATTTCAACTGTGGTTTGTAAACGGCTTCTTCCACTGAACAATAAAACACAGATGAAAGCTTTAGTTGAGGCTGAGGAGGTGTAAAATGAGCATGTGAGCAGACAGATGTTAAGACAACCCGCTCTCCCTTTCAGAAAGGACTTACCCCGACACCTCGCAGGTACTGGTTCCCCACACGGCCGTTTCTCGCAACGAAATCCTCGTCCCAGAGCAGCGTTGTTCTTTAACAAATGACATCAACACCCTGAACCTATGCGGTCCAGTCACTCAGATTCTGCCAGACATGATCATAGGCATTTTCCTTTCACACCAACATGCTGCTCCCTGCTAGAAATATGAAAGCAAATCACTTTCACGCTGGAAACGCTGCCCGTCCGTCGTCTTCTGTGAGATCTTATTGGCCCCTTTTCGGATATTTTAAGACCAACCTCGGCCAGCTTGTGATGAGGAGGAAGATCCTCAGAAGTAAAAGGGGGGAATCTACATCAGAGAATGTTCCAAACCGGTCAGGAGAAAGGGGGAGCTCACACACAAGTAGAAAGACGTCAATTTTTGCAGTCGATTACAGTCCCATTTTACTGTTTTATGTACGGAATGAAAGTGATTTTTACCAGTAAATTATACACAACTAAAACCACCATGGTTGTTAGAAATATTCATTTAAAATGGGGGTTTAGTCTTCCTTTCTCTAAAGATGAGCTGGCTGTCTTTGCTTTCACTGCTTTGTTGTGTGGTCATATAGAAATGAGCGCGGCTCCTCTACGGCCTCCCCTCCTCACTTCGGATTGAAGCAGGTTTGGATCAAATACTGAACCTCTTCTCCATAACTCAATCCACGTGAGACAGCTCCACAGTGCCTGCCTATGTAGCAGCATCTACACCTTCCTTCACCAGACTGAAGCCCCACTCTCATCACTTTGTACCACAAATCTTTAAGACACAGAACTGTCCTATGGTTGCCAACCCTCCTGGAATGGGGCCATGGATCTCCCGGGTGTTGCTGACTCCTACGCTCATTCTGTAGGAATGTCTAGTTCCTATCCAAAAGACTGAGGTCCACTCAGGCGATCAAATCAACGAGGTTTAATGAAAAGTAAGAGAGTTTAACATAACTACAGGAGAACATTGAATATAGGTCGTGTCAGTTCGGAGGCTCCACGAGGACTGCTAGGGCGGTCCCGTGGCTGACGTCATGACGTCATCACGTTTTTTCCGCCGGTCGGGGATCACATGATGAACGGCATGACGTCATCGCGTTTGCCCGCACTATTAAAGTGATCGCGCTCTGTACATGTAAACAGTGAAAACAAAGATACAGACTCAGACTGCAGCCAACATATTATTAAAGGGAATTATATACAATTGATTGGAGTCCCTTAGTGGCTCTGCCACAATTCCATATTTATCTCCAAGACCACCCTCCCGCTATGCTCTATTACCTGGAAATACTCAGCAGGTCAGGCAGCATCTGTGGAGAGAGACACAGAGTTAACGTTTCAGGTCGATGACCCTTTGTCAGAAACATTTTCTGTTTTTATTTCAGATTTCCAGCATCCGCAGTATTTTGCTTTTGTATGCTATATTTCCTGACCGGTTGTCATATTTAGGGATTGGTAACCGTTTTGTTATCAGATCAATTCATGTTAGGATGATGCTTTTAAGTTAACATTAGCTCAGAAGTTAAATCCGCAACTCACACCTTCCAGAAATGTGGATTGGATTCAGATGAAGAGTCTGTCCAGAATGGTGCTTCCCACATACCACACCAGCTTGAGATAGTGGAGGTTTCTAAAGACATTCCAGTAATATTCATGCATAACAAGTTGGAATGGCCTCATTCATTGGAGCTCAGTAGGGGTTAGCTGACAGGAGTCCACATCACGAAGGGTGGTTGCAGATTTAATTGGCAGCTCAATTTGCCAATCCCAGGCAGTCAGAGCTGGGGGCGGGCCTTTGGCTTCCTGTCCAGCTAAGAAAGAACCAATCTGCAGAAATCTGGAAAGGAAATCAGACATAGTGGGGGTGAATTTAGTCTCTGCCAATAACGCAAAACGGGCTCAGCAAATTGGCCGCGCCCAATTTTCTTTTTCATTGACGTCATTGGGCACCGTAAAACGGGCTCACAAGTGGTTAAATCCACAACACAGCTTCTGAGAATGTGGGATAGCAAAATACTGCAGATGCTGGAAATCTGAAATAACAACAGAAAATGCTGGAAAAACTCAGCAGGCCAGGCAACATCCGTGGAGAGAAATTAGAGTCAACGTTTCGGGTTGAAACCCTTTTTCAAAACTGGAAAGGAAATGAAATAGATCGAAGGCAAGGCTGCGATAGAACAAAAGAAGTAAAGGGACATTAAGAGGTATTCAAAACCAGATGAGATGGTAATAGGACAAGTGAGGACAAAAGACGGCTCAGATTAGGTGTGAAGTGTACTGGCAGGATGAGAGACAGCTGCCATGTGGGAAGAGAGAGAAAAAAAAAGAGGGGGGGGTTAAGGGAAGACCCAAAACAAAGGGGTGGGGGAAAAAAAAGTAAAAATGTAATAGGGGCCGAGGTTATGATCTGAAATTGTTGAACTCGAGATCGAGTCCGGAAGGCTGCAACGTGCCTAATCGGAAGATGAGGTGCTGTTCCTCGAGTTTACGTTGAGCTTCCGTGGAACAATGCAAGAGGCTAAGGACGGTGAGGTCCGAGTGGGAATGGAGCGGTGAATTAAAATGACAGGCGACCGGAAGCTCGGGGTCACCCTTACGGACTGAACGGAGGTGTTCTGCAAAGCAGTCACCCAATCTGCGTTTGGTCTCCCCAATGTAGAGGAGACTGCAACGTGAGCAGCAAATACAGTATACTAGATTGCAAGAAGTACAAGTAAATTGCTGTTTCACCTGGAAGGGGTGTTTGGGGCCCTGGACAGTGGGAAGGGGGGAGGTATAGTGGCAGGTGTTACATCTCCAGCGCTTGCATGGGAAGGTGCCAGGCGAAGGGGCAGGGCTGTTGGGGGTGATAGAGGAGTGGACCAGGGTGTCTCGGAGGGAGCGGTCCCTACGGAATGCTGAAAGGGGAGGGGAGGGGAAGATGCGTTTGGTGGTGGGATCACTTTGGAGGTAGCGGAAATGGCGGAGGATGATCTGTTGAATGTGGAGGCTGGTGGGGTGAAAGGTGAGGACAAGGGGAACCCTATCGTGGTTCCGGGAGGGAGGGGCAGGGGTGAGGGCAGAAGTGCGGGAGATAGAACTGACACGGTCGAGGGCCGTGTCAACCACGGTAGAGGAAAAAGGAAGACATGTCGGAAGCACTGGTGTGGAAGGTGGCATCGTCGGAGCAGATACGGCGGAGACGGAGAAACTGGGAGAATGGAATAGTGTCCTTACAGGAGGCGGGGTGGGAGGAAGTGTAGTCCAGGTAGCTGTGGGAGTCAGTGGGTTTGTAGTAAATATTGGTCGATAACCTATCCCCAGAGATGGAGATGGAGAAGTCGAGGAAGGGAAGAGTCAGAGATGGACCATGTGAAGGGTGAGGGAAGGGTGGAAATTGGAGGCAAAGTGAATGAAATTGTCTAATTTGGGGCGAGAGCAGGAAACGGCACTGATACAGTCATCAATGTATCGGAAAAAGAGGTGAGGGAGGGAACCAGAGTAGGACTGGAACAAACAGTGTTCCACATATCCCATGAAAAGGCAGGCATAGCTAGGACCCATGCGGGTACCCATAGCAACACCTTTGATTTGGAGGAAATGAGTGGAGTTAAAGAAGTTGTTCAATGTGAGAACAAGTTCAGCCAGGCGGAGGAGGGTGGTGGTGGATGGGGACTGGTCGGGCCTCTGTTCAAGGAAGAAGCACATGGCAGCTCTCTCTCATCCTGCCAGTACACTTCACACCTAATCTGAGGTGTCTTTTGTCTCCACTGTCCTATTACCATCTCGTCTGGTTTTGAATACCTCTTAACGTCCCTTTACTTCTTTTGCTCTATCGCAGCCTTGCCTTTGATCTATTTCATTTCCTTTCCAGTTTTGAAAAAGGGTTTCAACCCGAAACGTCGACTCTAATTTCTCTCCACGGATGTTGCCTGGCCTGGAGTTTTTCCAGCATTTTCTGTTGTTATTTCTGAGAATGTGGGTTAGGTTCAGATGAAGCCCCTGTCTAGAATGGTACTTCCTGTAAACAATTTCAGCGTGAGACAAGAGGTTTGTTGAGACATTCCAGTAAAATTCACACATATGTTTGAATGGCTTTATTCATGTGAGCTCAGCAAGGGTTAGCTGCCATGAACCATCACCTATAAGAGCAATCGGATTAATTGGCAGGTTGACTGGCCAATCGCTGGGCAAAGGGAGATAAGCATGGGTCAAAGGTCTAGTCTTTGCCCTGTCTTCAGTTGGACAGAAAGCCAGACAGTCTGCAGCGATTTGGAAAGGAAGCCAGACACAAAGAGCACTAACTCATTGTTTAAGTTTAATTCCAACTTGTTTCTGAAATGTGTAGTAGTCAGAAAATACATTTAGCTCGCTAACAGGGATAGTGCGGTGTGCTTTGTTGTTTCCTATGTTGAGAAATAGTTTAAAATTCACTGTAAACATTATTTTGTTTGTTCACATATATGTAAAATGAATGAGGTTATTGGTTCACAACTGGTCTCATCTCAATGGCGTGTCCATCAGTCTGCCCCCTGGAAGACAGAACTACACCGGGAGGGCATGTGCGAGATTAGTTTCCAGTTCACACAAGGGATTTTATTCTTACGACCCCAAATCACACTATCGTAGTCTAGATATTGGGCAGTAAAGGTAAATTCCTGATCGTAGGGGACGTGGTGTCTGCTTACAGGAGACTGGTTATAACAAAGTGTTACAAAACAATTTGTAACAAAGACCAACCCTTCCAACAAGAGTTGGCTAAACAGCATCATAGATTCTTCATCATCACCTGTGGATACTGGACTGGCAGTACTCTGCTCATTCCAATGAGTGTAACTCACCAAGCATTAATTCCCCATTCCTTCTACCTGCTTCCTCTCTTACTACTCCCAGAACAGTCTACTAACTTGTTATTACTGACTAGTAACTCATCACATTATTTCAATCTGCTCAATTTTAGCCATTCAAAAACTTATGCCATATTTTATTAAATTAAGAGCGGTTAGCTAACGGGGCAAATAACCTCCTTCATCCGTACTTTTGTTTGTAAAACCTTTGTGGAAAGAACTGGAAAAGACAGCTTTTGGAAAGATTACAACTTGCATTTATATAGCACCTTTAATGTAGAAAACTCCCAAAGCCACTTTACACAGAGAAAAAGGTAATAGGAGCAAGGGTTGAGGCATGATGGAGAAAGAGGAGGAGGCAGGGTTTAGAAAGGGCATTCCAGAGAATGCGACAGAGATATATGGAGGCTCTGCCACCAATGGTAGGATGGAACGTATAAGATTCTGAGGGGGCTTGACAGGGTAGATGCAGAGAGGATGTTTCCCCTCATGGGGGAATCTAGAACTAGAGGGCATTGTTTCAGAATAAGGGGTCGCCCATTTAAAACAGAGATGAGGACGAATTTCTCTCAGAGGGTCGGGAATCTTTGGAAATCTCTACCCCAGAGAGCTGTGGAGGCTGGGTCATTGAATATATTTAAGGTGGAGATAGACAGATTTTTGAACGATAAGGGTCAAGGGTTATGGGGAGCGGGCAGGGAAGTGGAGTCGAGGCCAAGACCAGATCAGCCATGATCTTTTTGAATGGCGGAGCAGGCTCGAGGGGCCAAATGGCCTACTCCTGCTCCTATTTCTTATGTTCTAAGGGGTGAGTGGGGGAGGAAGGGGGAACTGCATAAAAGGTCAGAGTCAGAATAAAAAGGGGCAGGAGAGGAAGCAAAGCTGGAGAGTAAAGATGGCGTGGGTGAGACAATGCAGTGATTTGAAGACAAGGATTAAAATTTAATGCACTGGAGGACAGGGAGCCAGAGTAGGTCAATGAGGATGGGAGTGATGAGCAACTGTGCAAAGCCCCAGTAGCATTAGCACAATATAAAAACACCCAGGTCCTGAAATTCTGCAGGATCCGCTCAGTGTTCTGGGGCAACTCCAGCAGGGAACCTGGCGAGACCCTCGAAGAATGGGGGTGACAAGGCATAACTCCAGCAGAACTTCAGAGTCATGACCTGTGCTAACTTCAAACTTTAATATAACAACTTGTATTTATATAGCACCTTTAACAAAGTAAAATGTTCCAAGGCACTTCACAGGAGCGTTAACAAAATT
This sequence comes from Somniosus microcephalus, assembly GCF_052327205.1. Taxonomy (NCBI): domain Eukaryota; kingdom Metazoa; phylum Chordata; class Chondrichthyes; order Squaliformes; family Somniosidae; genus Somniosus; species Somniosus microcephalus. The sequence goes on along the minus strand of NC_140995.1, from coordinate 65,190,564 downwards.
TGACACCGAGCCACATAAGGAGAAATTAGGGCAGTTGGCCACAAGCTTGGTCAAAGAGGCAGGTTTTAAAGAGCGTCTTAAAGGAGGAAAGAGGGGGAATTCCAGAGCTTAGGTCCTCGGCAGCTGAAGGCACGGCTGCCAGTGGTGGAGCGATTAAAATCGGGAATGTGCATGAGGCCAGAATTGGAGGAGTGCAGATATCTCAGAGGGTTGTAGGGCTGGAGGAGGTTACAAAGATAGGAGGGGCGAGGCCATCGAGGGATTTGAAAACAAGGATGAGAATTTTTAAAATTGAGATGTTGCTTAACCAGGAGCCAATGTAGGTAAGTGAGCATAGGGTGATGGTTGAAAGGGACTTAGTGCGAGTTAGGATACGGTGGCAGAGTTTTGGATGAGCTGAAGTTTATGGAGGGTGGAAGATGGGAGGCTGCCCAAGAGTGTGTCGGAATAGTCAAGTCTAGAGGTAACAAAGCATTGGTGAGGGTTTTAGCAGCAGATGAGTTCAGACAGGGGCGGAGTCGGGCGATGTTATGGAGGCGGAAATAGACAGCCTTAGTGATGGCGCAGATATGTTGTCTGAAGCTCATCCGGATCAAATACGATAATCAAGGTTACGAACAGTCTGGTTCAGCCTCAGGTGGTGCTGAGGTAGAGCTGGGTGTCGTCGGCGTACTGGTAGAACCGGACGTGTTTTTGGATGATGTCGCCAAGGGGCAGCACGTAGATGAGAAATTTCAAAGTCTGAGGAACACTGGTTTCATGAATTTTTAAATTAATTTTAAGTTACATGTTCGCTAAAGTTTTAAATATCAGCAAAACAAAATGAATAGAATAAAAGGTCGAGAAAAAGGGGTTCTCAGATTACAGTTAATTTAATGTTCAAATATTCATCACAAATACTTTTTACAGATATATAAGGAATAGAAGTACAAAAGACAGCAAATGCTCACTTTCAAAGTCTGAGGAACACTGGTTTCATGAATTTTTAAACTAATTTAAGTTACATGTTCACTAAAGTTTTAGATATCAGCCAAACAATTGACAAACTAGCTTCCCACTTCCTGCAAAAAAACTTGCAAAATACACATTCTCCAACTCTTTATTTTTAAATATGATTAAGAACAGTACTCAAAAGACAACTTTCAGAAGGAAAGTGGCAGTCTTAAGTTGGGAACATGTGCCCTCCAGTTAAATAAATGGTCATGTATTTAATACGAGTGGGTAATAGCCTAACCACGAACAACCTAATTGACACAAGTATTGTATCTTCAATAAAGCCAACATAATTTTCTGTGTAGAAATTCTCGTATCCACTCACTTTAAGATGTTAAATTTATCCTTTCATGCAATCTGGCAAGCACCAGCCAAATGAATCCTTCTCTCTTAATTTGGGGTCTGCTCAATGCTTGTTTAAAAAAGTGACAGGGAAGGAACAATCTGCATCATATCAAATTATTACAAAGTCAGAATCATTTTCGAGGAAAGGTATGAGAAATGGCAGCACTTGCAAAGATGAACTGTAAACATTCAAGGCAGTTGTAGATAGATGCTGCGTGCACAAACATCAGTTTAAGGTGCTTCTACATTGTTATTCCATGCTCCGTTAAGTAACTGGTTCCATTATTCTTGTATCTCATTAACCTGCTTGGTCTCATGCGCATTGTATGCAAAACTTAATGTAGATTCTGAAGTAGAAAATATTGCACTCTGTAAAGTTAACAACCAGACACATTGCATAATTTACATCAAATTTAAATCGGTGTAACTGAGTTTTAGTTTGCCAGTTACAAACTGACAGTACTTTGAAGGACTGCATATGCAACAAGGAGGATTCCCATCACGGACAGGAAGGTAGCAAACTGTAATGATGAAAACTGCTCCGCTGATCGGTTTCCATATTCCATCTTGTTCTGCTGAGTGGGGAAAACTACCTGATCCTTTTATGGGTATCCTCTGCATTTATAATATTTACAACTTGGGAGGGCAACACTTCCTTTCCAACCCCCCCCCGCCCCCCCCCACGAGAGCACTGGAGGCTCTAAACGTGCACAGTGACTGGTACAAACAAGTCCACGGGTTAGCTTTTAGCCGGCAGCATAACTGCTTAGGAAGGAATAAAACATGGGTAGCTTCATCCGCTGTTGGTCCTTACGACACCAGGCTATCACGATGCCATCACTGTTTGCTGTGTAGAGATGATGGCCATCGCAGGAGAATGTGAGACTGTAGGATAGAAGGGAGAATAAAACCATTACAGTCAAGGGCACTTTTATCAAAACTATTCCAGATATATAACTCAGGATTTTACCCAGCCTTTTCATTTGTCTTCTGACCTGCAGCACAGTGAAAATTACAACTACAAATGTAACTTGCCCTTCCCTTTTCTGATCATTTTCTCCTCTCCTGAAGAATATTGGCTCCTTGCTGGAATCTCATTCCACAAGGACTGACTGCCCCCTAATAACTTTTAATGGCGCCACACTCATGCATTTACACGGCAAGTTTGCATCGGAGTGTAGTGATTTTGCTTTGCATGACCGCTGAATTTGCAGTGCAACTGCAGTCAGGTTCCAGAGTGAAGCAGAGGGGGCTCCCTGGAGGAAGGAATCTCAAACCGCATAGATTTTACTCTGCACGGATCGTATTTTCATTTTACAAACCTTAGTTTAGAAAGTGCTCAGGCACTTTGGACATGCTGGGTACTTTTTAAACCTACTTGACTTAAGTTTAAATGTTTGGTGGTGTGAGCCGTGGTTCAGTGGTAGCACTCTCACTTCTGAGTCAGAAGGTTGTGAGTTCAAGCCACACTCCAGAGTCTTATCTAGGCTGGCACTTCAGTGCAGTACTGAGGAAGTGCTGCACTGTCAAAGGTGGATGTAAATGATCCCATGGCACCATTCAAAGAAGAGCAGGTGAGGTCACCCTGTGTCCTGGCCAACATTTAACCCTCAGCCAACATTATTAAAACAGATAATCTGGTCATCATCACATTACTGTTTGTGGGAGCTCGCTGTGTGCAAATTGGCTGCTGCATTTTCTACATTACTACATTCAAAAGTACTTAATTGGCTGTAAAGCACTTTGAGATGTTCTGAAAGGCATTATATAAATGCAAGTTCTTTCTTTTTAGAGAGTGGGGATTCCCTCTTCACGCTTTCAACATTTAAGTTTCTAGCTGTTGGGAAACAGATCTGAGCATGTGTGTATCCAGGCATTGCAGAGCTTTCTCCTGGGCACGTGTTCGGAGTTAGGAAGAGGCGCTAAACAATGGAAGCACGGTTCAGTCTGGAGCCCAAACTGCAGCTACTGAGACTGGTAAATGCACCCAAAGGCTTTGCTGTACCTGTTGGTGAATTGAGAGATTGAAGCAGGAATAAAAACGGAGATTCAATCAAATTGTGTCACTTGCACATCATTGAAGCAGGTCACCTGCATGTTTTCTTGTGTTGCAGTGGGATCAGGGGAGAATCGGAGAGAGAATAAGGATGGCACAGAATGAGAGGATTCGTGATCTTGCCCACAATTCCTCCACACACCCAAAGGCACTGAATGGCGGCTACACATTTTTTCCTGGGATTGAGAGAAGGAATTGAAAGGCCAGTCACATCAAGCCACTCTCTTGTGGCTGAGGAGCGAGATTAGTGAAAGGCTGGTGGCAGCTCTCCAGCCTGTGGTCTGAGGTGGAGAAGGTGCCAGGAGTGGGGAGATGAGAGAGAGGAATGGTGGGAGCAAATAATTACCTCACAGCAAAAAGGAAAAAACAAAGTTAAATGTACCAATTATTGATATGGGAACCACCTTCCTCACCATAGAAACCTCGGAGTGATAGTCTGCATTTCATCTTACATTTTATACACATTTGCTCCATAGGTTCAGAGTTCAGATGCACTATATTTGGACTGCATGTTTTCTGGGTCAATAGCTGAAAACAAATTGAAACAGCTACCCAGCAGTCAACGGTCACCAGAGTTTACTTTGGCAATTTGGTGGATAGGTTTTTGAGCAACAATAACTTGCATTTATATAGCGACTTTAACATAGTAAAACGTCCCAAGGCGCTTCACAGGAGCATTATCAAGCAAAATTTGACACCGAGATACATAAGGAGATATTAGGACAGGTGGTAAGTTTTAAGGGGCGTCTTAAAGGATGAGAGAGAAGCGGAGTGGTTTAGGGAGGGAATTCCAGAGCTTAGGGCCCAGACGGCTGAAGCCACCGCCAGTGGTGGGACGATGAAAATAGGGGATGCGCAAGAGGCCAGAATTAGAAGCACAAAGCTCATCTCTTGGCCACAACCTGCTGAGATTGGCTTCTCCTTGTCCATCCCGATGATACCAAGCTGAGAAGGCTTGGCTTCTGATCCAAAGTCTATTCCTAGAATGCGCTGTAATCTGGATATACACTGCATACTTGGGGCTACATTAGTACTGAATGTGGCACCATCCACACTGCACAACACAGATGAATGTGTCCACACGAAGGAGTTTATATAAATTCGTACTGAAGAGCTTTGGCTGATTTTTCACCGTGGATAGTATTTTGCTCAATCTTACCTGACAATAGGCCGGTTTGACTTAGGGAAGGTAATTTCTCGAACAGGCTTCAGGTCCCATGTACTCCACAGCCTGAATGACATAGAAAGATTCTACCGTTTCATTAGCTTGTCATTTTTTACACGACAGTAAACAACATGAGAAAAATGAGTTTAGTGGGTCCATAGATGAAAAAAATGAATGAAGCATTAAAGCAGTTTTATAAATGAACTACTAAAAGGTAGATGACTGACAGCGAAGGTAGTGTACAAACCCTTAATATGCTCAATCAAATTTCTCAATCTGCTATTTTACCAGTAGGGTTACCAGTTTATTTTAAACAGGTTACCAGTTTATTTTAAACAGGTTACCAGTTCTTTTGAAACAGCAGAGAGAGAAATTTGATATGAGCACATTAAGAATTAGAACGATAATGCTACCAACAGTCTTCCCTTAAATATACAGCAATACTTTTCATTAAAATGTTTAACTTCCACTTTTGGGAGTTTAAGGCCTAAAAATGGATAAATCCCCAGGCCCGGATGAAATGTACCCCAGGCTGCTGTGTGAGGCAAAGGAGGAGATTGCGGGGGCTCTAACACATATATTCAGGACCTCTCTGGCCACAGGGGATGTGCCAGAGGACTGGAGAACCGCTAATGTAGTACCATTATTCAAGAAGGGTAGTAGGGAAAAACCGGGGAACTACAGGCCAGTGAGCCTAACATCAGTGGTAGGAAAATTACTGGAAAAAATCCTGAGGGACAAAATTTGTCTCCACTTGGAGAGGCAAGGATTAATCAGGGATAGTCAACATGGCTTTGTCAAGGGAAGATCATGTCTGACTAATTTGATTGAATTTTTTGAGGGGGTGACTAGGTGTGTGGATGAGGGTAACGCAGTGGATGTGGTATACATGGATTTCAGTAAGGCCTTCGATAAAGTCCCGCACAGGAGACTGGTCAAGAAGGTAAGAGCCCATGGAATCCAGGGTGCCTTGGCACATTGGATACAAAACTGGCTTAGTGGCAGAAGGCAGAGGGTGATGGTCGAAGGTTGTTTTTGTGACTGGAAACCTGTGGCCAGTGGGGTACCACAGGGATCGGTGCTGGGTCCCTTGCTGTTTGTGGTCTACATTAATGACTTGGATATGAATGTAAAGGGTATGATCAGTAAATTCGCGGATGATACTAAAATTGGTAGGGTGGTAAATAGCGAGGAGGGTAGCCTCAGTCTGCAGAACGATATAGATGGGTTGGTCAGATGGGCGGAACAGTGGCAAATGGAATTTAACCCGGAAAAGTGCGAGGTGATGCACTTTGGGGGGTCTAACAAGGCAAGGGAATACACAATGAAGGGAAAGACCCTAGGCAAGACGGAGGGTCAGAGGGATCTGGGTGTGCAGGTACACAGATCCCTGAAGGCGGTGGAACAGGTGGATAAGGTGGTAAAAAAGGCATATGGGATACTTGCCTTCATTAGCCGAGGCATAGAATATAAGAGCAAGGAGGTTATGATGGAGCTGTATAAAACACTGGTTAGGCCACAGCTGGAATACTGTGTGCAGTTCTGGTCGCCACACTACAGGAAAGATGTGATCGCGTTAGAGAGGGTGCAGAGGAGGTTCACCAGGATGTTACCAGGGCTGGAGCGCTTCAGCTATGAAGAGAGACTGGGCAGATTGGGTTTGTTTTCCTTGGAGCAGAGGAGGCTGAGGGGGGACATGATTGAGGTGTACAAAATTGTGAGGGGCATAGATAGGATGGATGCTGAGGAGCTTTTCCCCTTAGTAGAGGGGTCAATAACTAGGGGGCATAGATTCAAGGTAAAGGGCGGGAGGTTTAGAGGGGATTTGAGAAAGAACTTTTTCACCCAGAGGGTGGTTGGAGTCTGGAACTCACTGCCTGAAAGGGTTGTGGAGGCAGAAACCCTCACAACATTTAAGAAGCATTTGGATGAGCATTTGAAATGCCATAGCATACAAGGCTACGGGCCAAATGCTGGAATATGGGATTAGATTAGACAGGGCTTGATGGCCGGCATGGACACGATGGGCCGAAGGGCCTCTATCCGTGCTGTATTACTCTATGACTCTATGACTCTATATTGTTGAGGGTCATTCTCAAAATCCCTTAATATTCAACAAATTGGTCAATTCCAAGCGACGTGGCCTCAACCCTCTGACATCACAGAGTTCAAACACACGCTTGTATTGAGGTTGGAAGGAGAAAGAATGCTGATCTGCAGTATATCACAGGATTAGAGGAGACAAAATATTTTTCTTGTACGGTATCCTTCATATGCAGGTGTGATGTGTGGTGGTTATGTTACTGGACTAGTAATCCAGAGGGCAGGAGTTCAATTCCCACCAGGGCAGTTTGAGAATTTGAATTCAGGTTAAACAATCTGGAGATAAAAAGCTGATTATCAGTAAAAGTGTCCATGAAGCTGTTTATTCAGATGATCAGCACACTGTATATTTGTACCACCTGATACTGTATGTATCGCTGATCACCAGCTCACCCAGATTTCCTAGCTGCCTATATTTATTTCAGTGCCTTGTTCTGTTCCAGCTCACTGCACAGAAACTTCCATACAGATGACACATTCTCAGCGTGGCACCAATGGCCATGATCTTGACACTCCACAATCTCACAGCTGTTAAATTTGCCCCACCGTGTATTGCACATAATGGACCTCAGGTGTAGAAAGTGCTGAATTAAAAAAAAAAAATTCATTCATGGGATGTGGGCATTGATGGCAAGGCCAGCATTTATTGCCCATCCCCAAATGCCTCTGATAAGTTGGTGGTGAGCCGTCTTCTTGAACCGCTGCAGTCCATGTGGTGAAGGTACTCCCACAGTGCTGTTAGGGAGGGAGCTCCAGGATTTTGACCCAGCGACGATGTAAGAACAGCGATATATTTCCAAGTCAGGATGATGTGTGACTTGGAGAGGAACTTGGAGGTGGTGGTGTTCCCATGCATCTGCTGCCCTTGTCCTTCTGGGTGGTAGAGGTTGCGGGTTTGGGAGGTGCTGTCGAAGAAGCCTTGGCGAGTTGCGGCACTGCACCTTGTAGATGGTACACACTATGGCCATGTTGCGCTGGTGGTGGAGCGAGTGAATGTTTAAGGTGGTGGAGGGGGTGCCAATTAAGCGGGCTGCTTTGACCTGGATGATGTCGAGCTTCTTGAGTGTTGTTGGAGCTGCACTCATCCAGGCAAGTGGAGAGTATTCCATCACACTCCAGACTTGTGCCTTGTAGATGGTGGAAAGGCTATGGGGAGTCAGGAGGTGAGTCACTCCCCGCAGAATACCCAGACTCTGACCTGCTGTTGTAGCCACAGTATTTATGTGGCTGGTCCAGTTAAGTTTCTGGTCATCGATGACCCCCAGGATGTTGATGGTGGGGGATTTGACGATGTCATTGAAATTCAAGGGGAGGTGGTTAGACTCTCTTGTTGGAGATGGTTATTGCCTGGCACTTGTGTGGCATGAACGTTACTTGCCACTTATCAGCCCAAGCCTGGATGTTGTGACCACAGTAACTCGCCCAAGACCCTCACCCACCATACTGGGACACTGCCCGCAGTGGGACCACCAACCCTTCAGCATCACAAGTAGCAGTTTTGTACACAGGTCTCCCCTCTACTGTATCAATTAAGAAACATTTCTGACACCACCACAACTTCCCCTTTAATGCCTCACTCTTACACTCCCCCAACCAAATGTGCTGTAGCCAAGATTTTTATGCAGCATAGTCTATTTAAATGGGGTGGAAGGGGGTGGGGTGGATAGGGATTCCCATGGGCGCATTAAGGCCTGCCACCCGAGCTGCCGATGTAAGAGAATCTGTGCCAGGGCTCTGCTGACCCCCATTTTTGGAAAATCAGGGCTGTAGAATAATCTTTCACATGCACTGTGTGAATGGGCTACAAAACACAACACTTGCACAAGTATTCATATATAACATAGCTACATACACACACACTCAATCTAAATGGCAATCACACAGGTAAGGAGGTAGATTTTTGGGTGATATATTAGTTAAACTCCCATTGTGTTCCGCAAGGGGAGCCAAGACCAAGTGTACTTTTCAGGTAAAGCAGGATTAGAGGCTGGGAGATTACTGGACCAGGGCACGCAGATATAATTCAGACCCCATTTTAAAGTCTTACATTCTGTCGTTACTTTTATATTTTCATTAAAGACCACTGATGGGTGTGTGTAATTACAGCAAGACAAGTTTACATAGGCAATTTCCATTACAACGTAAACATAGGAATTTAGAATGGAAATAGTTGACAGAAAGAGACTAGATTATTAATATATTACAGATAAGCTCCAGAGTATTCACTTAGGTGGAGTAAACTGCACTTTCAGTTTTTGATAAACCAATAGATTAGTTTGTGCCTAGTCCTAGGCATTCTATTTCCAGGTGGAGATGGATGCACATATACATACAGCTGTAGCTCAATTATAGCGATATATTACTGACCTTACTACGCCATTTTCTAGTCCTCCAGCAATCACATTGACAGATACACCTTCAGGTTGATTGGAAAAAGCTACAGAGCAGATTATTTCTCGACAGTGCACGTGGCCACTGAGATCTCCATTTACTGTCCACAGCCTCAAGTCACTGCCACCACCAACTGAAAAAAAAAGATGCAAGTCATTCTTCAGGGTAATCCACATTACAGCGGACAAACTGCTGTCTTCACTGGTACTACAAGATTTAGAAAAGCTAGACTGCTGGGTAAGAAACAAAGTGCTTTAACCACGAGTACATTTTTGGTTTCTCCTTTTCTCTTCCTTTTCACAGCCAGTTTCAGAGTATATCCCTTCTGAACTGTCCCAACAATGTGCCGTAGTCCCATCATCATTGTGACATTCCATTTTTGGACAACAGTCATTCTTGTGGTTTGAGCTTTGTGAGTCACAGGAGTAGAGGGGGGGGGGGTGGGGGATATCAGAAGGGAGAGTCGCACATGAATGGTCTCTAGAACCTCCGGGTAACTGGCTAAAGGGGGCTGATGGTAGCCTGGGAGCAGGCCATGTAACATGTCTCGCTAGCAAAAAAACAGCAAAGTGGCCACAGTCTCACTAACAGACAAGGCTCTGTTCTGCTTACCTGAATCACAAACAGTTGCACTGTCACCAGTTGTCTCACTTGTAGAAACTGCTGTCACTGGACTTTTATGTCCCGTTAAACTCTGAACATAACACAACCTGCAGGACAAAGAAAACACAGACGGGAGCAATCAATAGCTGTAAATAACTACAACTCAGTGTTCACAAGTTACAAGAGTAGACACTTTATAAATACAAAATATTTGTGAGTGCAAAATGTAAACTGTAACTGGATGTCAATAGTTATAAATTGAGAGAATCCTTTGTGCATATTACATATTAAAAACAACATACCAAAGCACCTGTAAGTGGTGCTTTGCCCATAATGTTATGTGACAGGACAACCAAATCAAAAATAAGGAACCCACCTTTGAAAACAAGCAGAGAACTGCCCACACCCATGTAAAAATACAGAGGACCTCAATAAAATCTGCGAGATACGCGACTTCCAAAAGGTCATTCAAAAGCCAGATAAAGAGAGAGCTCAAAAGCATCTGTGATTTGCGGTGATGGAATGTGGCTTCAAAAAGATGCCATTCTGAACTCCTCATCTCATGTCAGAACCAGCAAGATAAACTCCAGAGGGAAACCAATCACTTGAAAGAGCCCACCCTCCGCTGAGGCAATGTGCAGAACCCAGATTCCCCCCCCCCCCCCCCGCAATCGCCAAAACAAAATCCATCACCTCCCATCGCAATAAATCATTTGGCCCTGGATCCCCCCCCAGTGAAGGAAAAATAAGATCGGACACCTTCCCCCCCAGCCCCCCCACAGCTGAAGCAAAAATGCGCACTCAAAGACCCCATCCGCTGAGGCAAACTCATCAACCCTCCGACTCCACAGAATTAAAAGTCTCACAGCAGAAACCACCTCTTGCTGCTGAGGCACCAACTGCATCTCCCCTTTGCTGTGGCCGTCACCCACCAGCCCCCCACACCTCCCCAAACCCCACTTAATGGATACCAGCAATGCCCCCAGCGGAGGCAGTATTTGCACACCAAATATCCTTCCAATGCAGAGGCAAAAATCACCCACCAGAACTCCCCCATATTCCCCTCCCTCTAGCCCTTTCTCTGCACCGTTTTCCTTCCTTCTCTCCCTCCAATCTCCCAGTCTTCAATCTCCCCTCCATCTGGCACCCCTCCTCTTTACTCCTCAAATTTCTCCCCTCACTGCTCCCCTTCCTCCTCCTCCTCTCCCCTCACTGCTCCCCTTCCCCCTCCTCCTCTCCCCTCACTGCTCCCCTTCCTCCTCCTCCTCCTCTCCCCTCACTGCTCCCCTTCCTCCTCCTCCTCTCCCCTCACTGCTCCCCTTCCTCCTCCTCCTCTCCCCTTCCTCCTCCTCCTCTCCCCTCACTGCTCCCCTTCCTCCTCCTCCTCTCCCCTCACTGCTCCCCTTCCTCCTCTCCCCTCACTGCTCCCCTTCCTCCTCCTCCTCTCCCCTCACTGCTCCCCTTCCTCCTCCTCCTCTCCCCTCACTGCTCCCCTTCCTCCTCCTCCTCTCCCCTCACTGCTCCCCTTCCTCCTCCTCTCCCCTCACTGCTCCCCTTCCTCCTCCTTCTCTCCCCTCACTGCTCCCCTTCCTTCTCCTCCTCTCCCCTCACTGCTCCCCTTCCTTCTCCTCTCCCCTCCCTCCTCCTCTCCCCTCACTGCTCCCCTTCCTCCTCCTCTCCCCTCCCCTCACTGCTCCCCTTCCTTCTCCTCTCCCCTCACTGCTCCCCTTCCTCCTCCTCTCCTCTCACTGCTCCCCTTCCTCCTCCCCTCACTCAAACATAGAAAAGTAGGAGTAGGCCATTCGGCCCTTCGAGCCTGCTCCGCCATTCAATATGATCATGGCTGATCCTCTATCTCAATACTGAGCGGCTGCAGGACATTCTGAAGGGGGAGGTTGAACAGTCAGAGGTCGTGGTCCATATCGGTACCAACGGCATAGGTAGAATGAGGGGCGAGATCCTGCAAGCAGAATATAGGGAGCTAGGAAATAAATTAAAAAGCAGGACCTCAAAAAGTAGTAATCTCAGGATTACTCCCAATACCACGTGCTAGCAAGAGCAGAAATAGGAGAATAGACCAGACGAATGCATGGCTGAAGAAATGGTGTAGGAGGGAGGGATTTAAATTCCTGAGGCATTGGGACCGATTCTGGGGAAGGTGGGACCTGTACAAGCTGGACGGGTTACACCTCGGCAGAACCGGGACCAATATCCTCGCAGGGGGGTTTGCTAGTGCTGTTGGGAAGGATTTAAACTAGTTTGTCAGGGGGCTGGGAACCTAAGTGTGGGCCCAGAACGGAGAGAAACAAAGCTGGAAGTGCAAGTTAGAAAAGTAACCAGCAAAACTAGTAGGGAGCAGAAATAAAGGCCAGCAGTAAAGAGGGTCAAAGTGCAGAAAAATAATAAACAGGCAAAGTTGAAGGCACTTTTTCTAAATGCATTCGCAACAAGGTGGATGAATTAATGGCACAAATAGAAGTAAATGGGTATGTTATAATGGCCATTACAGAGACATGGTTGCAGAGTAACCAAAGCTGGGAACTGAATATTCCAGGGTACTCAACATTTAGGAAGGACAGACAAAAAGGAAAAGGAGGTGGCATAGCGCTGTTAATAAGGGATGAGATCGGTACGGTAGAGATAAAAGATCTTGGCTCGGCAGATCATGATGTAGAACTGGAATCAGTTTGGGTGTAGCTAAGAAACAGCAAAGGGCGGAAAAGATTGGTGGGAGTTGTGTATAGGCCACCAGTAGTGGTAATGTAGGGCACAGTATCAATCAAGAAATTAGAAGTGCATGTAACAAGGGCAATGCGGTAATCATGGGGGACTTTAATCTACATATTGACTGGGCAAATCAAATTACCACAAATGGTGTGGAGGACGAATTTTTGGAATGCATGCGAGATGGTTTCCTGGATCAGTATGTGGAGGAACCAACCAGGGAATAGGCTATTCTGGATCTGGTACTGTGTAATGAGAAAGGGCTAATCAATAATCTTGTGGTAAAGGGGCCTTTAGGAACAAGTGACCATAATATGATTGAATTTTACATTAAGTTTGAAAGTGATGTAGTCCAATCTGAAACTAAGGTCTTCAATCTAAACAGAGGAAACCACAAGGGTATGAGGGACAAGTTGGCCATGGTAGATTGGGAGACTACACTAAAAGGTATGAAGGTGGACATACAATGGCTAACATTCAAGGAAATAATGCATAATTTGCAACAAACATATATTCCTCTAGGGCATAAAAACCCGAAAGGAAAAGTGATCCAACCATGGCTAACAAAAGAAATTAAAGCTAGTATTAAGTCAAAGGAGGAAGCTTATAAAGTTGCCAGAAAAAGCGGTCAGCCTGGGGATTGGGATCTTTAGAAATCAGCAATGGGGGACCAAGAAATTGATAAAGGGAAAATGGAATATGAGCACAAACTAGCGAAAAATATAAAAACGGATTGTAAAAGCTTCTATAGGTATGTGAAAAGGAAAAGATTGGCGAAGGTAAAAAATGTAGGTCCTTTACAGTCAGAAACGGGAGAATTTATAATGGGTAATGAGGAAATGGCAGAGAAATTAAATAAATATTTTGTTTCTGTCTTCACGGAGGAAGACACAAAAAACCTCCCAGAAATACGAGAAAACCAAGGGTGTGGTGAGAATGAGGAACTTAAAGAAATTATTATTAGTAAAAAAAACAGTACTAGCAAAATTAATGGGACTAAAAGTCGATAAATTCCAAGAACCGGATGACCTACATCCTAGGGTTTTGAAAGAGGTGGCCATTGGGATAGTGGATGCATTGGTTGTCATCTTCCAAAATTCTATAGATTCTGGAACGGTTCCTGCAGATTGGAGGATAGCAAATGTAACCCTGCTATTTAAGAAAGGAGGGAGAGAGAAAACAGGGAACTACAAACCTGTTAGCCTCACATCAGTAGTTGGGAAAATGCTGGAATCTATTATAAAGGATGCAATAACATGGCATTTAGAAACTAATAGTAAGATTGGGCAGAGTCAACATGGATTTATGAAAGGGAAATCCTGTTTGACAAACCTATTGGAGTTCTTTGAGGATGTAACTAGTGGAGTAGACAAAGGGGAACTGGTAGATGTGGTGTATCTGGATTTTCAGAAGGCCTTCGATAAGGTCCCACACAAGAGGTTGGAGAACAAAATTAAGGCACATGGAATTGGGGGTAATATACTAACATGGATTGAGAATTGGTTAACAGACAGAAAACAAAGAGTAGGGATAAGCGGATCTTTTTCAGGATGGCAGGCTGTGACTAGTGGGGTACCGCAAGGATCGGTGCTTGGGCCCCAGCTATTCACAATCTATGTCAATGATTTGGATGAGGGGACTACATGTAACATTTCCAAATTTGCTGAGGATACAAAGCTAGGTGGCAGAGTCAGTTGTGAAGAGGATGTGAAGAGGCTTCAAGGGGATCTCGACAGGCTCAGTGAGTGGGCAAGAACATGGCAGATGAAATATAATGTGGATAAATGTGAAGTTATCCACTTTGGTAGAAAAAGCAGGAAGGCAGAGTATTTCCTAAATGGTGAAAGATTGGGGAATGCAGATGCTCAAAGGGACCTGGGTGTCCTTGTACATGAGTCGCTGAAAGTGAATGTGCAGGTGCAGCAAGCCATTAGGAAGGCAAATGGCATGCTGGCCTTCATTACAAGAGGATTTGAATACAGGAGTAAAGAAGTCTTACTCCAATTATATAGGGCCTTGGTGAGACCACACCTGGAGTATTTGTACAATTTTGGTCTCCTTACCTAAGGAAGGATATACTTGCCATAGAGGGAGTGCAACGAAGGTTCACGAGATTGATTCCTGGGATGGCGGGACGGTCGTATGAGAGGAGATTGAGTAAACTAGGCCTGTATTCTCTTGAAATCAGAAGAATGAGAGGGGATCTCATTGAAGCATACAAAATTATTACAAGGCTTGATAGGGTGGATGCTGCGAGAATGTTTCCCTTGGCTGGGGAGTCTAGAACCAGGGGCCACAGCCTCAGGATAAAGGGTAGCCCATTCAGGACTGAGATGAGAAGAAATTTCTTCACACAGAGGGAGGTGAATCTTTGGAATTCTCTACCCCAGAGGGCTGTGGAGGCTCAGTCATTGGGTATATTCAAAACAGAAGTCGATAGATTTCTGACTAGTAAAGGCATCAAGGGATATGGCGATAGGGCTGGTGAATGGAGTTGAGGCAGAAGATCAGCCATGATCTCATTGAATGGCGGAGCAGGCTCGAAGGGCCTGCGTCTGCTCCTATTTCTTATGTTCTTATACAATACCATATTCCTGCTCTCTCCCCATATCCCTTGATGCCTTTTGTGTCTAGAAATCTAACTATCTCCTTCTTAAATATATTCAGTGACTTGGCCTCCACAGCCTTCTGTGGTAGAGAATTCCACAGGTTCACCACCCTCTGAGTGAAGAAGTTTCTCCTCATCTCAGTCCTAAATGTCCTACCCTGTATCCTGAGACTGTGATCTCTTGTTCTAGACCCCCCAGCCAGGGGAAACATCCAGTCTGTCTAGCCCTGTCAGAATTTTATACATTTCAATGAGATCCCCTCTCATTCTTCTAAACTCTAGTGAATACAGGCCTAGTCGATCCAATCTCTCCTCATACGACAGTCCTGCCATCCCAGGAATCAATCTGGTGAACCTTCGCTGCACTCCCTCTATGGCAAGTATATCCTTTCTTAGGTAAGGAGACCAATACTGCACACAGTACTCCAGGTGTGGTCCCACCAAGGCCCTGTATAACTGTAGTAAGACATCTTTGCTCCTGTACTCAAATCCTCTTGGAATGAAGGCCAACATACCATTTTCCTTCCTAACTGCTTGCTGCACCTGCATGTTTGCTTTCAGTGACTGGTGTACAAGGACACCCAGGTCCCTCTGTACATCAACGTGAAAGGCTTAGAGGGTGCAGAATTCTTAAAGTGCATCCAGGACAGCTTTTTGAGCCAGCATGTAGAAAGTCCTATAAGAGAAGGGGCGGTACTGGACCTAATTCTAGGGAAAGTAGCCGGGCAAGTGGTAGAAGCGTCAGTAGGAGAGCATTTTGGTGACAGTGACCATAATTCGATGAGATTTAAGGTAGTCTTGGAAAAGGACAAAGATGGACCGGAAATAAAGGTTCTAAATTGGGGGGGAAGGCCGATTTTAATATGATAAACATAGAAACATAGAAGCAGGAGTAGGCCATTCAGCCCCTCGAGCCTGCTCCGCCATTCAATGAGATCATGGCTGATCATCCAAACTCAGTACCCTGTCCCTGCCTTCTCCCCATATCCCTTGAGCCCTTTAGCCTTAAGAAATATATCTAACTCCTTCTTGAATATATTTAATGAATTGGCCTTAACTGCCTTCTGTGGTAGAGAATTCCACAGGTTCACCACTCTCTGGGTGAAGAAATCCCTCCTCATCTCTGTCCTAAATGGCTTACCCCTTATCTTTAGATTGTGACCCCTGGTTCTGGACTCCCCCGCCATCGGGAACATCCTTCCTGCATCTAGTCTGTCTAGTCCTGTTAGAATTTTATAAGTTTCAATGAGATCCCCTCTCATTCTTCTAAACTCCAGCGAGTATAAGCCCAGTCGACCCAATCTCTCCTCATACGTCATTCCTGCCATCCCAGGCATCAGTCTGGTGAATCTTCGCTGCACTCCCTCCATGGCAAGAACATCCTTCCTCAGATAAGGCGACCAAAACTGTACACAATACTCAAGGTGCGGTCTCACCAAGGCCCTGTACAACTGCAGCAAGACATCCTTGTTCCTGTACTCGAATCCTCTCGCTACGAAGGCCAACATACCATTTGCCTTCTTAACCGCCTGCTGCACCTGCATGCTTACCTTCAGCGACCGGTGCAAAAGGACACCCAGGTCTCGTTGCACTTCCCCTTCTCCCAATCTATTGCCATTCAGATAATAATCTGCCTTCCTGTTTTTGCCACCAAAGTGGATAACCTCGCATTTATCCACATTATACTGCATCTGCCATTCACCTGCCCAATCATCCAACCTGTCCAAATCATACTGGAGTTTCTCTGCATCCTCCTCACAGCACACACGCCCAACCCAGCTTTGTGTCATCTGCAAACTTGGCGATATTACATCTAGTTCCCTCGTCTAGATCACTGCCTGCCACTCGGAAAAAGACCCGTTTATTCCAACTCTTTGCTTCCTGTCTGCCAACCAATTCTCTATCCAGTACCTTGCCCCCAATCCCATGTGCCTCAACTTTACACGCGAATCTCTTATGCGGGACTTTATCGAAAGCCTTCTGAAAGTCCAAATACACCACATCCACTGGTTCTCCCTTATCTATTTTACCAGTTACATCCTCAAAATATTCCAGTAGATTAGTCAAGCACAATTTACCTTTTGTAAATCCATGTTGACTTTGTTCGATCCTGTCACTGTTTTCCAAGTGCTCTGCTATTACATCTTTTATAATGGACTCTAGCATTTTCCCCACTACTGATTTCAGACTTACCGGTCTATAATTCCCCGTTTTCTCTCTACCACCTTTTTTGAACAGTGGGGTAACATTAGCTACCCTCCAATCCATGGGAACTGTTCCAGAGTCTATAGAATTTTGGAAGAAATAAGGCGGGATCTGGCTAAAGTGGACTGGGATCAGCTACTTGTAGGAAAACCCACATCAGAGCAGTGGGAGTCTTTCAGAAAGGAAAGAGAGTACAGCGCCAACATGTTCCCATAAAGGTCAAGGGTGGGACCAACAAGTCCAGGGAACTCTGGATGTCAAGGGATACACAAGAATGGATTAGGAAAAAAAGGGAGGCTTTTGGCAGATACAAAGGACTAAAAACAGTGGAAGCCCTAGAGGAGTTTAGAAAGTGCAGGGGGGTACTTAAAAAAATAAATTAGGAGAGCGAAGAGGGGGCATGAAAAAACACTGGCGGCCAAAATAAAGAAAAATCCCAAGGTGTTTTATAAGTATATTAAGGGCAAGAGGATAACCAGGGAAAAAGTAGGGCCCATTAGGGACCAAAGTGGCAATGTGTGTAGAACTGAAAGATGTAGGTGAGGTTTTAAATGAGTGTTTTGCATCTGTGTTCACTATGGAGAAGGACGATGTAGGCATAGAAATCAGGCAGGGGGATTGTGATATACTTGAACAAATTAGCATTGAGGGAGGAGGTACTAGTGGTTTTAGTGGGCTTAAAAGTGGATAAATCCCCAGACCCAGACGCGATGTATCCCAGGCTCTGACACAAATTTTCAGAACCTCTCTGGCCACAGGGGAGGTGCCAGAGGTCAGCTAACGTAGTCATTATTCAAGAAGGGTAGTAGGGATAAACCAGGGAATTACAGGCCAGTTAGCCTAACATCAGTGGTAGGGAAATTATTGGAAACAATTCTGAGGGACAGAATTAGTCTCCACTTGGAGAGGCAAGGATTAATCAAGGATAGTCAGCATGGCTTTGTCAGGGGGCGATCATGTCTAACCAATTTGACTGAATTTTGAGAGGGGGTGACTAGGTGTGTGGATGAGGGTAGTGCAGTTGATGTAGTCTACATGGACTTCAGTAAGGCTTTTGACAAAGTCCCACATGGGAGACTGGTCAAGAAGGTAAGAGCCCATGGGATCCAGGGCAATTTGGCACATTGGATCCAAAATTGGCTTAGTGGCAGGAGGCAGAGAGTGATGGTCGAAGGTTGTTTTTGTGACTGGAAGTCTGTGTCCAGTGGTGTACCGCAGGGATCGGTGCTGGGTTCCTTGCTGTTTGTAGTGTACATTAATGATTTAGATATGAATGTAGGAAGTATGATCAGTAAGTTCGCAGATGACACGAAAATTGCTGGAGTGGTAAATAGCGAGGAGGGAAGCCTCAGGCTACAGGACGATATAGACGGGTTGGTCAGATGGGTAGAAAAGTGGCAAATGGAATTTAAATCTGAAAAGTGTGAGGTGATGCATTTTGGGAGGACTAACAAGGCAAGGGAATACACAATGAATGGTAGGACCTTAGGAAGGACAGAGGATCAGAGGGACCTTGGTGTGCATGTACATAGACCCCTGAAGGCAGGAGGACAGGTAGATAAGGTGGTTAAGCAGGCATATGGGATACTTATATTCCATGCCTCGGCTAATGAAGGCAAGAGCAGGGGGGTTATGATGGAGCTGTACAAAATGCTAGTTAGGCCACAACTGGAATACTGTGTGCTGTTCTGGTGACCACACTATAGGAAGGATGTGATTGCATTGGAGAGGGTGCAGAGGAGGTTCACCAGGATGTTATCTGGGCTGGAGCGTTTCAGCTATGGAGAGAGACTGAACAAGCTGGAGTTGTTTTCCTCAGAGCAGAGAAGGCTGAGGGGGGACCTGATTGAGATGTATAAAATTATGAGGGGCATAGATAGGGTAGATAGAAAGGAACTTTTCCCCTTAGTAGAGGGGTCAATAACTAGGGGGCATAGTTTCAAGCTAAGGGGCAGGAGGTTTAGAGGGGATTTGAGGGAAAACTTTTTCACCCAGAGGGTGGTTGGAATCTGGAACTCACTGCCTGAAAGGGTGGTAGAGGCAGGAACCCTCACAACATTCAAGAAGCATTTAGATGAGCACTTGAAACGCCATAGCATACAAGGCTACGGACCAAGTGCTGGAAAATGGGATTAGAATAGATAGGGCTTGATGGCCGGCGCAGACACGATGGGCCGAAGGGCCTCTTTCTGTGCTGTATAACTCTATGACGACTAACATTTCCCAATCTATCACCATTTAAATAATACTCTGCCTTTCTGTTTTTCCTACCAAAGTGGATAACTTCACTTTTATCCACGTTATACTGCATCTGCCATGTATTTGCCCACTCACTCAACTTGTCTAAATCGCTTTGAAGCCTCTTTGCATCCTCCTCACAACTCACAGTCCCACCAAGTTTCGTGTCGTCAGCAAACTTGGAAATATTACATTTGGTTCCCTCATCCAAATCATTGATATATATTGTGAATAGCTGGGGCCCAAGCACCGATCCCTGTGGTATCCCACTAATCACTGCCTGCCACCCCAAAAAAGACCCATTTATTCCTACTCTGTTTCCTGTCTGTTAACCAATTTTCAATCCATGCCAGTATATTACCCCCAATCCCATGTGCTTTAATTTTGCACACTAACCTCTTATGTGGGACTTTAGCAAAGGCCTTCTGAAAATTCAAATACACCACATCCACTGGTTCTCCCTTATCTATTCTACCAGTTACATCCTCAAAAAACTCCAGTAGGTTTGTCAAACACAATTTCCCTTTCATAAATCCATGTTGACTTTGTCTAATCCCATTGATATTTTCTAAGTGTCCTGATATCACATCCTTTATAATAGACTCTAGCATTTTCCCTACTACTGATGTTAGGCTAACCAGTCTGTAGTTCCCTGTTTTCTCTCTCCCTCCTTTTTTAAATACTGTAGTGGGATTACATTTGCCACCCTCCAATCTGCAGAAACTGTTCCAAAATTCTATAGATTATAGAAGATGACAACCAATGCATCCACTATTTCCATGGCTACCTCTTTTAGTACTCTAGGATGCAGATTATCAGCTTTCAGTCCCATTAATTTCTCCCACTGCTCCCCTTCCTCCTCCCCTCCCTGTTCCCTTCCTCCTCCTCCCCGCTCCCCTTTCACCTCGGCTCCCATTCCACCTCCGCTCCCCTTCCTCCTCTCCCCCTCCCCTCACTACTCCCCTTCCTCCTCTCCCCCCCGCTTCACTGCTCCCCTCACCTTCCTCCTCTCCCCTCACTGCTCCCCTTCCTCCTCCTCTCCCCTCACTGCTCCCCTTCCTCCTCCTCTCCCCTCACTGCTCCCCTTCCTCCTCTCCCCTCACTGCTCCCCTTCCTCCTCTCCCCTCACTGCTCCCCTTCCTCCTCTCCCCTCACTGCTCCCCTTCCTCCTCCTCTCCCCTCACTGCTCCCCTTCCTCCTCCTCTCCCCTCACTGCTCCCCTTCCTCCTCCTCTCCCCTCACTGCTCCCCTTCCTACTCCTCCTCTCCCCTCACTGCTCCCCTTCCTCCTCTCCCCTCACTGCTCCCCTTCCTCCTCCTCCTCTCCCCTCACTGCTCCCCTTCCTCCTCCTCTCCCCTCACTGCTCCCCTTCCTCCTCCTCTCCCCTCACTGCTCCCCTTCCTCCTCCTCTCCCCTCACTGCTCCCCTTCCTCCTCCTCTCCCCTCACTGCTCCCCTTCCTCCTCCTCTCCCCTCACTGCTCCCCTTCCTCCTCTCCCCTCACTGCTCCCCTTCCTCCTCCTCCTCTCCCCTCACTGCTCCCCTTCCTCCTCCTCCTCCTCTCTCCTCACTGCTCCCCTTCCTCCTCCTCACTGCTCCCCTTCCTCCTCCTCCTCTCCCCTCACTGCTCCCCTTCCTCCTCCTCTCCCCCCACAGCTCCACTTCCTCCTCCTCCTACCTCGCTGCTCCCCTTCCTCTTCCCTCACTGCTCCCCTTCCTCCTCCTCTCCCCTTACTGCTTTCCCTTCCCGCTCCCCTTCCTCCTCCTCTCCTTCCCCCTCCTCCTCACCTCGCTGCTCCCCTTCCTCCTCCTCTCCCCCCACAGCTCCACTTCCTCCTCCTCCTCTCACCTCGCTGCTCCCCTTCCTCTTCCCCCACTGCTTCCCTTCCTCCTCCTCCACTCCCCTCACTGCTCCCCTTCTTCCACCCTCTTCAAATTTTCTTCCTATGTGCCAGCAGCTGTTCATCATTCACCTTCTTGCCACTTCTGAAAGACAGATCGTCAACTCTGCAGTTTAGGAATTGTAGGCACAAAACAGAAGTCCCCATATTCATTGGTGTAGGGTGTTGAGACTCTAATGCTGCTCCACTATGTGAACACTGCGGTCATTTCGGCAGTTTCTCTTCATTAAGCTGCCATTAAAATATTCTGTTAATTGGCTCCATCCTTCTGAACCATAAGTCCCTTTGATACATGCTTCATGTCTCCAAGTGCCTTGGTCTGAAGCCAAAGAACTGGTTAACTTCTGGCGTTGTTTCTGCTGCTTCAATTGACAAATTCTTGAATGGGCTTGCTTTGGTATTCAGTTCCCCACCTTATATAGAACATCTTGACAGATGCATTGGGTGGGATATGAATGACTCAAGACAAGCAGTGAACATTTAGTGTTGAGCAGAGCATCAATTCTGACAGCCTACAGCCCTGATTCAATCTGGCATCAGACCCCAGTATATCCATCCCTCAGGATGCTCTCTCAGATAACAGTCCCTTGGAAGTTTAACTATCGGCAGTGTCTTCTTAAATATATGAAGGTAACTTAGTTGCACAATGGATGGTGATTTGGCATCTTTTGCTGCAATGGGACTTTTATACGTAATGTTGAACAAAGACTGGGGATGTACACCACAGTTAATATAACAGAACCATGTATCTATACAGTACATAAGTTTACCTATTCCAATATTTCACTCATTGATATAGAAATTTCTGCATTGAATGTGTAAGATTATAGTCAATTTACTTATTAATTTGTCTATTAACACTTATTTGCTTTATACACATAATATATGCACGCAGTTACTAATTTGTTTGTTTACACTATATATATCTATAATACACATATATATAACACACATACCACATATAACACACACATAACACAACACACACACATTACACAACACACACATTCACACAATACACAATTACACACACACATTACACAACATATTATACGCACACACTATACACACACACACATACACAACACACACATTACACAACACAATTACACAACACACCCACACATTACACATCACACATTACACACAAACACACATTACACAACACACACATATTATATATATACCAGCTTAGCAAAAAGACTGATGGAAAAAACAATCAACTTGACATTTTTATTCAAGTAAACTATAGCTGAACGAAACACAGTAAAAGCCATGAAGTCTCAGACCTTGAAAAGACAGGAGTTTGATAACTTGGGAAAAACAAAACGCAGCTGCAACTAGAATCTATGCATCCCTAGGAACCAGACTGATAAGGGAGGTTCACTAGACAGATAAGGGAGGTTCACTAGACAGATAAGAAGGGGCCATGTACCACAATAACATTTCTTGAAATAGATGTTTTTAGTGGAAAGTAACAGAAGGGGAGGAGGGGAGGGGTAAACTGAATGAACTGAAAGAAATGGTATAAGGGACACCAGCAGGGGTTAAGTGTAGCGCCCCTGGGTTCATGTGGACCATGGGGAACCAATCAAAGAAGGGAATCCCCCTTCACACATTTGACAGGTCTGTCAAAAGTATGAATGTGGATCACTTAAAAAATTTAAACATTAAATAATTTTTTTGAAAATCACGAATTTAAAAATAGTTAAAATTACATTAAATTAAATATTTTAAACAAAAATTTAATTTTTTGAACAAAATAATTGAAGTTTTTTTATGGGGCGAAAAATAAACATCTTTTTAAAAGTATTTTTAAATTATAAATGAGTGAAAATGTGTTATTTTTTTTTAAACTCATGCTGGTAAAAGCAGGCCTTACACCTGCTTTTACCAGGCGTAAGATTTTTAAAGGTTTTCAGCGAGCGGAAGCTGTGCAGAAAGCGCAACTCCCTGCCCGCGGAGGCCCAGCTCCTGGGGATGCGGATCTTGACAGATTGCAAGTGCCGGGTTTTAGCGCATGCGCTTCGCATGCCTGAAACCAGCACTTGCGAGGCCCCTACGGGTGCGTACACACCTCATACGCACCCATGGGGGTTGGAAAATCCAGCCCATTGAGTTAGAGAAGCTGCTGAGACGACAGTTTAAAAGACGGAAAAAAAGGAACTTAAGTTGAAACAGACACTGAAACTGCCAGCTTCTGTGCCGAGAAAAATAAAACATGAGAATTACTGAATGATAGGGAACTTAAAGGATGTTGGAATTTCAGTTGTGTGAAAGTGCGTGTTAGTGTGGAAGTTTTCCTGACTATGGATGTTTAACAAGTTATAGTATTCCTTTTGTTTGAACGTCTGTCTTTAAAAAAGTGTCTGTTATGTTTGCTTCAGCTCTACCCACGGTTCTATGCAGAGCGAAAAGTCTTGTCTTTCAGTTGGAAGTATGTTTAATTAATGTCTTTCCTACAGACATGTGCTTTTTTAAGTTTGTTAATTGTTTTCTTTGTATGTATACAGGTGTGGATTTATTTGAGATACTTGAGCCATGTTTTGGTTTTTTAACTGATTTTTGCACTTTGAGTTCATAACCCATTACAGGGATCAATATTTCTAAGTTGTGTGAATGTGGTTGTTCATTTCAAATTTAAGATTGTGCACCCAGAATTGAAAAAAAAAGTTTGTTTTACAAAAGGTAAGCTTCAGGCTTGAAGTTACAGTTGCCATGGTGTCTGGTAAAAATGAATTTGAATGTTTACAAAGCATTGTCTTCTTAATTTGGTTACTGAAAGTCCGAGACACCCCGCCCTCTAAGGTTTTGACAAAGTAAGAAGTAATCAGAAATTGTAAATTGGGTTGAAAGAGAAAGAATAAATTAGTCTATGATGAAATAAAAGGAATAGATTATGTCCCTCTTCTACTTTCAGTGTAGGGTGCTTTTAAAAAGCCTGTATAATGTTTCGAAGCCACAAGCTGTGGCTTTGCCCTCTTATTCCTTTTGTACAGAAAGTTAATGATTTTTGTTTAAATGTGAAAACTATTTTTTCTCCAGTTATATTCAGTTTGTTTTAGTCATTTGGAAAGGTGCTTAAAAAAGAATTTAAAAGATAGATGACGTAATTTACTGGTTTGTTGTAGGCACATGTTTGCTTTTTGTTTTGACTGTTCTGTATTGTGTTTAGTTGATAAAATGTTGGTCTGAATTAAATTGGAACCATTGAGGTTAACTGACCTATTCAATTTATTGTGACCACAGTGAAATTCTGGTTGTTGTAAATTGTGCAAAAGTCTCTATAAAAATTGGTAGGTTTGAATTTCTTAAATGTTTAATGATTTCAACTGGAATTTTAGGACATATGAGGTGATGTTGCATGCTAATCATCTTGGTTGTACTGGAAAATCTTGGAGTTGGAAACCTCTTCCTTTAAAAAATGCTAAAAGTTTAAGAAACAATTGGAGTTTAATCTAAAATGTGTCTTCCCAAATGAGAATGGTTTTTTTAAGTTAATAATGATGTTACTAATGATTTCTGCTGTCTTAACAGATTTTCAATTCCTAAAAAAAATTGTGTTAGTTTTAAAAAGTACAAAGACTTGGGAAAAATCAATCGGCATTTGTTTTTTTTGATCGGGAACTTTTTTTTTTTAATTGCATGCGTCTGACGATATCTGCTCCGCCTTCAGGGTTAAATACATTTCCTCACAGCTGGAGAAGGACTTGGAGTGGGAGGGGGAGGATCCAGTTATCGTGGTCCACGTAGGAACCAATGACATAGGTAGAACTAGGAATGAGGTTCTGCTGAGGGAGTTTGAGGAGCTAGGATCCAAATTAAAAAGCAGAACCTCAAAAGGTAATAATCTCTGGATTGTTACCTCAGCCATGTGCAAATTGGCATAGGGACAAACAGATTAGAGGTTTAAATGCGTGGTTCAAAGAGTGGTGTGGGAGGAAGGGGTTTCAGTTCATGGGCACTGGCACCAGTACTGGGGAAAGAGGAGGCTGTTCCGTTGGGATAATCTCCATTTAAACCGGGCTGGGAATCAGTGTCCTGGTGAACTGAATAACTAGAGCAGTAGACAGGGCTTTAAACTAATGAAGGGGGGTGGGAGGAATCAGGAAAGAGTAAATTTAAAAGCAGCAAGAGAAATGTCAAGGCTCCAGAGCAGATTAGAGCTTTAGATAAAAATAAGCAGAGTGGGTCAGGAAGGGACAGAAAGAGTAACAAAGGTAATAAGGCATCAGTGACGAAGGTAACATCAGGGAAAAATAGAAATAAGTCGAAGCTAAAGGCACTATATCTGAATGCACGAAGCATTCGCAACAAAATACAGGAAACTTTCTGGTATCCGGCACTGACGGGACCGAGCTGGTGCCATACCATCAAAACTGCCGTAGAATCCCGAGCTAATGTTAAAATATACGGAGCTTTTGAGCTCCGTGTGAATCAACAAACCCTGTTGCTTAACAGCTTCAAAACAGTCGGCCGCAGCTTAAAAGCGTTTCTGTAGCTAAGCAACAGCTTCAGCTAGACCTTGCAGAGCCTGACTGGGGAAAAAAAAAGCAACGAGAAGTTAAAAAACATAGGAAACGGCTCCTGAATTTTGCCGGTAGATAGAGCTTTCCGGACATTTAACCTCCGGTTAAACGAAAGTTTCCTGTAGATGAATAGCGCAGATAGAAATTAACAGGTT
The DNA here is from genome assembly GCF_052327205.1 of Somniosus microcephalus. NCBI lineage: Eukaryota > Metazoa > Chordata > Chondrichthyes > Squaliformes > Somniosidae > Somniosus > Somniosus microcephalus. Next base: position 65,164,549 of record NC_140995.1, on the reverse strand, counting down.
TGATCTAATAGCCATAACGGAGACGAGGTTGCAAAGTGGCCAAGGTTGGGAACTAAATATTCCAGGATACTTAACTTTTAGAAGAGATAGGCAAAATGGAAAAGGAGGAGGGGTAGCCCTGATAATAAAGGATGGGATAAAGACAGCAGAGAGAAAGGGTGTTAGTTCCGAAAATCAAGAAGTAGAATCAGTTTGGGTGGACTAAGAAACAGCAAGGGGCAGAAAACATTGGTGGGAGTTGTTTATAGGCCCCCAAACAGTAGTTGTAATGTAGGGCAGAGTATAAATCAGGAAATTAGAGGTGCATGTAACAAGGGTAATACAGTAATCATGGGGGACTTTAATCTACATATAGACTGGGCAAACCAAATTTGCAGTAATAGTGTGGAGGACGAATTCATGGAATGTATGCAAGATAGTTTTATAGATCAGTATGTTGAGGAACCAACTAGGGAACAGGCTATTTTAGATCTAGTATTGTGCAATGAGAAAGGGTTAATTAATAACCTTGTAGTAAAGGGACCTTGAGGGAAGAGTGACCATGATAGAATTTTATATTGCGTTTGAAAGTGATTTAGTTAAATCCAAAACTAGGGTCTTAAATCTAAACAAAGCAAACTACGTAGGTATGAGGGGCAAGTTGGCTACGGTAGATTGGGAAACTACATTAAAAGATATGACGGTAGATAAGCAATGGCTAGCATTTAAATAATTAATATATAATTTACAATAAATATACATTCCTTTAAGGCACAAAAACCCCACAGGAAAAGTGGTCCAACCTTGACTAACAAGAGGAGTTAAAGATAGTATTAGATCATAGGAAGAGGCTTATAATGTTGGCAAAAAGAGCAGTAAGCATGAGGATTGGGAGGATTTTAGAATTCAGCAAAGGAGGACCAAGAAATTGATAAAGAAAGGGAAAATCGAATATGAGAGTAAACTAGAGAAAGACATAAAAACAGACTGTAAAAGCTTCTATAGGTATGTATAAGAAAAGGTTAGCAAAAGTAAATGTGGGTCCCTTGCAGGCTGAGACAGGAGAAATTATAATGGGGAATAAAGAAATGGCAGAGAAATTAAACTAATACTTTGTGTCTGTCTTCATGGAAGAAGACGCAAAATACTTCCCGGAAATAGTAGAGAACCAAGGCTCCAGCGAGAATGAGGAACTGAAAGAAATTTGAATTAGTAAAAAAATTATACTGGAGAAATTAATGGGGCTGAAAGCCGATAAATCCCCTGGACCTGATGGCCTACACCCTAGGGTTTTGAAACATAGAAGATAGGAGCAGGAGTAGGCCATTCGGCTCCTCGAGCCTGCTCCGCCATTCAATGAGATCATGGCTGATCATCCAAATTCAGTACCCTGTCCCTGCCTTCTCCCCATATCCTTTGATCCCTTTAGCCTTAAGAAATATATCCAACTCCTTCTTGAATATATTTAATGAACTGGCCTCCACCGCCCTCTGTGGCAGAGAATTCCACAGGTTCACCACTCTCTGGGTGAAGAAATTCCTCCTCATCTCTGTCCGAAATGGCTTACCCCTTATCCTTAGACTATGACCCCTGGTTCTGGACTCCCCGGCCATCGGAAACATCGTTCCTGCATCTAGTCTGTCCAGGCCTGACAGAATTTTATAGGTTTCGATGAGATCCCCTCTCAATCTTCTAAACTCCAGTGAGTATAAGCCCAATCGACACAATCTCTCCTCATACGTCATTCCTGCCATCCAAGGTATCAGCCTGGTGAATCTTCGCTGCACTCCTTCCATGGCAAGAACGTCCTTCCTCAGATAAGGCGACCAAAACTGCACACAGTACTCAAGGTGCGGTCTCACCAAGGCCCTGTACAACTGCAGCAAGACATCCTTGTTCCTGTACTCAAACCCTCTTGCTACGAAGGCCAACATACCATCTGCCTTCTTAACCGCCTGCTGCACCTGCATGCTTACCTTCAGCGACTGGTGCACAAGAACACCCAGATCTCTCTGCACTTCCCCCTCTCCCAATCTATTGCCATTCAAATAATAGTCTGCCTTCCTGTTTTTGCCACCAAAGTGGATAACCTCACATTTATCCACATTATAGTGCATTTGCCATGTTTCTGCCCAATCACCCAACCTGTCCAAATCGTACTGGAGTTTCACGACATCCTCCTCACAGCATACCCTCCCACCCAGCTTTGTCTCGTCTGCAAATTTGGAGATATTACATCCAATTCCCTCGCCCAGATCATTAATATATATTTTGAACAGCTGGGGTCCGAGGACCGATCCTTGCGGTACCCCACTAGTCACTAGTCACTGCCTGCCACTCGGAAAACGACCCGTTTATTCCAACTCTTTGCTTTCTGTCCGCCAACTAGTTCTCTATCCAAGTCAATACCTTGCCCCCAATCCCATGTGCCTTAATTTTGCACGCTAATCTCTTATGCGGGACCTTATCGAAAGCCTTCTGAAAGTCCAAATACACGACATCCACCGGTTCTCCCTTATCTACTTTACCACTTACATCCTCAAAAAATTCCAGTAGATTAGTCAAGCACGATTTACCTTTTGTAAATCCATGTTGACTTTGTCCGATCCTGTCACTGCTTTCCAAGTGCTCTGCTATTACATCTTTTATAATGGACTCTAGCATTTTCCCTACTACCGATGTCAGGCTTACCGGTCTATAATTCCCCGCTTTTTCTCTACCACCTTTTTTGAATAGTGGGGTAACATTAGCTACCCTCCAATCCATGGGTACTGTTCCAGAGTCTATCGAGTTCTGGAAGATGACCAGCAATGCATCTACTATTTCTAGGGCCACTTCCTTAAGTACCCTAGGATGTAGATTATCAGGCCCTGGGGATTTATCGGCCTTCAGTCCCATCAATTTTCCTAACACCATTTCCCTACAAATACTGATTTCTTTCAGTTCCACCCTTTCATCAGACCCTATGTTCCCCGGCATCTCTGGGAAGTTATTTGTGTCCTCCTTTGTGAAGACAGAACCAAAATATGTGTTTAGTTGGTCTGCCATTTCTTTGTTCCCCATTATAAATTCCCCTGATTCTGACTGCAAGGGACCTATGCTTGACTTCACCAATCTTTTTCTCTTCACATATCTATAAAAGCTTTTACAGTCAGTTTTTATGTTCCCTGCAAGCTTACTCTCATACTCTATTTTCCCCTTCTTAATTAATCCCTTTGTCCTCCTTTGTTGAATCCTAAACTGCTCCCAATCCTCAGGATTATTGCTTTTTCTGGCCAATTTATATGTCCTCTCCTTGGATCTTATGCTATCCCTAATTTCCCTTGTTAGCCATGGTTGAGTCACCTTTTTTGTTTTATTTTTATGCCAAACTGGGATGAACAAATTCTGTAGTTCATCCATTCGGTCTTTGAATGTTTGCCATTGCCTATCCACCGTCAACCCTTTGAGTGCCATTCCCCAATCAATCCTACCCAACTCGCTCCTCAGACCATCGTAGTTTCCTTTATTTAAATTGAGGACCCTTGTCTCTGAGTCAACGACTTCATTCTCCATCTGAATGAAGATTTCGATCATATTATGATCGCTCCGACCCAAGGGGCCTCTTACAACAAGATTGCTAATTAATCCTTTCTCGTTACATAATACCCAGTCTAAGATGGCCTGATCTCTGGTTGGTTCCTCGACATATTGGTCCAGGAAACCATCCCGTAAACACTCCAGGAATTCCTCCTCCACAGTATTGTTACTAATTTGGAAAGAGGGGGCTATAGAGATAGTGGATGCATTGGTTGTCATTTTCCAAAATTCCATAGATTCTAGAACGGTGCCACGGATTGGAAGGTAGCAAATGTAATCCCACTATTTAAGAAAGGAGGGAGAGAGAAAACGGGGAACTACAGACCAGTTAGCCTGATATCAGTAGTAGGGAAAATGTGAGAATCTATTATTAAGGATGTGGTAACAGGGCACTTGGAAAATAATAATAGGATTGGGCAGAGTCAACACGGATTTATTAAAGGGAAAACGTGTTTGACAAATCTGTTCGAATTTTTTGAGGTTGTAACTAGCAGAATAGATAAGGGGGAACCAGTGGATGTGGTGTATTTGGATTTTCAGAAGGCATTCGATAAGATGCCACACAAGAGGTTATTAAACAAGATTAGGGCTCATGGGATTGAGGGTAATATACTAGCATGGATTGAGGATTGGTTAACGGACAGAAAACAGAGAGTAGGAATAAACGGGTCATTTTCGGGTTGGCAGGCTGTAACTACTGTGGTACCGCAAGGATCAGTGCTTGGGCCTCAGCTATTCACAATCTACATCAATGATTTGGATGAGAGGACCAAATGTAATATATCCAAGGTTGCTGATGATACAAAGCTGGGTGGGAATGTAAGTTGTGAGGAGGATGCAAGGAGGCTTCAAGGGGATATAGACAGGCTAAGTGAGTGGGCAAGAACATGGCAAATGGAATATAATGTGGAGAAATGTGAAGTTAACCACTTTGGTAGGAAAAATAGAAAAGCAGAGTATTTTTTAAATGGTGAGAGATTGGGAAATGTTGGTGTTCAGAGGGACCTGGGTGTCCTTGTACACGAATCACTGAAAGTTAACATGCAGGTACAGCAAGCAATTAGGAAAGCAAATGGTATGTTGGCCTTTATTACAAGAGGATTTGAGTACAAGAGTAAAGATGTCTTACTGCAATTATATAGGGCCCTGGTGAGACCACACCTGGAGTATTGTGTACAGTTTTGGTCTCCTTACCTAAGGAAGGATATACTTGCTATAGAGGGAGTGCAACAAAGGTTCCCCAGACTGGTTCCTGGGATGGGGGGATTATCCTATGAGGAGAGATTGAGTAGACTAGGCCTATATTCTCTAGAGTTTAGAAGAATGAGAGGTGATCCCATTGAAACATACAAAATTCTTACAGGGCTTGACAGGGTAGATGCAGGGAGGATGTTTCCCTTGGCTGGGGAGTCCAGAACCAGGGGTCACAGTCTCAGAATAAGGATTGGCCGTTTAGGACTGAGATGAGGAGAAATTTCTTGACTTAGAGGGTGGTGAATCTTTGGAATTCTCTACCCCAGATGGCTGTAGAGGCTCAGTCATTGAGTATATTCAAGACAGAGATAGATAGATTTTTGAATATTCAGGGAATCAAGGGATATGGGGATAGTGCAGGAAAGTGGAGATGAGGTAGAAGATCAGCCATGATCTTACTGAATGACGGAGCAGGCTCGAAGGGCTGTATGGCCTACTCCTGCTCCTATTTCTTATGTTCTTATGTTATGTTCTTAAACCTGCAAACCTTTCCGCTGACAGCTGTTTGTTTAAGTTCACCACATGACAACTTTTGTATTGCTGAATTAAATTTATGTATTGGACAATAACGTTCCTCCAGGGCTCATGAATGAGATAGAATGATAATTAATGGAATGCCCTACTTAGGATGCAAGATAGAAACAGAAAATGTTTCATTACACCACCAAATGGGAATCATTTTCTTAGCTGAATTGGAATAAATCACCTGGGCGCAATTCACCGAAAGGTATCAATCAGGTATTAATCTACATTCTAGTGAAAGTCAGGATCGTGTAGGTGAGAATAGTAAATTGCTAGCTTTCTCTTGGAGATGTTTGTGTTTTTGCCTATGAACTATTTAAGAAAACTGCATTTGATTGCCTGGCCACTACCAAGACATCGGGACCATGCAGTGGGAGATCAGCAAAGATCTTCAAACAACTGCACCCCCCCTCAATCTGTTGATGGGATCATCTGAAAGCCCAAGACTAGCTTGTATTGGATGGCACTTGTGGCATGATATTGGGATACCGGTGTGAGTATACAAATGTGATTTGTTACATGCGAGGTCATTAGCATGCAGAAATGCATGGTGAATTTGCACTGAAGAATGGGTCTGACATGTTCAGTTACTTGACAACAGCACGACATGAAATGTTTAATGTGGCTCAGGAGAGTGAGACAACCTTTTAAATCACCAAGGCACTGACACTCCACAGAGAAACTGACATTGAAACAATCAGGATAGAGTTAAACACACTGGTACCTGTCAGAGAGATTGAGATTGAAATTAAAGTAAAGAGCAACATAGAATTCGGTTGGGACAATTGAGGGCTAGGGAGGAATCATACTTAGCAAGAATTATCCACAAGATGGATACGAGTAGAGAGAGCTGGAGAAAATTTTAAGTCCATGAGTTATTGATGATATGGTGAACTGTAGTTTCTTTTCAATGTATTATGATTTTCTTTGTCTGCATCATTGTTGCTTGAAATGTATGCACTTAATCGACATGCTAATAACTTAGAATTAGTAGACTATTCGGTCCACTGTATTCTACAACAGGAGTGACACCGTATCAAGCTATGGCGGGTCGATTAATGCGTACAACGGGGCACTTGCTATTGCCTTCAGCCACACCATTATTAATGGGTACAGCCAATAATGTGTGGCTGAGGTGAATGGTGGCTAATGTTAACGAGACCAACGATTTGTAGCCAGAAATATGGGAAAAACTATTTGATTATCAGGTTGGGGATGTGGTCATCGTTCTAAATTATGGTAAGAAGGATCATGCATTTCAATCAAATTGGAGAGGCCCCTTCCTGATTATGAATAGGGCCAGTCCAGCTGTCTATCTAATCTGGCTGTCTGGTAAAAATGACAAAACAGTAGACAGATGGTTTCACATTAATCAGTTGAAACCTACTACAAAGTAAAATCAGTTAAAATTAGACTAGTAATCACATACTATGCTTGATTTCAACAGGTGACTAAACTCTAACAACAACATGAGAGAGATATTGTGGAGTGTTATCGCCATGAGTTTATTGGTGGAATTGACCAGGAAGACATCAGCATCCAGGTGTATGTTGACAGGCAGAAGGGACGACGGCCTAGAAGAGAAGGATGTGCTGGAAATAAAAGGGTTTAAGGAGTAAAAGGGTAAAAAAGGGTAAGGACAGGTTAACTCTGACTCAAACACTCAATTGGCCATGATTTTGGAAATGGACCAGCGCCAACTCTGATAAAGGAATTGGATGTAGCATAATGGACATAACACAGCCATCGGGAGGCAATATCATAATGGTTATGTTGAAAGAGTGAGAAGAATTGAATGGGACCCTGGGAAAACAAGACGAACTGTATTTGTCCAACCCAACAAAAGTGCTGAAATGTTAATGGACTAGAAGTTAACAGAGGAGGATTCAAGTAATTCTAGGGGACACTAGGAGGCTAAACGGGCCAGGAGGCAAGGCTAGAGAGAGGTGCAGATAGCTCTTACTGTGATTTTTACCCAAGGCATAAACGGGGTAGTATGACTCGTAATTATTCCTTGTAAACTGCTGCTTAAGATACAGTAATTGTGTTGATCCTTGCTTGTGCTGAATAAACATTTAACCACTGCCACCAATACGGGTCCATGTTGAATCATTTGGAATCAAAGATCTACCAAAGAGATTCTTACAAATGTCTAAACACAATTGGTGGAGCAGTTTAAAGGATTATTTTTTGTACCTGTTCAAATCCCATATAATGCAGGTCCCATCCTTGCTGACGCTGATCAGAATGCTGTACGGTTTGCACACACACAGGCTGGTTACTTCTGCAGCGTGCCCGTACAAGTAGACTTTTGATTCTACTTCAATTTCTGAAGACTAAAAAATAGAAACACAGCAAGTTGTCAGTGTACCATCCCACGCTCTTATCATGCACTTACCTGCATCGCTGCACAGCAAACACGATACACATGTTCAGTAAATTCCCGTGTTTCCGCTGGCTGGGAAGTCTAGAACTAAGGGTCACAGACTCAGAATAAGGGGTCATCCATTCAGTACTGAGATGAGGAGAAATCTCTTCACTCAAAGGGTGGTGTTCTCTAGTGTTTGGAATTCTCTACCCCAGAGAGCTGTGGATGTTCAGTCATTGAGTATAGTCAAGACGGAGCTCGATAGATTTTTGGATACTAAGGGAATCAAGGGCTATCGGGATAGTGCGGGAAGGTGTTAAGGTAGAAGATCAGCCATGATCTTATTGAATGGCTGAGCAGGCTCGAAGGGCCGAATGGCCTACTCCTGCTCCTATTTCTTATGTTCTTACGTAAAGAAAGACTAGCATTTATATAGTGCCTTTCACGACCTCAGGACGTTCAATTAAGTACTTTTGAAGCATAGTCACTGTTGTAATGTAGGAAATACGGCAGCCAATTTGCGCACAGGAAGCTCCTACAAACAGCAATGTGATAATGACCAGATAATGTTTTAGGGATAAATATTGACCAGGAGACTGGGGAGAACTTCCCTGCTCTTCTTCTAAATAGTGCAGTGGAATCTTTTACATCTACCTGAGGACGCAGACAGGGCCTCGGTTTAACATCTCATCCAAAAGACGGCACCCTCTGACAGTGCAGCACGCCCTCAGTACTGCACTGAGAGCGTCAGTCTAGATTATGTGCTCAAGTCTCTGGAGTGGGACTTGAACCCACAACCCTCTGACTCAGAGATGAGAGTGCTACCCAGTGAGCCACAGCTGACAGTAATCTGTTTTTTAAAATTCATTTTTATGGGATCGTGGGCGTCGCTGGCAAGGCCAGCATTTACTGCCCGTCCCTAATTGCCCTTGAAAAGGTGGTGGTGAGCCGCCTTCTTGAACCGCTGCAGTCTGTGTGGTGAAGGTACTCCCACAGTGCTGTTAGGTAGGGAGTTCCAGGACTTTCACCCAGCGACGATGAAGGATCGACGATATACATCTAAGTCAGGATGGTGTGTGACTTGGAGGTGGTGGTGTTCCCATGCGCCTGCTGCCCTTGCCCTTCTAGGTGGAAGAGGTCCCGGGTTTGGGAGGTGCTGCCGAAGAAGCCTTGGTGAGTTGCTGCAGTGCATCTTGTAGATGGTACACACTGCAACCAAGGTACGCCGGTGGTGGAGGGAGTGAATGTTTAAGGTGGTAGATGTGTGGGTTAGGTTGATTGGCCATGATAAAAATTGGCCCTTAGTGTTAGGGGGGATTAAATACGTGGGGTTACGGGGTGGGTGGGATGGCTGTCGGTGTAGGGACCGGGTGCTAGGGTTTGGATGATCAGCCATGATCTCGTTGAATGGCAGAGCAGGCTCGAAGGGCCGAATGGCCTACTCCTGCTTCTATGTTTCTATGTCTATGTTCTATGGGGTTGCCAATCAGGCAGGCTGCTTTGTCCTGGATGGTGTCGAGCTTCTTGAGTGTTGTTGGAGCTGCACTCATCCAGGCAAGTGGAGAGTATTTCATCACACTCTTTACTTGTGCCTTGGAGATGGTGGAAAGGCTTTGGGGAGTCAGGAGGTGAAATACTTGCCGCAGAATACCTAGCCTCTGACCTGCTCTTGTTGCCACAGTATTTATGTGGCTGGTCCATTTAAGTTTCTGGTCAATGATGACCCCCCAGGATGTTGATGGTGGGGGATTTGGCGATGGTAATGCCTTTGAATGTCATGGGGAGATGGTTAGACTCTCGCTTGTTGGAGATAGTCATTGCCTGGCACTTGTTTTAACAAAATCCCAACAGAGAGTGAAAACCTTTAGTTCAAATTTTCAATGAATTGTAGTAATATTAATTACCTGAAGTAGACCAGTGAGAATTCTCTCTAATAATTAAAGTCTCATAAACGAAAGCAGAAAAATGTTAAAACATTCCTTCAGGAAGCAGTTGGCAGGCTCTACACACACAGTGCATCTTATACACATACCATGCTGCTGGTGAATCTGTTTGAGTACGCAGTAACTACTCCACACTTACTGCCAGTAAAGAGCTGGCAACTGTCAGGCACCCACGCACAACTTGTAACCTGAAAAGAAGCCATTGATTGGAAAATTTAGAACCAGGTTCAACAAGAAACTGTAACCCTTAAATCTGGAGCCAGGAGATTGCTCTTAAAACGTATTTTGATTATAAACTTTCAAAACCTGTCATTTCTTTGAAACCACAGTGTGTATTTGCTTCTATACAATATTTTGTCAAACTATTAGATAGAATTACAATTGACTGTGTGAAGACCCATGCAAGCACTGGATAACAGACCGCAAGCCAGACAAGCAATATAACAACACAGAGGTAGTGGAGCGGTCAGAGAGCTGGTGGAGGGAAAATTTCACTCTCAATTTTCTTTTGTGCGTGGTATCTTTAAATTTGCAGCAGCCGCACACGCGCGGTGTCTTAAACGTGAACAGCTTGTGAGTGACCTGCACGGTACCTTCCCGATTGCTGCGCGGCCATGCATGCGTAGCTTAGAGGGAACATTGGTGGAGATGTAATGTTTGGTGTCATCAGCGTACATGTGGAAGTTCATAGAATCATATAACACAGAAGGAAGCCATTTGGTCCGTCGTGCCTGTGCCGGCTCTCTGAAAGAGCTATTCAACTGATCCCACTCCCCTGCTCTTTCCCCATAGCCCTGCAAATGTTTCCTTTTCAAAAATATATCCAATTCCCTTTTGAAAGTTATTATTGAATCTGCTTCCACTATCCTTTCAGGCAGTGCATTCCAGATCGTAACAACTCACAGCGTAAATAGAATTCTCCTCTTCTCCCCTCTGGTACTTTTACCAATTACCTTGAATCTGTGTTCTCTGGTTACCAACCCTCCCGCTAGTGGAAACAGTTTCTCCTTATTTACTCTATCCAAACCCTTGATAATTTTGTACACCTCTATTAAATCCCCCCTTAACCTTCTCTGCTCTAAGTAGCACAATCTCAGCTTCTCCAGTCTCTCCACATAACTGAAGTCCCTCATCCCTAGTAAATCCTCTGCACCCTCTCCAGGCCTTGACTTCCTTCCTAAAGTGTGGTGCCCAGAATTGGCCACAATATTCCAGCTGGGGCCTAACCAGTGATTTATTAAGATTTACCATAACTTCATTAAGTTGATCCCATGTCTATAGATGATGTTGCTAAGGAGCAGCATGCAGATGAGGAAAAGGAGGGAACCAAGGATAGGTCCTTGAGGGATTCTGAAGATAATGGTGTGGGAGTAGGAAGAGAAGCCATTGCTGTAGATGCTCTGACTATGAGTGGATAGGTAAGAGTGGAACCAAGCGTTCTATATTAGTTTAAAAAATACATCTTTCCTGAGTAAGGAGCTTGCTTAAAAACTTGCTTAAATGTCATCCATTTTCTGTAAAACATGGTTCTTTGAATAATTTTATTACACAGTTGATGAAAAAGTAGAAATGAGTAAAGAAAAAGTTGCACATTACTAATTGAAAATAAGTCTATAGACAGTAAGAAAGTACAAGGTCTCTTTTAAGGAGTAAACCACATACCTGGTGTAAAGGAGAGCACTGAATGAAGTTGATTGGGGGCTCACTTTGTTTACTTTTAAGTCTTAGCATGTTATCAGCATAACCCCAACTCAAAATGGCTGACCACTGGATGTCTGTACTGTGCATGCTCCGAACACCTAAAATTAAGATGGAAATAAATATGGTGATATCAGAACTGAGATGGTACAACTATCAAGAAAAACTGAACAGACTGAGGCTCTTAGAAAAGAGAAGGCTGTGGGGTGACCTGATGGAGGTCCTTAAAATTATGAAGGGTTTGATAGGGTAGACGTAGAGAAGATGTTTCCACTTGTGGGGGGGGGGGGGGGGGGGAGACCAACACTATGGGCCATAAATATAAGATATCCAATAAGGAATTCAGGAGAAACTTCTTTACCCAGAGAGTGGTGAGAATGTGGACCTTGCTACCACATGGAGTAGTAGAGGCAAATAACAGATGCATTCAAGGGGAATGCTAGATAACTACTTGAGGGAGAAAGGAATAGAAGGATATGCTGATAGGGTGAGATGAAGAGAGGTGGGAGGAGGCTCATGTGGAGCATAAACACCAGCATGGACCAGTTGGGCCAAATGGCCTGTTTCTCTGCTGTAAATTCTGTCATTCTATGAATTCCTGAAAATCTTGCAAAGTGAAAAAAAAACTACGAATCTATTCCATACCTTGCTCTTTGCTGTATATCATCATGAGACAAAATTTTTTCGACAGACCACAGATGGCTCTGGTTGGCAATGCTAGCAGTGATCCAAACTGTTCTCCATGGGGCTGGCTGAAGCAAACCGCAGGATCTGGTGCACTGGGAGAACCCACATACTCACCCCACTTCAGCCCTTTAATCCAAGGCAGAGGACTCTGCGACACAAGCCACAACACGAGATTAAAGAAAAAATCAATCACTGCAGGTCCCTTTTGAGCACTTTTGTCCAAAAAGGACTTTCACATGTGGTTAGCAGGTGCTCTGCTATTTGTAATCACCAAGCCTGCAAACTGATTTAATTGATGATTAAATAAATAAAAATTTGACAAGCTTTTAAATGAAGGAAATCTTTCCGTTCGAAGAGAAAAAGGTTTCTGATAATGTACTGATTGATATTCCTGCATTTATATTGAATAAAATGAAATGACTAATGCAAAAAACAACCTAATAAAAATGGAACTGAAAAAGCAAACAATTAGGAAAGTATATCAAGTGACTTCGCTAAGAATTAAAGACTGGTTGTGGAAGCATCTTATTTTTACAGATCAGCTGTACTTTCTAATGAAAAACGGATACTAATTACAAATACATATAGAACATATGAAACTGACAGGCAGGAAAAGACCAGCTGGGCCATCAAGCCTGCCCCAAAAGAAATCTTAAAACTGGCTAAAGAAAAGTTAACTGCTTCTAAATTTGAAAACTGAAGAACCATTTAAAACACAGAACAGGCAGCAGTAAATACCGGGTAGATGACTTCCTTGGTGTGCTCTCTGCTCTCTCTGAAAGCAAACTGCACGAGGAGACCCATAGCTGCAGGCAGCTCCCCCTCTATTGAGAGTCTAGGCCCATGCCTGCTCGGATGAGTAGCTGTGAAGAGCTGCCGAGGCGTCTGACCGTAGGTCTTGATCATAGTCTCCAGGGCTCGTCTTTGCACCGGGTCTTCAACAGCAGATACGTCCATGCCAAAGTATGTCTATCAGCAAAATATGGATTAAGATCATTGTAAAATCGATTAAGATATTTGTTCCTATGACTATTGAACTAAAAATACAATGGATCAGTTCTTTGGGAATGCCACTAAGAGGCAACTGAAGAAAAAGTCATTTATTATATTCTTGGCTGTGTCATTACAAAATCTACCTCATGCACACCTGGTTGTATGATGCCTCAGGAAGGCCCAGCTCCAGCCAGCTGCCCACCAGTGACGGAGGATCAGCATCCTTCCTAAGCCATGGCTGGTGCTGAACATTCAGTTGCACTTGTACCACAAGCGGCATTCAGGGCTAGCAGAGATGAAGATCTCCAATCACTGTAATGGACCTGGCTGGAAATGGACCCAGATAAATCACAAAACCCAGTCTTTTCTGACGGGAATCCCAGCATGACAAGTCTCTATAAGGCTTCTTTTAGATTGCCACAACTGAGAGTATCTCTCCTGCAGGGGATCTCTGAAACATTTAAAAAAAAGCTTTGTTTTGAGGGGGAAGAGTGAAGAGAGGAAGGAGACAGAATTTTTTTTTAATTTTTTAATTTTTTTTTTAAGAAGTATATTTCTTTCCCTCCCCACACGCAAGACTCCCCTTTACAAGTCCCAAATGCAGCAATCTTTCTTAGCAGTGATCGCAGGTTTATAGATGTATTATTTTGATCAATCAGTACAATTGTGGATTATCACTTACTAAATTTGCAGTGAAGTGATTACATCACAACCGTCAATTTATCACTGTGGATGGCATCCATCAATTACAGAGAAAGCCACATGACGGGTTAAAGTAACAGAGCCAAACAGGATAAAAATCACACCATGAACTCCACACCATATTACGTATTACAGAATCATACAGCACAGGAGGCCATTTGGCCCATCGTGCCTGTGCGACTCTTTGAAAAAGCTAGCCAATTAGTCCCACTTCCTTGCTCTTTCTCTTTAGTGCTGCAAGTGCACATTATATATACAATGGAAATATAGCAGTGATTTCAGGGTTAAAATCCACCATTCTTTATATTATTTCCACTTTGATCTGAAATAGACTGGCACTGTAAGTGGCAGCTCACTTTAATACACAAAACTAATTTGTGTTTTAAAACAGGGTAGGTCTGTGCGTTGCTGGATCAATTGTGCTGTGACACAGAGTGGTATGTGCGGATTGCTCCACGCACTGAGTCGCTTGATATAAGGGAGACCTATATGGAGATGAAGGAGGAGGAAAACCAAGTAGAAGGAGCAGTGCCAGAGGTAGAAGAGCAGATCACCTGCCACCTTTTTGGAGAGAATAGTGCATGGTGCTGATTACCTAATGGGGCGCATTCTACTCAACTCTTAGCATGTCAAGTACCTTTCCATAATGATCGACAGTGCTTCTAATCAACGAGCATCTCAGTTTTAATTTGATTAGAGTTAGTCTAAGTACTTTCAAACTCTAAAACGCAGTGGCGTTGTGTTTTGGAGCACCAATGGTGTAAAGCTAAACTGTTGGCCAGATTAGTGAGGAAAGGTAGTATCTAGCATAATCTGAAAGCTAATGTAAGTGATTTTTTTTTTTGGGCTCCAGCTGGAATAGTGTGTCCAATTCTGGGCACCACACTTTAGGAAGGACGTGAAGGCTTTGGAGAGGGTACAGAAGAGATTTACTAGAATGGTTCCAGGGATGAGGGATTACAGTTACATGGATAAACTGGAAAAGGTGAGGTTGTTCTCCTTAGAGCAGAGAAGGCTAAGAGGAGATTTGATAGAGGTGTTTAAAATCATGAATGGTTTAGGTAGAGTAAATAAAGAGAAACTGTTTCCAATGGCTGTTTGGCAAAAGAACCAGAGGCGACATGATGAAAAACTTTTTTAAGCAACGAGTGGTTAGGGTTTGGAAAGCACTGCCTGATGAGGTGGTGGATACAGATTCAATTGCAGCCTTCAAAAGGGAATTGGATAAATACTTGAAGGAGAAAAATTTGCAGGGATATGAGGAATGAGCGTGGGACCAACTGGATTGCTCTTCGAAATAGCCGGCGCAGACTCGATGGGCTGAATGGCCTCCTTCTGTGCTGTACTATTCTAAAGCCAGAGATAGAGGATGCCAATTTGATTCTTCATGTTGGCCTTCAAATCCTGGCCATGTTGCTGTGCAGAAACAGAGGTCAGAAAATCACGCAGGCAATTGTTTAAAAGCCCTTGCAGCACCCCACCTAGCAGCTGTGTTATAGGATTTTTTCACTTCAATCGATCTTTAAAACTAATTTATTTTCCAATTCATATGACATTTTAAAAATTGTTTCTTTACTCAGAGCCTTTTAATAACTATTATCCTAATTGCAATGCTCTGCAAAAATGTTATTTAGAAATTATTTTTTGTACTGTAAAATTACTAGAAACATTTTAGGCACCTGCTCACAGAGTTTAGCCCACTTTGCATTTGATGGCTGGCTGCATAATGATCTGAGAATTGAGAGGGGTGGAGACTTACCGCAGGATGAAAGACATTGATAGCATGAACTGCAGCTCTGCCCTTTTGCTTGTTTCCAAACACCAAGTCAATCCAATTGCAAATACTTTGTGAAACCTGATCTGACTCCAAGGCTTGGCGGTGAATCAAGATGAACAGCCGGGGATCGTTGCGAGCCCACGGTGGAAGGTTTACATGATTGACTCTTTCTCCATTCTGCCGCATTCCAAAGTCAAAACCTGAAAGCAGAGCCTAGTTTAGAAAAGGTCCCATTCTTGCAAATAGCTAATCTCGGGAGACATATATTGACCCTTTGATTCAAAGCACAAATGATGATCAATTTACAGGCTGCAATGCTGAAAGTTTACACCAGTGAAAGGAATAATAAATATTATGACTTGATTATCATTGCAACACACTATCCATTTGATCAACTTAAAAACTGATTCAAAACAGACTAACACTGGAAATACTCAGCAGGTCAGGCAGCATATAGAAACATAGAAGATAGGAGCAGGAGTAGGCCATTCGGCCCTTCGAGCCTGCTCCGCCATTCAATGTGATCATGGCTGATATGTGGAGAGAGAAACCGGGTTAACGTTTCAGGTCGATGACCTTTCAGCAGAACTGGAAAAAGTTAGCGATGTAACAAGTTTTAAGCAAGTACAGAGGCAGGGAAAGGGAGGAGGGGAGGAAAGAACAAGTGTGAAAGTTTGTGATAGGCAGGAGAGATTAAGGGGGAAAAATTGGGTTGCGCCCCCTTTGGGGTGCTAACTTCGCTACATTTAGCACCCCGAAAAAATTAGCGCCCCCGCGCTCGAAATTCATTGGTAGCGCCCCAAGAGGGAGGCGGGGCACTACTGAAAACGCCCCGCCTCCCTCTTGGGGCGCTGCGAGTGAATATCATGGCGCTACGTGCTGCAGCGCCAGGCTCTGCTGCATGTTGCACCACGGTACTGCAGGCCTTCCTCCACTTATTAAAGTGGAGGGGCCTATTGCAGCGTGACCCGGCGCCCAGCTGGGCCACCAGGGATCGGAGTTGCCGGCAAAAGAGCCCGGCTCTCAAGAGAATTGCCGGGCTCACGGAGCGCAGCTGGCACGCCGCAGGGGGGGGGGTGCTGCACAGAAGGCCGGGGACAGCAACGGGGGCAGGTGCTGGCAGGTGGCCAGCAACAAAAATGGCTGCCCGGCACCTCCCCATTAATTTGTGTTGGCCCCCCTGACCCTGTTGGACATAGCGTCCGGTGGTAAGTCAGGGGGTGCTACCGAAGATCGCGGCTGGGGCGCTGCGCACGACGATGACGTCATTGCCGGTGGCGCAGCGCCGCAGGGCGTTAACAGTTACCGCCGCCGCTAACCTCCCGCTGAATTTCGCGGGAGGTGTTGGCGGCGCCATGCCCAGGCGCTACTTGCTTTGCCTCTTAGGGTGCTAACAGGAGGCGCAAATCAACGGAATTTTTCCCCCTAAATGACAAAAAGGGATGATGGTGCAAGGCGAAAGGAGATGTTAATGAGACAAGTAAAGAAACAAAAGGTGGGTCTAGAGGAGGTGTAAATGGGAATAGCAGAATCATCAGCAACAGTTTCCGGCCGAAGAAATTGGGGCAGAGGTTATGATCTGAAATTGTTGAACTCAATCTGGAGTCCAGAAGGCTGTAAAGAGCCTTTATTTTAAAAACTGATTCAATTACCTTTGACACAGCAATAACAACTTGTATTTATATAGCGCCTTTAACGTAGTGAAAAGTCCCAAGGCACTTCACAGGAGTGTTATAAAACAAAATTTGACACCGAGTACATAAGGAAATATTAGGACAGGTGACTAAAAGCTTGGTCATAGAGGTAGGTTTTAAGGAGCATCTTAAAAGGAGCAGAGAGGGGTGGAGAGGTTTAGGGAGGGAATTTCAGAGCTTGGGGCCTAGGCAGCTGAAGGCACGGCCGCCAGTGATGGAGCGATAAAAAATGGGGATGCACAAGAGGCCAGAGTTGGAGGAGCGCAGAGATCTCGGACGGTTGTAGGGCTGGAGGAGGTTACATTGATAGGATGGGGTGAGGCCAAGGAGGGATTTGAAAACAAGGATGAGAATTTTAAAATCGAGACGTTACCAGACCGGGATCCAATGTAGATCAGCGAGCACAGGGAGTGATGGGTGAACGGGACTTGGTGCGAGTTAGGATACGGGCAGCAGACACCGATCATACGCCAGGAAATGGTGTGTTACTAGACATGCACTCATATGAAAAACCTTTATCAGCTACTTGTGCTTACAGTGCTATTGAGCTCTGCTTCTTTTGCACTCATTAAATATCAGTCATAACACACCATCACCACTACAACAGATTTAAAAAATGCAAGCGTTGCCAGATTTTCCTGAACATTTTATCCATCAACATATTTTTGTTCATGAGGCAAATTTTGTTTCTGAAATTTGCCTGTATAATTTGGCTTGTAGGTCCTAATGCTGAATAGAAACTCGATAGGCTATTTGAGCATTGCAAAAAAAGAGAAAACATTACATTAAGGTGAGAAAGATCAATACTGCACTCATTTCCACAAATACCATAACCAGTAAATAATCTTGTTGTGAAATATAGTGCACACCTTCTCTATTGACCAAGAACTCTGGAAGGTAGAAGAATTCTGGAATGAGCTCCTTCACATCAGTCATGGATTCATACGAGGATAAGCGCCAGGTAGTATTCATAGAGTGAAATGTTCGATCTGGGATATCAAAACTTTGATCTAAACACACAGAGAATACAATTCATTGTTACTGTCACAATAGAAGCATATTCTAACACTGGCTCATAACAAACACATCTCCGTTCCTTGGGAGTAACTAAGACTAGAGTTGTTGATGAATATTTCTGTGAAGTGCATCATAGAATCATACAGCACAGAAGGAGACCGTTCAGTCCATCGTGCCTGTGCCGGCTCTTTGAAAAAGCTATCCAATTAGTCCCACTCCCCTGCTCTTTCCCC
Source organism: Somniosus microcephalus (assembly GCF_052327205.1). Taxonomy (NCBI): domain Eukaryota; kingdom Metazoa; phylum Chordata; class Chondrichthyes; order Squaliformes; family Somniosidae; genus Somniosus; species Somniosus microcephalus. The sequence continues at coordinate 65,146,103 of NC_140995.1, read as the reverse complement.
ATAGCCCTGAAAATGTTTCCCCTTCAATTCCCTTTTAAAAGTTACAGTTGAATCTGCTCCCACCACCTAATAGGGAATGCATTCCAGATCATAACAACTCGCTGCATAAAAATGTGGTGCCCAGAATTGGACATAATACTCCGGATGAGGAATAACCAGTGATTTATAAAGATTAAGCATAACTTCCTCGCTTTTGTACTCTATTCCTCTCTTTATAAAGCCAAGGATCCTGTATGCCTTTTTATTAGCCTTCTCAACTTGTCCTGCTACCTTCAAAGATTTGTATATGTGAATCCCAAGGTCTCTCTTCCTGCACACCCTTGAAAATTGTACCATTTAATTTATACTGCCTCTCCTCATTCTTCCTAGCAAAATGTATCACTTTACACTTCTATGAATTATGATCACTTCAGGAACTAATTTAGATTTTATTCTAGGACTGAACAGACTCAAGGCTTTGCAAAATCAGTCAGGTGAAACTGTTGTCAATAACATCCTACAAATTACTTTCTTTGTATTTCTTTCCTTTTACAGACTATGGGGGTGATTTTGCCAATGGGGGTGCACTGGAGACAGGACTGCTGCTTGTCGGGTTTTAGTCCCGCCTCCATCGACTTCTGGCCAACCCACGCTATTTTCCCTTGATTGACCTTGTTAAGCCCGCCCAGCGGGCTTAGCAGGCCAATTAAGGGGATGCCGGTTACAGAGAACATCAGCATATGATGTTTCATCTGTCAAAAAATTGTCATCGTTTAACAGCTCTGTGAAGCTGTCAAACACTGACATTCTATGTTGCTTGATGAGTCCTTGTATTCAAGACGCATCAAACCTCTTTTGTGAGCAGAAATTAGATGGTTGTTGCATCGGAGAATGCAGCAGCCATCTGTCATCTCTGCCAATGAGATGCGAGACTCTCCGCATCACCAACTGTTGAAGCCTGCAGGAAGAAACAAAGGTAAGTAAACATTTTCTATTACTTCTCACTCACCTCACACACTTACCTCGCCACACTTGCACCCATCACTTACCTTCACAGCGCACTTTTGCACCCCTCCGACCCCCGCAGACCCACTGCTCGCCTCGGTGACCCTGGCCCGCACCTCTGTTGGAAAAATGGGGTTAATCCTCTTAACTGCCTGGTAACTACCTGTTAACAGGCAGTTAAGTGGCTGTAATCCCCCTCCCGCCTCCAGGAGACGGAACCTGGCTACCCGCCTCCTGGGAAGATGGCACGGAAGCGGGTTGGGGGCGGGATGGGCACCCGCCCCCAGATTCTGCCATTTTCCCGGCAGTCCCGCCTCCATACCCGCCTCCTCAGGGCTGGCAAGATCGCGCCCTGCGTTTTTTTTGGTGACCCTATTGTTTTGAACAGCTCAAGACCATGGGTTCTAGACTTTTATAAAAACTCGTAGTAATGTAGAGGTCAAACAGAGATAGCAAAAGTAGATGCATATCTTTTACAGCTATCATCATTTTAGAACAGTAGATGATTTAGAAACAGAGTTTGAAAGATCTCCTAGTTAATTCTCTCATTAATGTAGTAGGGCTCCAGGACACGTAGTTGCATATTTAAAATTTATTTTATAATGCTTACAAAGTTTTCAGCTATTAATAGGCAACACTAAACTGTGTGATGTTATCTCCATCTTAAGCATGACATTTAGCAAATCCTGTACCATAGCACTTAAGATGAGCAATAACCACGTACATAAAATCAATTAGTTCAATAGATCTTACCCTGGTAAGCCAGAAACATCTTGGTGAATGGTGGCATCCTGACTAGGAAGTGCAAGACTGTTCCGCTGTTTGAGTAATGAGACCCATAGTGATATGGCTGTACAGGTGGCATTGGATCATCTTCTTGAGCCCCTTTACGATATTCCTCCTCTAGATACTAACAAGAAAGAACAATCACATTTTCTTAACCAGAGGCTGCTGGAGAATAGAGAGCAGATTGCTAAATGCCTGCAAACCTGTTACATGAGCCTAGAAACTGAAAAATCAGGCAATAAACAGGTGCTGAAGAGTCCAATATGTCATGTGGTGTGCGCACATTTATTCTGCGACGGGTATGTGCCACATGCCATATTTGTCAGGGTTCCTGCCTGAAATTGGCGCTCGGCCCATTGCCTATGCAAATCGCGGGGCAATACGCCCATTTCAGACCCTTTTGCGAAACTGGTTGCGGAATGGCCACAGTGAACGTGTGTGCTGCAGTTTCCTCAGGCGAAAAGCAACCAATCTAGTGGTCTTTAAAGGGAGCACTGGAAGCTCCCAGAAAGAAAGATACGTGTAACATTTTTTTACTTAGCTGAATGTGGAGCTAGGAGGAGGCGTGCTCATTAAAACTGTCGGTCGCTGCTGGCCTGCGCTTGCCCCCCTCCAGATTACCTGTCACTAGCCCCCAGACTTACCTTAGGCCCTCACTAGTCCCAGCTGGCCGATCTCTCTCTGCCCCCTCCCCGCCACGAGCGGCGTCTGTCACCACGATTGCCGCCCGCAGCTTGTCAGTACCATACTAAAGTGGGTGACGGAATAATTTGCCGTGGTCTTCCTGCCAGCCTCCTTAGGCAGGTGCAGCATGTACGACCCGGTTTGTGAGCCCCCTATTCGAGCCCAATCTAATTTCTCGGCCAAGAACTACAATGAGCATAACCCTTCCTTTCAATGTTTATACTGTATCGGAATTATTTTATGTAAAACTCGCTTAAAATGTAGCGCAGGATTCTACACTAGCTTCTAATCCAGTCACCGTGCACACAGATGTTGGACACTGAGGGGGAGAATGGGAGATCCCATGATGCAGTGGGCTAGCACGCTGATCTTTCAACCTTGGGGTCGGCGTTCAAATCCAGCCTAGACTGATGGGATGTCTGATTGCTGTAAAGGTCTCTCGTGAAATGAGTTTGTGGAGGTCTCAACTGCAAAAAAAAAATCTCAACACTGTTCCCAGGGTACAGCAAAGGAGCAGGAACTGTACTCTGGACCGAACTGTGCTGTACCTGACCTAGGAGTGCTTGATGAATGATAATAGGTGCCTAAAATGAGAAAACATGATATTTCTCAGCACCAGGCATCCTCACTTCAATGAACATACAAAGTCACAATTTAAAAAAAGCGCCATCAGAATATTAATTCTCAATAATAAACATGAAAATATTGCATGTAATTTATTTTAATCTCTGACCTTATAGTTGTCCACGTATCGATCTTCCTTTTCTTTAGACTGTACGGCTATAGGTTTCAGAAGATTTCTGGAAAGAGTGAAACAAATTCCATCCAACATCAGAAAGGAGCCTCCAACATGAAGTTAAATTATCTTAAATCATTCATTAGACAATTTCCCATACAGCGAGTTCCTGATTCCCTTGTCCTATGACACCAGGGGGAGATGGGAGAGCAGTGAACCAGACACTATCCCTCTAACAATTACCCAGTGTCACTGTTACATACAGGACTGGCATTGGAGGAGACCTCGCAGCAGGTGGTCACATTTAAGAAATGGTAAATTACTTTCTAAAAAAAAATGCATATAAAATGCAAAAATTACCTGTAAATAGCGGGCTCACTTAGGTCGACTGTTTCACTGGAATAGTCACTCAGTATGAAAGGAAAAACGGGATACTGCATGAGATCGTTGAAGGAGCGACCAGCATGTTTGTTCAAATGGGTCAAATACTCAAAATTGGTTATTTGACCTGAGCACCACAACTGGGTCAGAGCCGTAATGTTCCCATACTCCAATAAATTTGGTAGACTGGAAGTCAGGATGTTGTGATGAACATCATCCCGAACCTATATGGGAAGAAAATCAGAATTAACTGCATGATCAACCAAATGCTACCTCAATAAAAAAAGACAACTATTAACAGCTTTGTAAATCAATCAGTATGCAGCACAACAACATTAAGACAAGCCCGATCCGCAAACATCCCTCCCACAAATCGGATGAAGCAACGAAAATGCGAGCACTCAAAAAAGATATTTATATAGCACCTTTCACGTCCCAAAGCACTTTACAGCCAATGAAATACTTTTTGAAGTGTAGTCACTGCTGTAATGTAGGAAATGCAGCAGCCAATTTGCACACAGCAAGATCCCACAAACAGCAATGTGATAATGATCAGATAATTTTTTTTAGTAATGTTGATTGAGGGATAAGTATTGGCTAAGACACCGGGGATAATTCTGCTCTTCTTTGAAATAGTGCCACGGGATCTTTTACGTCCACTTGAGAGCAGGTTTAATGTCTCATCCGAAAGACACCAACTCCGACAGTGCAGCACTGCGAGTGTCAGCCTAGATTTTTGTGCTAAAGTCTCTGGAATGGGACTTGAAACCACAACCTTCTGACTCAAAGGTGAGGGTGCTACCAACTGAGCCACAGATGACGCTGTATTTGCACTGTGTGAAACTCATGATAAAATTCTTCAGCTGACAAGTTGAGGGAGAGACAACTGTCCCTTCTGAGTGAAAACTGGTAAATATTTGCAGCAGAGGTGGATACAGGTCTATGGGGAGAGCGCAGGGCAGTGGAATTAGTTTAGATTGTTCTAGCAAAGAGCTGGCACAGACGCAATGGGCCTAACGGCCTCCTCCCTGTGCTGTAAACTTTTATAGTTCGATGATACATTTTGAGAGTTGGTGTAGCAGAGATACAAGTCCTGGAAGCAAGTCTATAAAAAAGTACAATTGTCAGGGGGAAAACTTTGAACTATTTATTAGTTTTCTATTGGGCTCAGTGTTCAGGATGGATGGAGAATTCTAAAGTTGGCCAAATTCTTTCAGGACCGAGATGAATATTACTCCCACACCTGTACACTTGTACAGAGAATCCAGTTTTCCAGGTGCCTATCATAATTTCCAGTCACGGGATGAGCTATAAAGTTACTTCCAGCAGGTAGATAATGGCATGAAACGACTGTGTGTGTACTCGGACGGTGAGAGTCAGCAGCTTAGCAGGATTAAAGACACTGAAAGATTCTCGCACGTTTTCTCATTTATAGTTTTGTTGGAGTTCATAACCTTCTGAAACAATTATAATTTTCCCCTTAACACCACCAACCAGCGACAATCCAGCTACCAAGCTTTTGACCTGCAGTTTCATATGGTGAGAAAAGCCTGGCTGCATTAGCTTCAGTCAATGGGGCTGAACAGTATTTTACTGGCCTCTAATCTTATACTTAGTTCTAATGCCTTATAAATTAGACAGAACTCTGATTTACTGGAAAAAAGAGTAACTGAGCCATATAGGTCAGGAAGGTGCCAGGTTCAGTGCCTGAGTTAGCTGTCATCAGTCCTAGTATTAGCAATATTGCTACAATTGACTTCAGCACTCCAGATTAGGGAGGGAAAAATCAACCAGGGCTCTTTCACCTGATTTCTGTGGAGCATCTCCTGTCAGAAGTGCACAAGTGACCACCAGATAAGGTCACGTGAGCTCAACTGTGATGCTTGCAGCAGTCAAATAGCCTGTTGATACTTACTCTAGAGGCACATGTATGAATAATGGCCAATTGAGTGAGGTAACAAAAGACCCCATGCCTTAGGGAACCACATCTCAGCAAGAAGTTACTGTCTCGTCGAAAAGAGAGGAGGGTGAAGGGGGAAATGCCACTGCAGTCTTCCATTACATGTCTTATTTCTAAAATGAAAGAATAAAATGAAAATGAATCCATTAAACCTTTGTATTGTCAAATGCCAGAAGAAGAGTTCTGCCGTTGGTTAGGAAGATTTCCAGGGCATTGTCACGCAGCTGCCACCATCGCTTGTGAACCTCTTTAATTTCTTCATATGTCCAAGAGAATGAAGCTGGCTCCGTTTCCACTGCAGAACTCTGAAAAACAGCAGTTTTATGGGCAGAAATTATAATGTTTTATAAATATTGTGTAAGAAAGAAAGAACTTGCATTTATATAGCTCCTTTAATTTCCTCAGGATGTCTTAAAACTCTTCACACCCAACAAATGAGGTAAACATAGATAAATGTTGGCCAGAACACCGGGAGAACTCCCCTGCTCTTCTTTGAATGATGCCGTGTGATGTTTTATGCTACCCTGACAATGCAGCATTCCTTCACTACTGCACTGAAGTGTTGGCCTTAGATTATGTGCTCAAGTCCTGTTATGGGACTTAAACCAATAAACTTCTGAATCAGAGGCGAAAGTACAGTACTGCCACAGAGCCTAGCTGATACTTGGAGATCACTTCTCACTTACAACCTTGAAATACTATATTTCTCATAGCAAGTAGCTAAATACTTTTTATAAACCTGTTCAAAGATTGCACTCGACATCACTTTCAATATTTTATTGCAACAGTAAGAATATTATACACACACAAAATTACAATTCAGCAGTTTGGCACAGAAAGTATATGCTAAATTAACTGACTTGTGGTTGATACATTATATACATAACCCTTTTAGTGATTATTCAACTTCACACAAATATTTTGGCATCCCAATGTAAAATGAATCCAATAGGTTAGTTTAAAAAAGTGATCTTGTACTTACAGGATGCTCGAAGGCATCAGCAGCATTGTCCTCAACAAAATACATTCCTGACTCTCCTGGAAGACAACAGATTTCCATCAATTTCTCATATCATTCGAACCTAAATACCTTTCATAGGTCACAGCTCTAACAACAACTTGTGGCGAATTCGCAACTATTACTAACCTAAAAGGAGTTCTCCAAGTGTTTCTCGAGAAGGGGCAACATTGATACATTTTCGAATGAATCTAGTGAGAAAACAAAATACTGGTCTTAGTGAGGTAAACATCAATTACGGTAGCTGCAATACAATTGATCTCTTTTCCCCATCCATTAGAAAATTATTTTACAATAGCAAAATACTGCGGATACTGGAAATCCAAAATAACAACAGAAAATGCTGGAAAAACTCCATGGATGTTGCCTGGCCTACTGAGTTTTTCCAGAAAATTATTTTAGTCTGGATCCACAGGTATTTGCGTATATACTTGATAAAGGAACAATTTGCAGGGCTCTGGGGAAAGAGCAGGGGAGTAGGACTAATTGGATAGCTCTTTCAAAGAGACGGCACAGGCACGATGGACTGAATGGCCTCCTTCTGTGCTGTATCATTCTATGATTTGTCTCTTGCTGCCCCAACTAAAAGGAGGCAGGTGACCAACACTCACGCTGCAAATGCCATTATGAACTAGGCAACAGAAATGCTGCCAGTAGACTGCATTTGGGGATTATCTTCACTTCTTCATGGCAGCCAATATTTACTTCATTAACTACTACTATCAGGGCAAAACCAAGCACCATAGAGTTTATGGCAAACCAAAACCCATCTTCCAATGGAAAAGCTAGTGCTAAGAAAGAAAATGACAATACAGTGCCAGTTCAATAAGTATGTGTCATGCTGTTCTGTGTACTAGTGCCCAAAGAGTTTGATTTAGTACTGTTTTAGAAACTAGTTTGTATTGGAGAAAGGGCAGGGCACAATGGAATGAATGGAGCGTCCTGTGCTGTAACATGCTATGTATTGTCAACCTGAATTAATTTGTGACATTCTTAGCAACAAGGGCAGATTGCAAGAACACCTTTAAACAAGAATAGTTTAAGCCATCATTACTTGGTCATGGTCAGCTGATGAAACTACCTGATGGGTTCACTTGTCGCTTTATCCTTTACAGTTGACGAAAAAGAAGAATGAGATTTATCTTCAAACAAAAAGGATAAAGGTGGCTTCAGTGGTTCTGCAACAAAGAAAAAAATAACTTGAGGACCATTTAACCAGATTAAAGTTACAGAAAACAATCAGCGTTCATTCCATCTTTTTACCCTCTGGTTTCTGCCGGTCTCTGAGCAAGTATTTATTGGGTATTGTCAAATAACATCTCTGTAAACGTCGCCTTTCTCTATTGGGACCTTCTGTAGGATCCAGTTGCCACGAAGTTGGGTAAGACACAGGATCATACCAGACAGCCCTAGAAATCAAATTATTAAAAAGGTTATGCTTAACTAGCTAGTTATATATTGTACAAACACATTTTTAGGTTGCTCCTTATTTCATTAGTACTGGCAGTTATTCCTGTTATACACAAGTCTGGTAATAATCATCTGTGTCACTTCTAACCTACTGAGACGATATAGGATTACATTGTTTTCTATTAGTACCACAACATATATATGGATATAAATCAATCACTAATATTTAGTCTGTTGACAAGAACAGTATCTGGACAGAATGTTTGTTTAGTGTGTTGATCCTAACTGAAATGATGTATTGTACTCTACAAAGCACTAGGGTAGACATGGCTCTACATGGTAGAGAGAAATTAAACAGAACACTTCCTGTTCAGTTGCAGAGCAGTCACCCATCCTTTGTTCCCTGCTGTATCCATTTCTTCTCTGACTACTTGTTTAGTGCACTAGGTGGCAGTCTATTCCATAAGTTACTAAGGCCTAGAAATTCAGTATAGCCATGTTTGGGGCGCTACAGCATGGCGTTCGGTAACTTTTGCACCCGGTGCAACTTAGCGCCACCTTCACTGATATTCAGTTGCATCGCCCCAAGAGGTTGCTGCTGCGCTAAAGCAGGCGATGCACGACTATTAGGCACTAAGCCGGCGATCCGGGGCGCAAACACCGAAGGCGGGCGTAGCGCAGGTGCGGCGAGTTGCTCATTGAGGGCAGACAGTCAGGCGCTGGTCAGCACTTAAAGGGGGAGGGTGGAATTGTTTGACTGCCACGCCCTGCACACTGCAGCCCTAAGGCAAGGCCTGAACACTGCTTCTGGAACAGCTCCACGCCCAGGAAAATGGAGAAGGCCAGGGAGAGAGCGCAGCGCTTCAGTGAGGGTGACCTGAGGCTGCTGGTTGGCGCAGTGGACCGCAGGCACCATATCCTCTTCCCTGAGGGTGGCAGGAGGCCGCTGCCCGCCGAATATCGGAAAGCATGGAGGGATGTGGCAAACAGGGTCACGTCCAACAGCGTGGTTGGCAGGACACCAACCCAGTGCCGGAAAAAATTCAATGACCTCACTCGGGTTGTCAGGGTGAGTACCCTTTCCAGTATCCTCCTCATCCCTGCATGTGCACCCCACTTTATGGCCAAAGGGGCCTGAAAGCCCTAATGGCCAGCCCTCATCCAGCAGCTATGGGACTGTCATGAAAAGCACTTGCGCATTCAGGACTTTAGACACTGTCAGGGCTATTCAACCATGGGAGGCAGTGCGGGCAAGATCAGGGCTTGACACTGTACTTAGAGGCTGTCGTTTCTCTTGCAGGCCAAGCTGGCGCATAACAGAAGACAGCAGCGACAGACCGGGGGAGGCCGTCCTGACCTGAAACAGCTGAGCGACCTCGAGCAGCGAGTGGAGCGGATCATGGCAGGCCGGCTGAGTGGCCCCGTCGCCACTGGAGATGCTGACCCTGTTCTGGGCACCAATGGTAAGGTTTTTGACCTCTCCCTTTCCACTTGCGCCTCACACCAGCATCCTTTGCCACTATCGAACCAATGCAGTGCACAGCAGCACTCATGCCTCCCTCGCTGCCGCCCTGTCCTCACTCTAAAGCAACTCTTGTGCCTCCCTGCTTTCAGATGGTGACTCGCCAGGTGAGGAGGCGGCCCTTCAAGCTGGCACTGTGTCCGAGTCAGACATAGAGGAGGAGGAAGCCAGCCCATCAGGGACACCCTCAGCTGAGGCAGCCCATGGCCATGATGGTGACACGTCTTCCCTGGAGGGGAGCTGGGGGGGGGGGGGGAAGGGTCGGAGGATAGTGAAGCTCCGGGGACCAGCGGGCTGCAGCAACGCGGGAGGGGTGGGGAAGCTCGGCGGCCTTCTCCCCGGAGGGTGAGTGCGGCCTCCAGTCCTGCTACGGTGAGCGCAGAGGAGGTGCGGCTCCTAGCTGAAATGGGCGCCCAGGCTGAGCGCAGGCACATTGAGCTCATGGCTGCAGTGGCAAGGATGCCTGACTCCATAGAGTCACTGGCAAGGAGTGTGCAGGAATTCGGGGCAACACAGGCCAGGAGTCTGCAACAATTCAGTGCAGCACAGGCCAGGAGTCTGCAGGACGTCGCGGCAGCACAGGCTAGGAGTCAGCAGGACTTCGCTGCTTCACAGGCGGCTTCTAGCCAAGTGCTCAGTCGTGCCGTGCATTCACTGGCTGCTGTCATGCAGACACAGACCAGGGCCACACGGGCACTAACTGCTGCCACTCGCTGGATCGGCCAAGCATCGCCAGGGCGCTCGCCGTGCCGCAGCAGCCCAGCAGTCTCTGCCTCAGCAGATTGCTGCACATGCTGGCCCGTGCACGTGCCAATGTATCAGCCGACCAGGGAGTGCCTGTGATCTGTCAGGTTGGCAGCATTCCTGCAGCCAACACTGTCACTCCTCCATTGCAGCTGCCACCAGCTGTTGGACAGACCGCTGCCGCCCAAGCAGAGTTGGAGCAGTCAGCAGCTGGCCCCGCCAGGCCCAGAGCTGGTCCAGGCCGACCCCCAAGGGCATCTGCCGTCTCACCATCTGACCCTCAGCAGCCTTCCCCCAGCCTTGCTGCAGCCACTGGGGTCCCATTGAGGAGCTGCAGGGCGGGTAGGGGCCAATCACGGAAGCAAAACGGATCACCCTCGCAGGGGGAAAAAGTAGAAGGTGTGGCCAAATGTTTTGTTTTATATATAAAGGCCGAGACTGGTGTATTTGTTTCATACATAAAGGCCGAGACTGGTATATTTGTTTTACTTAAAGGCCGAGACTGCTGTATTTGTTTTATATTTAAAGGCCGAGACTGGTATATTTGTTTTACTTATAAAGGCCGAGACTGGTGTATTTGTGTTTTTGGGGGGGGTTTCTCTCCATTAGTTTGTCATGTGGGAAGGGCACAGAGGTATCACAGTAAAAACTTTTCTTAAATCGCACTGTCCATGCTTTCTTTTGGAAGTCCTGGTTGCCCTGCTCGGCTGAGGGCTTGTGGAGCGGCTACATTCATCTTCTGCCATTGGCACAAGCCATTCCCTGAGAGGGGGCCTAGAACCGACTTTGCAATAAGCCGCTGATGGGCGGCCCTTGCACTTTCTGCCTCCCTCCTGTGCTGGTCCTCCTCCTCCTCCTCTGGTGGTCCTCCAATGTCTGCTGGCAGTGGCTGAGTGCTGCGGATAGCCAGGTTGTGCAGCATGCAGCACACAACAACGAAATGGGAGACTCGCTTAGGCGAGTACTGTAGGGCTCCCCCGGAACGATCCAGACAGCGGAACCGTTGCTTCAGCACGCCGATTGTTTGCTCAATGATGTTCCTGGTTGCTTGATGGCTGTCATTGTATCCCTCTTCAGCAGGGGTGCTGGGCGCACGGAGCGGGGTCAGCAGCCAGGTGCACAAAGGATAGCCTTTGTCCCCGAGAAGCCATCCTCGTGGGTGAGGCTGGGCCTCGAACATGTCTGCCACAGAAGTCTGGCGCAGGATGAAGGCATCGTGGCTGCTGCCTGGAAAGCGGGCATTGACAGCTAGGATGAGCTGCCTGTGGTCACACACCAACTGCACGTTGAGCGAATGGTAGCCCTTCCGGTTGCGGTAATCCTCGGCATTCTCCAGAGGTGCCCGCAAAGCCACATGCGTGCAGTCAATGGCGCCCTGCACCATGGGGAAGCCCGCTAATGTTGCAAAGCCCATTGCACACTCTTGCTGCTTGTCCACTGTCATGGGGAAGGCAATGAACTGACATCTCCTTCTGAAAGGGCATTGGTCACCTGGCGGATGCAGCAATGTACCGCAAACTGGGAGATGTTGGAAATGTCCCCAGTAGCGGATTGGAAGGAGCCGGTGGCATAGAAGTTGAGAGCCACCGTCACCTTCACTGCCACCAACAGAGACGTCCTGCTCCTCAGCTGTGGCTGCAAATCTCCGCGAAGCAGGTGGCAGATCTCAGTGACCACCGCCCTTCTGAATCGCAGCCTCCGAACACACTGCTCCTCAGACATGTTCAAATATGAGAACTGCTGGCGGTATACCCTGGGTGGGTAAGGCCTCCTTTGCCGATGCCTGTTGGCCCTTCTCCGTCTGGCCATGACTGGCACTCTCTCACGGCGTCTCTGAGCCCTTTGAATGCAATGGAGAAGCCCAACGTTTCCACCCATTGCAGCCCCCATTATATGTTTCCAATCAATGCTATGACACTGAAGTTAAAGGCAAGTGCAAAGCTGTGGCCTGAAGCCACAAGTACCTGTCCGAGTGTTGAGCCAAACCAGAAAGCTCTCTACCTTTGTCTCTCTCCAAAGATCCGTCTCTCACAAAGAAGGAGTGGTGCAAAATGGCTGCCATTTATACTGCAGGAGGAGTCCCCTTTAATTAGCGCCCCCCGCGCCCCGCAGCGACTGGGAACCGTTCCCCTCTACCAGTCGCTAGGGGCACCAGGCGCACAATAGGCCGGCGCCACTGAATTTCCGGTTCGGGGCGCACAAAGGGCGTTGCACCATGAAATGATGTCAGGATCTGCACGCGCAGCTGAGCGCGCGCAAAGGTTTTGCACCGCTGCTAAATCTTAACTGAAGTTCGCGAGAGGCGCAGATTGCGCCGCGCCGGGGCGCTAGCCGCTTAGCGCCCCACTTCTCCTCCTCCTAAGGCGCTAGCGGCTGGGGCAAACAACTGAATTTCTAGGCCTAAGTACCTGTAGTTAGTCTTTAAGTTACTCTTTTTCTTAGCTTATGTTCTCCATTCTCATCCAAGGTTTTGCACAAATTATCCATCCCACCAACTCAAAATACTTACATCATGTAAATTTCCCCATATTTACTCTTTCACCAATTAGAATAAAGAATTAGCCTCGTGTAGCCTTTATTCAGAGCTCATTATTCTTGACCTTTCCAAACCTTTTCTGTTATCGCTATGTCTTTCTGTAAATAGTGACCAGGCCTACACAGTGCTATAACCGTAGGCTCACCAAAGCTTTATAGATCATTGCCCTTTGCATTCCTTGGATCTTTCTGTTAGTCTTAGCTCAGTGGTAGCACTGTTGTCTTTGAGTCAGAAGGCTGTGGGTTCAAATTCCACTCGAGACTTGAGCACACAATGTAGGCGACACTCCCAGTGCAGTACTGAGGGAGTGCTGCATTGTCGGAGGTGCCATCTTTCAGATGAGACAGGACCAGGTACCATTTATAGGGAATTTGATAGTCAAGAGGATAAACAGGCGTTTCTGTAATGCGAGTCCCGCATGGTGTGTTGCCTCCCTGGAACCAGGATCAAGGATATCACGGAGAGGGTGCAGAACATTTTAATGGGAGGGGTAAGGGGAACAGCCAGAAGTTGTGGTCCATGAACATACGAGTTTCAGGAGCTATGAAAGAAAACAAAAAAGCAGGACCCGAAAAGGTAGCAATCTCTGGATTACACCCAGTATCACGTTAGTGATTATAGTACCAGTACGATAAAACAGGTTCATGCATGGCTGGAGAGATAGTGCAGGAGGGAGGGCTTTAGATTCCTGGGGCATTGAGACCAGTTCTGGGGCAGGAGGGACCCGTACAAGATGGATGGGTTGCGCCTCAACAGGGCTGGGACCAATGTCCTTGCGGGAAGGGTTAAAACTAATTTGGCAGGGGGAGGGGCACCAGGATGAAGCACGAGAGAGGAGAAACAAGGTGCACAGAGGAATAGGAGAGACAAATGGCATTAGAGTAAAATATAGTTCAGAAATAGGAGAGATCATACAGGAGAGCAAATGCAAGGCTGTCTGAGATGGGTTTGAAGTGCATGTGCATAAACGCACGGAGCGTGAAAAATAAGCCTGGTGAGCTGCAGGCACAAGTTGCTATATGTGTCTATGATATAGTGGCAATAACCTGGCTTAAAGGGGAGGATTGGGAACTTAACTGGAGGAGGGATAACTTCAGTGAGTTGAAAATGGATCTGGCCCAGGTGGTTTGGAATCAAAGATAGGTAGGCAGAACAGTAATTGAGCAATGGGAGGCCTTCAAAGAGGAAATGGTTCAGGTACAGAGTAGACATATTCCCATGAGGGGGAAAGGAACTGCATCCAAAGCTAGAGCTCCCTGGATGACTAAAGAGATAGAGGTTAAAATGAGACAGATAAAGGAGGCTTATGACAAATGTAAGGTTCTTAATACAGTAGAGAACCAAGCTGAATATAGAAGGTACAGAGGAGATATAAAAAAGGGAATAAGAGGGTAAAAGAGAATGAGAATAGATTAGCGGTGAACATAAAAGGGAATCCAAAAGGGAATCCAAAAGTCTTTTATAAATATATAAATAGTAAAAGGGTAGTCAAAGGAAGAGTAGTGCCGATTAGGAACCATTAAGGACATCTTCTTGTGGAGGCAGAGGTCATGGCTGAGGTACTAAATGAGTACTTTGCACCAGTCTTCACGAAAGGAGCGGATGCTGCCAATTGCACAGTAATGGAGGAGGTAGTAGAGATATGATAAAAATAAATAAAGAGGAGGTACTTAAAAGGTTAGCAGTACTCAAAATAGAAAAATCACTCAGGCTGGATAGATTGCTGAAGGAAGTAACAGTGGAAATTGCGAAGGCTCTAGCCACAATCTTACAATCCTCCTTGGATATGGGAGTGGTGCCAGAGGACTGGAGGATTGCAAATGTTACAAAGCTGTTCAAAAAAGGGGAGAGGGATAAACCCAGCAACTACAGGCCCGTAAATCTAACTTCGGTGGTGGTGGTGAAACTTTTAGAGATAATAATACGGGACAAAATTAATTGGCACTTGGAAAAATCTGGGTTAATAAATGAAAGCCAGCACGGATTTGTTAAAGGCAAATCTTGTTTGCCTAACTCACAGAATGTACAGCACAGAAACAGGCCGGTGTTTATGCTCCACATGAAACATAAGTTTCTCCTGAATTCCCTATTGGATTTATTAGTGACCATTATTTTCCCATGCACCCCTTGCCCATCTCAGGATATTCTTCTTCACACAGAGAGTGTCAACACATGGAATAGACTCCCAGATAGAAGAATGCAGGCAAAAATCCTGGAACTATTTAAGAAACATTTGGATGGTACAATAGGGTGATGTTAGGATCTCTCTGGATGAGCCTTAATTATCCTGCAATCTTGTGATTTCAAAAAACTTATATTCTGAAATTACTTTACATTTAAGATTTAAGTTGCAACAATATCAGTTATTAAAATGGTGCACTATCTTGCAACCAGGCCTGACAACAGTTGAATGTTACCCTAGCAACCAGAATGTATCAGCTCGGCATTTTCCTGTTCTCCTCTTGTTGGATAATACCCTATGAATGCTGGGAATTGTAGTGCAATCATTGGCTTCCAGATTGAAGTCAAATTAAACAAAATAGGAGACTTTACTACAGCAATTATATGTTTGAACTATAGATGTATTATTTTAATTTTGTGTTTCTCTACAATTCTCCACTCAACCCCAAGTGACTAAAGACATATGCGTTATTTTATTTTTGAGCAGAAATGCTGTGCAATTTTTAATAAAAGGTAAATGCACTGTTCTGGGACCTGATTATTGTCAAGGCCACAGGAAGCGAGAAGGCGCTCTTCTCAGATCTCATCTAATTGGCTAGAAGCTCTCTGTGGTAAACCACTGTTAACCTGTACATGCCTGTGTGGTAAACCACTGTTAACCCTGTACAAGTCCAGGCATGTCTCAGCCCCTGGCTCCACCCCTAAGCCCGGGTATAAAGGTGACTCACCACCCTTCCCCCGGGAGCTCTTAGGATGGATTCACTAGCAGAGGCATGCTCTAGTTCTTAGTCAATAAAAGCCTACTTCATAGAAGTCCATTTCGTAGTCTTTGGTATTGTTGATAGCACATCAATTTTATTGACTAATTTTCAACATGGAGCAAATCCTGAAGCTGGAACGTTTAGACCTGGATCCTCAAGCAGCAGATGCAGCCCATAACTTTGAACACTGGCTGAGCTGTTTCGAAGCCTTCCTGGAGGCCTCCAGCACTACTGTCACGACAGATGACGCGAAACGGCTTGTCTTGAACTCACGGGTGAGCCACCGAGTCTACTCGATCATCCGAGACGCCACTACTTACGCGGCCGCTATCGCGACGCTAAAGGAACAATATGTGAGGCCTGTTAACGAGGTCTACGCCAGACACCTCCTGGCTACCCGAAAACAGCGCCCCGGGGAATCGGGCGCTGAATATTTACTGGCACTGAGAGTCCTCGGCCGGGACTGTAATTGCAAAGCGGTGACGGCCAAGGAATGCACGGAAGACCTGATCCGAGACACCTACGTAGCCGGCATCAGGTCCAACTATACTCGGCAGAGGCTGCTGGAACAGAGGGGGCTCGACCTGCAGAAGACGGTGGCCCTCGCTAACTCGTTAGACGTGGCCCTCCAGAACATGGACGCCTACCCCCCTGACCGGATGGCCACGTGGATGCCACGGGAGCAGCCATCTTGGGACCCGGTAAGGCCACAAGCCGCCAGCAGCCCAACTACAGCTGCAATGACCAGAGGCCAGAAATGCTACTTCTGCGGCCAGGCCAAGCACCCCAGACAGCAATGCCCAGCAAAGGACGCGACCTGCTCCAAATGCGGCAAGAAAGGCCACTACGCGAGAGTGTGCAAGGCGAAATCGACCCCCAATTCCAGCAACGCCGCGTGTGAACCGTACAGGCCGCCATTTTGGACCCCACCAACCACGTGTGAGCCGTGCGGGCCGCCATTTTGGACACCACCAGCCGAGGGGGAGCCGCCATCTTGGACACCATCTCGGGACCAGGCCCTCGGCGCGGGCGAATACTACAGCGACCCACCGACCTCGACGATGGCCTCCATCACCCTGGACCAATCTAGGCCCCATCAACTAGCCAGGTCCATGATGAACGTAAAGGTAAATGGCCATGCCACAAATTGCCTTTTCGACTGCGGAAGCACGGAGAGCTTCATCCACCCTGACACGGTGCGACGCTACTCCCTATCGGTTATGCGCACACGCCACCAGGTCTTTATGGCCTCAAAGTCCCATACG
The DNA here is from genome assembly GCF_052327205.1 of Somniosus microcephalus. Classification (NCBI taxonomy): domain Eukaryota; kingdom Metazoa; phylum Chordata; class Chondrichthyes; order Squaliformes; family Somniosidae; genus Somniosus; species Somniosus microcephalus. The sequence continues at coordinate 65,129,135 of NC_140995.1, read as the reverse complement.
GCAGACGTTGGCGGCTACTGTGTAGCGACTCTGAGTGAACGGCGTGGAGTACAGAGAGTTTAAATTCCTCGTCCTGCCACAGCTCTGCGCTCCCGTACTGCTAGGATTAGACTTCCAGTGCCATCTGGAGAGCGTCACGATGGCATATGGCGGGCCCCTGCCCCCACTTAGTCTGCAGCCAGCAGAATTTAAACACGGCGCCGCGCAAAGCATGCAGCCTGTCCACCCTGAAGGTCAAACCCCCCCCCGTTGTTCGCTAACCTCGCCAAAGACTGCAAGCCAATTGCTACTAAAAGCAGGCGGTACAGTGTCGGGGATAGGAGCTTTATTAAATCAGAAGTACAAAGACTCCTGAGGGAAGGGATTATCGAGGGCAGCACCAGCCCATGGCGAGCCCAAGTGGTGGTAGTAAAGACCGGCGAAAAACAGCGCCTGGTTATTGATTACAGCCAGACGATCAATCGATACACGCAATTAGACGCATACCCACTTCCCCGCATATCTGACATGGTCAACCAGATAGCACAATACCGGGTATTCTCGACGATTGATCTGAAGTCGGCATACCACCAGCTCCCCATCAAGCCTGAGGACCGCCAGTACATGGCCTTCGAGGCTGACGGTCGCCTCTACCACTTCCTCCGAGTCCCCTTCGGCGTCACCAACGGGGTCTCGGTCTTCCAAAGGGAGATGGACCGGATGGTTGACCAGAACGCGCTGCAGGCCACCTTCCCCTATCTAGACAACGTCACCATCTGCGGCCATGACCGGCAGGACCACGACGCCAACCTAGAAAAATTCCTCCGTACGGCCCAACGGCTGAATCTGACATACAACAGAGAAAAATGTATGTTCTGCACCGCGCGCCTCGCTATTCTTGGCTGCGTGGTGGAAAACGGAGTCATCGGCCCCGACCCCGACCGAATGCGCCCCCTCCTGGAACTACCCCTCCCCCACTGCCTAAAAGCCCTGAAGAGATGCCTAGGGTTCTTCTCTTACTACGCCCAGTGGGTGCCCAACTATGCGGACAAAGCCCGGCCCCTCATGAAGTCAACCTCCTTCCCCCTGACGGCAGAGGCCCGTGTGGCCTTCACCCTCATAAAAGAGGACATTGCGAAGGCCACAATGCACGCAGTGGATGAGTCCATCCCTTTCTAAGTGGAGAGCGATGCATCCGACTTCGCCCTAGCCGCAACCCTTAACCAGGCGGGGAGACCCGTGGCCTTCTTTTCACGGACCCTCCAGGGCCCCGAAATTCGACACTCCTCAGTCGAGAAGGAGGCCCAGGCGATAGTGGAGGCTGTACGGCACTGGAGGCATTACCTGGCCGGTAAACGTTTCACCCTGCTCACTGACCAACGGTCAGTAGCATTTATGTTTAACAACAGACAAAGGGGGAAAATCAAAAATGATAAGATATTGTGGTGGAGGATCGAGTTATCCACCTACAACTACGATATCTTATACTGGCCCGGGAAACTTAATGAGCCCCCAGACGCCCTATCCCGTGGGACATGTGCCAACGCACAAGTCGATAGGCTACGGACCCTCCACAATGATCTCTGCCACCCGGGGGTCACCAGGTTCTTCCACTTTATTAAAGCTCGCAACCTGCCTTACTCCATCGAGGAGGTCAGGACCATGACCTGGAACTGCCAGGTCTGCGCCGAATGCAAACCGCATTTTTATAGGCCAGACAGGGCACACCTGATTAAAGCCACCCGCCCCTTCGAACGTCTCAGCGTCGATTTCAAGGGGCCCCTTCCCTCCTCTGACTGCAACACGTACTTCCTCAATATTATTGACGAGTACTCCAGTTTCCCCTTCGCCATCCCCTGCCCGGACATGACCAGCGCCACAGTCTCCACGACCTGTTCGCCATATTTGGCTTCCCCAATTACATCCACAGCGACAGGGGCTCGTCGTTCATGAGTGGCGAGCTGCGCCAGTACCTGCTCGAGAAGGGCATAGCCACAAGCAGGACTACCAGCTACAACCCCCGGGGTAACGGACAGGTAGAGAGGGAGAACGCAACGGTGTGGAAGACCGCCATGCTCGCCCTAAAATCCAAGGGCCTCCCAATCTCCCGCTGGCAAGATGTCCTCCCCGATGCGCTCCACTCCATACGATCACTGCCCTGTACTGCCACAAACGCCACCCCTCACGAGAAGATGTTCGTCTTCCCCGGGAAATCCACCTCGGGGACATCACTACCGCCATGGCTGACGTCTCCGGGACCCGTCCTGCTCAGGAAACACGTGAGGAGCCATAAGACGGACCCCCTGGTCGAAAAGGTTCACCTCCTCCACGCCAACCCACAGTACGCCTACGTGGCGTATCCTGACGGGCGGGAGGACACAGTCTCAATTCGAGACCTCGCACCCTCAGGTACCACCCGAAACACCATCGATCACCATCCACTACCTCCACCACTACCCACGACGCACCACCGGGGTGTCTACCACGAACTGACGACATGCCGGTGCCATCCCTACCCCGAGAGGACGACACGCCAGTGCTCCGTCCCACGCGAGAAGCGGCCGCGGGCAAAGAACCGCCGCAACCGGCACCACGAAGATCATTACGGCAGACAAGACCCCCGGAGAGACTTTCGTATACGAACTTTTGAAACACTTCACCCCGCCGGACTCTTTTTTAAACGAGGGGTGAATGTGGTAAACCACTGTTAACCTGTACATGCCTGTGTGGTAAACCACTGTTAACCCTGTACAAGTCCAGGCATGTCTCAGCCCCTGGCTCCACCCCTAAGCCCGGGTATAAAGGTGACTCACCACCCTTCCCCCGGGAGCTCTTAGGATGGATTCACTAGCAGAGCCATGCTCTAGTTCTTAGTCAATAAAAGTCTACTTCATATAAGTCCATTTCGTAGTCTTTGGTATTGTTGATAGCGCATCACTCTCTTCATGCAGTAGTTTGAATGGAGTTGTATTTCTGATATGCTCAGTCAAGTTCACAACAGCAAAAAGATAGATGACAGATAAATCCGGAGTTCAATTTGTTTAATGTGAAAGGAGAAGAGTCATCGAGTTTTACAGCACAGAAAGAGGCCCTTCGGCCCATCGTGTCTGCGCCGTGTCATGGCAAATTTTCTCAATGGGGGGAATTTTAACATTGAGGAGTGCGTGAGTTTAGCTGCAGGTGGTGGGGGGGGGCCGTTAAAATTGTGGAAAATGTCAGCGAATCCGGAAGCCGGCTCCAACCCGCCAATTTCCAGGTTTAACTCTGGTGCGTTCAGTTGTGTTTGTGTAACTCCCTCAGAAAGGCAGGTTAGGAATTTGAATATTTAAATCAGTGAATTGCAAATTGATTGAGTTCTTTGATGAAGTAACAGAGAGGGTTGATGAAGGTAGTGCAGATGATGTTGTGTATATGGACTTTCAAAAGGTGTTTGATTAAAGTACCACATAATAGACTCATTAGCTAAATTGAATCCCTTGGGATTAAAGCGGCAGTGGCTGCGTGGATACATAATTGGCTAAGGGACAGAAAGCAGAGAGTAGTGGTGAACAGTTGTTTTTCAGACTGGAGGGAACTATACAGTGATGTTCCCCAGGGGTTGGTATTAGGACCACTGCTCTTTTTGATGTACAGGAAACTTTCGTTTAACCGGAGGTTAAATGTCCGGAAAGCTCTATCTACCGGCAAAATTCAGGAGCCGTTTCCTATAAGTTTTTTTTACTTCTCGTTGCTTTTTTTTTTTCCAGTCAGGCTCTGCAAGGTCTAGCTGAAGCTGTTGCTTAGCTACAGAGACGCTTTTAATCTGTGGCCGACTGTTTTGAAGCTGTTGCTAAGCAACAGGGTTTGTTGATTCACACGGAGCTCAAAAGCTCCGTATGTTTTAACATTAGCGCTGGTTTCTACGGCAGTTTTGATGGTACGGCACCAGCTCGGTCCCATCAGTGCCGGATACCAGAAAGTTTCCTGTATATTACTGACATGGGCTTGGGTACACATGGCATAATTTCAAAGTTTGCAGATGACACGAAACTCGGAAATGTCGTAAACAATGAGGATAGTAACAGACATCAGGAGGACAAAGACAGACTGGTGAAATGGGAAGACACATGGCAGATAACATTTAACGCTGAGAAGTGATTCATTTTGGTAGGAAGAATGAAGAGAGGCAATATAAACTAAAGGGTACAATTTTAAAGGGAGTGTAGGAACAGAAAGACCTGGGGGTGTATGTACACAAATCTAGTGAAGTTGGCAAGACAAGTTGAGAAGGCTGTTAAAAAAGCATACGGGAACCTTGGCTTTATAAATAGAGGCATAAGAGTACAAAAGCAAGGAAGTTATGCTAAACCTTTATAAAACTCTGGTTAGGCCTCAGCTGGAGTATTATGTTCAATTCCACACTTTAAGAAGGATGTCAAGGCCTTAGAGAGGGTGCAGAAGAAATTTATTAGAATGTACCAGGGATGAGGGACTTCAGTTACATAGGATTACATTACATTGCATAGGATATATGGCATAGAACAGGCCATTCGGCCCAACCAGTCCATGCCAGCGTTTATGCTCTACACGAGCCTCCTTCTGTCTTTCCTCATCTAAATCTATCAGCATAACCCTCTATTCCCTTCTCCCTCATATGCTTGTCTCGCCTCCCCTTAAATGCATCTCTACTTTTCGCTTCAACCACTCCCTGTGGTAGCGAGTTCCACATTCTCACCACTCTTTGGGTAAAGAAGTTTCTTCTGAATTCCCTATTGGATTTCTTGGTGACTATCTTCTATTGATGGCCTCTAGTTCTGCTCTTCCCCACAGGTGGAACCATTCTCTCTGTATCCAGTCCTAGTCTGGCAGCTATATCCTTCAGGACTCGGCCAGCTCGGTCAGTAGTGGTGCTACCAAACACTCTTGATGATGGACAATGACGTCCCCCACCCAGAGTACATAATATGCCCTTGCTACCCTCAGTGCTTCTTCCAAGTTCGTGTGGGTGGGAAACCCTTCAACTTGCAATGTGAAATATCCTGGTTAGTTCTGAGGCATGTTGCTCCCATTCACAACAGTGACTACACTTCAAAAGTACTTCATTGGCTGTGAAGTGCTTTGAGACGCTCTGAGATCATGAAAGGCGCTGTATAAACACACATTTGTTCTTTCTTTCCATCTAATTCTACTTTCTTTGGCATTTGGTGCAACTTTATCCGATTGTTTGCCCAATTGTCTTTCTTGCTAGAGTCACTGGGCTGGATTTTAATTCTGGGGCGGGCTGGGGTCGTGTAATCCGCATTTCGCATTATCCACCCGAATCTAAATCGATGTGGGAGATTGATGCGATTTTAACTTAATTGGCCAATTGAGGTCCAACATGTGGGAACCCATGACAAATGAGTTTTTCCAGTCTGAAAGTCGCCTCCGATGACGTCATCATTGCTGCTGCATTTAAGGTCTGCAACAAGCCTTGCTTCTTCTGCAGACTGCCAACCTTTTGGCCTTTCATGCTACAGGGACCTGGAGGAAGAATGGCCAGCCACAGAGCTAGGGCTGCTCCGAGGTTTGATGACGTTGCCTTGCAGGCTTTAGTTGAGGGAGCAAGAGCTCATAAAAAGGTACTCTTCCCTTCTTCAGGGAGGAAGAAGCCTCCCCAGCAGGCCAAGGCTGTGTGGATCCAGGTGGCAGACGAGGTCAACTTATTATCAGTAACCTGCAGAACCTGGCTTCAGTGCAGGAAGAGATTTCATGACCTTCTGCGCACTGGAAAAGTGAGTATGAATTTCCCATCACCCTCAATCTGATCCCCATTGCCTTTCCTCACCAGCACTCAGCTTTAGCAATCTCTTCCTCCACATCCCACTTGACACTCACATCCATGCGCCCTTACCCATTCCCTCTCTCCCTATGGTCACATTCACCTAACTATTCAGCCCTCACACTCCCTATCGCTGTGATGCTATGAAAACAACTGACAACACACAGGGCGGGCCCTTGGTCTTGCCACCTCACTCCATCTTTGTCTCCTTCTAAGTATCTATGCTGTGGAATCTCAACACTCACTCCTTCATTCTCACTCAAACTCCACTTGTCTCCCTCATTGCAGGAAAAGAGAGCTCACAATAAGCGAGAAAGAGCGAGGACAGGAGGAGGGCCACCCTCAGTAGCCCACCTCATCCCCTGGGAGGAGGCGGTCCTGGAGATCATAGGAGTGGAGGAAGATGCGCAAGTGGGGGACGGACAGAGGGGTGCATCACAGCAAGCTGGTGACAGAATAGTTTTCCATCTCTCTCATTGACATTGCATGAGTCGCTGATAATGATTCTGAAGCTCTAACAGATTGACTTATCATCTGCAATGTGCATGTAACCTTGGCATCACATCTCTGACTCTTTCCTTTACTCCCCCACAGGACCATCGCAAGCACCCGTCCCCACTAGCCAGGAGGAACAGCATCAGCCTCAAGACTCCTCAGAGGAAGCTGCAGCCTCTGAGGGCACAGCGTCAGCAGAATTCAGCGCACCCAGCACCAGCGCAGACACTCGCACCTCGGCGGGACCTTCGGGACATAGAGTAGTGTTGTCATCTGGTGTATCACAGCTCACAAGTGAGCATCAGCAGATTGTGGAGACAGGGACAGCAGTGGAGAGTCCTAGGAGGGCGCAGGACTCTGCCAGCTTGGCTCAGCTGCATGACGACCCTCTGCCTCTGGGTCCATCCATAAGATCAGCGGTGCTGGAACTCCAGGAACAGATGCAGGAGTCTCTGGCAGGTTTTGTCTCCAGGGTCGCTGCGAGTGTGGAGTGAATGGAGCAGTCCATAGCAAACATGAGCAGAGCCTTTGTGGAGTCATTGGCGCATGAACGCATCACCATGGAAAGGATGGCACCCTCCATGGAGGTGATAAGTCGCCAGAGTGCAGAAAACATGGTGAGTGTTCAGAATAGAATGACATTTCTGGAGGAGCGATGGTCATCTATTGAACAGAGAAACCAGGCCTTCATGGAAGTCCCCTTCTGAGTAGGACTGCCAGTGCAGATACGGGTCCCCATGGCCCCCCTGATGTGCAGCAAGGTGCTCTCAAGCCACTTGCAAGTGCTGAGTGGGACCTGACCCATGAGAGGGAAGTTGGTGGCAGACATCAAGGAAGTGGGGGCTCCTCTCCAAGCGCTCACACTTCCATGCCACTGCAGAGCCCTCGGTCAGAGCCCCACCAGAGACCACACCCATCTGAGATCGGCGTCTCAACCCCTGCACAGCCGCAGGAGCAGTTGACTGTTGCTGAGCCCTCACAGGTTCGCAACCTCAGAGGACGCCCGCCAAAGGTGCCGAGACAGGAGCAGCAGGAAAGTGAGCAAGGGGCCTCCACATCTGCTGAAGCCACAGGTGAAGCACCACGTAGGAGCACGCGTAAGAGAAAGATACTGCACAAATAGTCACAAGGGTAGTCACTTGGGTGAAATTAGATGTTTTCTGTGAAAATGCCATCAGATGAATAATGTAAATAAAAAATCTGATGGCTACTGCTGTAGTTGTGGCGTGTGTCATTTTGTGAATGGGACTTTCACATTGAGGGCTTAGGATTATTTGCAATTGTCAGTATGGTGGTCAAATTGCTAGGAATCCGCTGGTCCTTGGCCATTGTTGATGCTCAGGTAAGAAGCTGTGAGGCAAAAGTGCGCGATTGGTTAGGCTAAGCAAATCTGGCCAAGATGAGTGCGTTCCTTGCATCCCGGGCAGCAATGTTCTCGTGTACTGCTGCCGCTGGTTGATGGGCCTCTGCAAGATGTTCGTTTTCGCTCTCCTCCTCCTCATGAGGAGGATATGTGACGAGCCACTTGGCCCTCAGGAATCTGCAAGCCACGGCGCTGTGCCATGTTGTGAAGTGCACAGCAAACCACGACGATTCTGGAGACCCTGGCTGCTGAGTACTGCAGGGCTCCACCTGATCTATCCAGGCATCTGAAGCGCATCTTCAGCAAACCGATGGTTTGCTCGATTACGGCTCTGGTGGACATGTGGCTGGAGTTGTAGCTCTCCTCAGCTTCGTTGGATGGTCTCAACGGCTTCATTAGCCACGTCTTCAGGGGATAGCCCTTGTCTCCAAGTAGCCAGCTGTTAAGTTGGTCGGGCGGACTGAATAGTGGAGGCACACTAGACTGGCGCAGTATGAAGGAGTCATGGCAACTGCCAGGGTACTTGGCACAAACATGCAAAATTTCCTTCTTGTGGTCACACACCAGCTGAACGTTAAGGGAGTGGAAGTCCTTGCGGTTGACAAAAATACCTGGATTGCGATGGGGTGCCGTAAGGGCCACATGTGTGCAGTCAACGACGCCTTAGCTAATCCAACCGCACGTGCCGTGACACTTGCTTGATCCTTGGTGAAATGGATGTGATTGTGAGAGATGGCAAAGAGGGCATCGGTTACCTGCGTGATGCAAGTGTGTGGGGCCGCCTGGGAGATGCCGCTGATCCCTGGAATGAGCCTGAGGCAAAAAAGTTGAGTGCGGTGGTGACTTTGACGGCCACTGGTAAGGGTTGTCCACCTGGTCTTCTGGCCTGCAGGTGTTGTTGCAGCATTGCGCAGATGTTACCCAGTACCTCTCGCGAAAGTCGGAGCCGCCTTTGGCACTGCTGCTCAGACATGTTGAGGTAGCTGACCCTGTGTCTGTAGACCCTGTTTGGGGGGTATCTCCTGCGCAGACAGGCTTCCATGCGCTGGCCCCTTCTGGCCTGTGCAGCTTCAGGTGGGTGATCAGCGGCTTGGCACTGCTGCTGTTGGTGCTGCTGTTGTTCCTGGTTCTGCTGGTGCCACGGCTGGTCTTCGTCCTCATCTAATGTCCAGAAGGGAAGGAAATAAATGGCTCCCATGCTTCTGGTATATGCCTCAGTTGAGGAAGCGCTCAGTGAAGGTGGCGAGAGGGGTTTCCCAGGAGGTCATACTGGAGATGGGTGTCAGGCTCCAAACTTCCACAGCTGTGGTTATGCCTTTTAAAAGTTCCCCCAGACCTGAGACTACAAAGTCCTGCCACCTGCAATCGATGGCTGATCAAATCTCCTCTTTAATGGTTGAGCTGCAGCTGATAGTCAGCAATCCAATTGTGCTCCTGCCAGGTTTCACCGTCATGTTTCAGAACAGGCATATTTCACGTGGGAACAGGGTTAAAATCGCAAAGGCCTTTCAAAATGGCATTAGAGAGGCAATTTAGTGCTTGTTAAGGGCCTTAACGGCCTATCCCGCCTCTTGGAGGTGGGACAGAGACGGGACCATTAGACATGAATTAATGAAAATTGCTTGGAGGCGGGATGAAGGCGGGGTTGGGCCCACATGCCAGTTTTTGCAATTTTAACCCCACACACACCTCCAATCCTGCTTCCACGGCCCAATAAAAATCCTGCCCACTGACTCTTACTGAGGTGCAATTCCACAGCCACTTGAGTGAGGTACTAGAGGGCTGTGCCATGCAATTCAGAGTGAGTGCCAGCAGGACAACTGGATACTTTCCAGCTGGAGTCGATAGATGGCGATCAGGTGCAGGAGCCCCGGCTACTTTTTACCCTTCCTAGCCCCGCGGAATTGGAGTACAACTGTAGCACCCGGTTGAGATCAGCTTAGACTGGGACCTTCTTGTCTGAATAGCTGGGTGCTTTATTGGCTGCTGTCACCAAATGGGCCAGTGGAGGAAGCTCAAAGTGGGACATTTGCAACCATTATCAATGTAAACATTCAAGTCTTTTTCATGTTGCACTTTATTTAACGTACCCATCATTCTGTAACTATGGACCGTATCTACTGATTGTTGGTGATTTTTATGCTGACCGAGTGCCAGGTGGAAAAAGTGCTCTCAAAATTGAAGCTAACTTTGACCATATTAATGCCACGTTGCATTTTCTTATACGGGTTTAACTCAGTTGGGAAGTTGGGAATGCTTATTGCTGGTTGACTAAAAGTACTGATTAAGTCTATATAATTAGGAGATGGAGCCAATCCAGTTTAGTATGTCATTTTTCACACTTAAAAAGGCTGCGTTTTAAGCCCCAAAGGAAGTCAATATTTCAGGTGACTGCCAAACTAAACTGTGCCTTTTTGAAAGTCAAAATATGGATGATATACAAGCAGCAGTGTTTCCCATTGTCACTTTTAGATGAGGATGAGGAAAAAACATTTCCTTCATAACATGAAAACACAGCTGGCTACATGGTAAAGCTTTTATCCCATTGTGTGTTTTCTCAAGGTGCTGAGGGCTTTCTCCCAGCTCCTATTTTGTGTTCACAGTGAACTACAGTTTCCTTAAGTGGACCTACATGGCCTATGATCTTAAATATACAATATTAGGCAAGTTGTGAATGGGAGCAACATGCCTCAGAACTAACCAGGATATTTTACTTTGTAAGTTAAAGGGTTTCCCACCCACAAGAACACAACTTGGAAGAAGCACTGAAGATAGCAAGGGTGCATTATGTACTCTGGGTGGGGGACTTCAATTTCCATCACCAAGAGTGGCTCGGTAGCACCACCACTGACTGAGCTGGCCGAGTCCTGAAGGACATAGCTGCCAGACTAGGACTGCAGCAAGTGGTGAAAGAACCAACATGAGAGAAAAACCTACTTGACCTCGTCCTCACCAATCTACCTGTCGCAGATGCATCTGTCCATGACAACATTGGTAGCAGTGACCACCGCACAGTCATTGGAGACAAAATCTCGTCTTCACACCGAGGACACCCTCCATCGTGTTGTGTGGCACTACCACCGTGCTAAATGGGATAGATTCAGAACAGATCTAGCAGCTCAAAACTGGGCATCCGTGAGGCACTGTGGGCCATCAGCAGCAGAATTGTATTCCACCACAATCTGTAACCTCATGGCCCAGCATATCCCTTACTCTACCATTACCATCAAGCCAGGGGACCAACCCTGGTTCAATGAGGAGTGCAGAAGAGCAGGCCAGGAGCAGCACCAGGCACACCTAAAAATGAGGTGCCAACCTGGGGAAGCTGCAACACAGGACTATATGCATGCTAAACAGCGGAAGCAGCATGCTATAGACAGAGCTAAGCGATCCCACAACCAACGGATCAGGTCAAAGCTCTGCAGTCCTGCCACATCCAGTCATGAATGGTGGTGGACAATTAAACAACTAACAGGAGGAGGAGGCGCCATGAACATCCCCATCCTCAATGATGGCGGAGCCCAGCATGCGAATGCAAAAGACAATGCTGAAGCGTTTGCAACCATCTTCAGCCAGAAGTGTAAAGTGGATGATCCATACTGGCCTCCTCCTGAGGTCCCCACCATCACAGAAGCCAGTCTTCAGCCAATTCGATTAATTCCATGTGATATCAAAAAACGGCTCAGCGCACTGGATACAGCAAAGGCTGTGGGCTCTGACAACATCCCGGCTGTCATGCTGAAGACTTGTGCTCCAGAACTATCTGCGCCTCTAGCCAAGCTGTTCCAGTACAGCTACAACACTGGCATCTAACCAACAATGTGGAAAACTGCCCAGGTGTGTCCTGTTCACAAAAAGTAGGACAAATATATCCGGCCAATTATCATCTCATCAGTCTACTCTCAATCATCAGCAAAGTGATGGAAGGTGTCGTCGACAGTGCTATCAAGCGGCACTTACCAATGCTCAGTTTGGTTTCCACCAGGTCCACTCAGCTCCAGATCTCATTACAGCCTTGGCCTAAACATGGACAAAGGAGCTGAATTCCAGAGGTGAGGCGAGTGTGACTGCCCTTGACATCAAGGCAACATTTGACCAAGGGTGGCATCAAGGAGCCCTAGTAAAACTGAAGTCAATGGGAATCGGAGGGGAAAACTCTCCACTGGCTGGAGTCATACCTAGCACAAAGGAAGATGGTTGTAGTTGTTGGAGGTCAATTATCTCAACCCCAGAACATCACTGCAGGAGTTCCTCAGGGCAGTGTCCTGGGCCCAACCATCTTCAGCTGCTTCATCAATGACCTTCCCTCCATCATAAGGTCAGAAGTGGGGATGTTCGCTGATGATTGCAGTGTGCAGTTCCATTCACAACTCCTCAGATAATGAAGCAGTCGATGCCCGAATGCAGCAAGACCTGGATGACATTCAGGCTTGGGCTGCTAAGTGGCAAGTAACATTCGCGCCACAGAAGTGTCAGGCAATGACTATCTCCAACAAGCGAGAGTCTAATCACCGCCCCATGACATTCAATGGCATTACCATCGCCGAATCCCCCACCATCAATATCCTGGGGGTCACCATTGACCAGAAACTTAACTGGACCAGCCACATAAAGAGCAGGTCAGAGGCTGGGTATTCTGCAGTGAATGTCTCACCTCCTGACTCCCCAAAGCCTTTCCACCATCTACAAGGCACAAATCAGGAGTGTGATGGAATACTCTCCACATGCCTGGATGAGAGCAGTTCCAGCAACACTCAAGAAGTTCGACACCATCCAGGACAAAGCTGCTCATTTGATTAGCACCTCATCCACTACCTTAAACATTCACTCCTTCCACCACCGGTGCACCTAGGCTGCAGTGTGTACCATCTACAAGATGTACTGCAGCAACTCGCCAAGGCTTCACCTCCCAAACCCGCGACCTCTACCACCTAGAAGGACAAGGACAGCAGGCACATGGGAACACCACCACCTCCAAGTTCACCTCCAAGTTACGCACCATCCTGACTTGGAAATATAGTGCTGTTCCTTCATCGTCGCCTGGTCAAAATCCTGGAACTCCCTCACTAACGGCACTATGGCGGTCCTTTCACCTCACGGACTGCAGCACCACCACCTGCTCAAGGGCAATTAGGGATGGGCAATAAATGCTGGCCTTGCCAGCGACACCCACACCCCAGGAATGAATAAAAAAAATACTCCTTGTCCCTCCAATCGGTGAAATGCCACCATATTGCCATTTCTCATAGGAAAACAAAACATTTAAAATGACTTTTTCTCCCAAGAAATTCTTTTAATTGTATTTCTAGGCCTTACCTGTCATGCGTTAGCTGTTGAACAAGTTCTTGCCAGTGTCTGCTAGCACTTAAATCTACCTTGTACATTCCCCTGATGTGCTGAATCACTTTCTTCCTCTGCATGCCCTGCTGCAGTGAGATATTCTGAGTGATTTCAGCAGCTATTTTGGAAATATCTTTTGATTTCAAATCCAGTCGTTGAAGGAGGCTGAAAAAGAGAGAAAAAAATCCTTACAAGCTGGAGGAAAATTACTTTATGTATACAAGAGTTTAAAAAAAATCAAATTTCCCCCCTTTCTCCTAAAGGCTTTGGCTCATATTGAATACAGTTCCATGAGCACTGGCAGCCTTCCAATATTGCATTCAAGCGAATAATCACCATTTATGATCTTAGATAATTAATGGCAACAGGCTATTTGACCATGAAGTGCATCCCTGCTGAGCCTGATCCAGTTTTCACCTAGCATCCATATATGTACACTTTTCAGCAGGTGTCAGTCGACAGTGATCATGAGCCTAATTCCATTTCCCTGCTTTTTCCTCACCCCTTAATAATTTTCAAGTGTAATTCCCTCTTAAATAGCTACTTGTCATGTGTCTCTATTCTACTAACCTCCCCCATTTTGCTTTTAGTACTAATCCTAATCCATCTTGGTACTGATGCACTAACCACTTATTACCCTATAAAAACCCTGACTGAATGTTATTAAACTTCATTTACACTTCTATTAAATTTCCCCTTATCCTCTCTGCTCCAGTGGATACAGCCAAAGTTTTTCGAGAATCCCATCAGAACTATACGCACTCAACCCTGACATCATCTGAATGAATACATTTTGCATCCTTTCCATTACACCCGATATCCCTTCTATAATGGGGTGTCCAAAACTGCACACAAACTCCAGCTGTGGCCTAACTGAAGTCTTCAACAGAATCATCATCACCCCTTGCTTTTCTATTCAGCTCCTCTAGAAATAGAAACCAAAATCCATTAACCATTTTATGTCTTTTCTACATGGGATCCTGATTTTAAAGATCTGTATATCTGCTTCTCCACTCCATTGGTGATTTTACTGTTTAGGATATATTTCCACTCCCCTTTTTTCCACAAAATATACTGCTTTACATGAATTTACATTCAACTGCATTTTCCACGTACCTGCCCACTTCTCCAAGCTGTCCACGTCCTGCCATTACCCACATTTTCCCTCAGTTTGCCATGCTGTCGAATTTGCTACCATCATTCCCTCTATTCCCACCTCCAATGTGCGGCCGTTACCGGTGATATCCTGCAAAAATTCCCCAAGCCCTTTTCTAGCCTCAGTAAGCAAATTAATTTTGAGGTATCTTTGTTACGGTTACTTCTGGCTGCATTTCCTCTCCCCAACATCTATCTGAGGCCGAACCACAGTGTTTGCAACCTTGGTGTCATATGCGACCCTGAAAATGAGCTTCCGAAAACATATCCGCTGCATAACTAAGACCGCCTGTTTCCACTTCCACCCCTGCCTCAGCTCATCCGCGCCTTTGTTACCTCTAGACTTGACTATTCCAACGCACTCCTGGCTGGCCTCCCATGTTCTACCCAACGTAAACTTGAGGTCATCCAAAACACGGCTGCTCGTATCCTAACTCACACCAAGTCCAGTTCACCCATCACCCCTGTGCTCGCTGACCTACACTGGCTCCCAGTTAAGCAACGCCTCAATTTCAAAATTCTCATCCTTGTTTTCAAATCCCTCCATGGCCTCGCACCTCCCTATCTCTAATCACCACCCCCCGCCCCCCACAAGATATCTGCACTCCTTAATTCTGCCCTCTTGAGTATCCCTGATTAAAATTGCCCAACCATTGGTGGCCATGCCTTCTGTTGCCTAGGCCCTAAGCTCTGGAATTCCCTCTCTACCACTCTTTCCTCCTTTAAGATGCTCCTTAAAACCTACCTCTTTGACCAAGCTTTTGGTCATCTGCCCTAATTTCTCGTTATACGGCTCAGTGTCAACTTTTTTGTCTTATAATACTCCTGTGAAGCGCCTTGGGACGTTTTACTGTGTTAAAGGTGCTATATAAATACAAGTTGTTGTTGTTATATATCACTGAATACAGTATTGAAACCAGTTATACAATCCAAATGCTCCATTACCCACTGCAAGGAGTCTGAATTAATAAGGTCACAAGCCAGTCTGTGATCACACGGAACTATTTTCAAAAATATGGAACGGATCAAAACCTAAAAGCAGTAGCACCTCAACCAAAAATGGTAAGACTTGTGAATTTGCACAAGATTCTGAAACAAAACATTTCTGCAATACAGAACAGATACAGTAACAATCAGTTACTGTGTGTTGCTGTACCAATTCTAGGCCACTAAGTAATGTGCATGGATACACCGCACAATTCCTAGCTGGGTCATCAAGTCACTGGTCTTGTAAACGGAAAGAAAGACTGGAGGGCGAGACAATCAGCAATGTGTCCAATGGCTCCCACATCCCTGGACCTCTCCTGTTTATCTTCCAGATGCTACACCTTGGCAACAACTTCAAACACTGCCTCAGCTTCAACATGCATGCCAATGACACATCTCTGGCACTACCATTGGCTCCAAGATTGTTCACATACTCCGCTAGCTCCTGGCCCCCAGCTCATTGCCTTCAAGCTTATTTTTAAATCCTTCCGAAGTCTCATCTCAAACTTGATTTGAGTAATCTTCAAAAATAACAACAGAAAATGCTGGAAAAACTCAGCAGGTCAGGCAACATCCGTGGAAAGAAATTTGAGTTGACGTTTCGGGTCGAACCCTTCTTCAAAACTGGAAAGAAATTAGATCGAAGGCAGGGCTGCGATCGGACAAAAGAAGTGAAAGAAACAAAAGAGCTAGACGAGATGGTAATAGGCTGAGATTAGGTGTAAAGTGTACTGGCAGGGCAAGAGATAGTTGCCAGGTGTGAGAGAGAAACAAAAGGAAAGGGGGGGAAGGAGTGGAAAAATTACAAGAAAAAATGTGTAATAGGGGCCGAGGTTATGATCTGAAATTGTTGAACTCGATATTGAGTCCAGAAGACTGCAGAGTGCCTAATCGGAAGATGAGGTGCTGTTCCTCGAGTTTACGTTGAGCTTCCGTGGAACAATACAAGAGGCCAAGGACGGTGAGGTCCGAGTGGGAATGGGGCGGTGAATTAAAATGACAGGCGACCGGAAGCTCAGGGTCACCCTTACAGACTGAACGGAGGTGTTCCGCAAAGCGGTCACCCAATCTGCGTTTGGTCTCCCCAATGTAGAGGAGACCGCATCGTGAGCAGCAAATACAGTATACTAGATTGCAAGAAGTACAAGTAAATCTTCTCTAGCTGTAAGTCTCAGCCTGCCCTTCCAGTCCTTGAGTTTTGGTTTACTGCTGGTCTCCACACTCTCCACTCCACGATCAAACACTATTCACTCAGGCACTAAGCAAAGCTATTTAGAGCCCTCGCCCTCAATCTCTTTGCTTCACAGACTTTCCTAGTTCCTTCAGAAAATCCTTAAAAAACTTGCTAGTGTGTATCTGGTTGCCCCTCAAATCTCTTCCACCTCTCCCATTATAAAGCTCCGAAATGCTCCTCCACTTGAGAGGAGCTTTAAAAATGCACGTTGCGGTTGTCAGTATTCAGGTGAAATGTTGTCACTATGTAAGAAGTGCTGTGGTATAACTGAGTTCTTCAGTAGATTGTTTGAAAGTAACACTGCCATTTTCAATTGTCATCACCAGGGATGAGGGTTATACTTGCACTTAAAATTTTTTTTTTTATTTATCCTTATTTTATTGCTGTTCTTGGACCTGGCGGATGACCAACAAGGCAGAGAGGTGGCTTAAACCCCAACTATTATCAATACAGCTGTGCATTAGCGGCTAGGGGTGAGTTCACAATAGCAGCCTTTGTGAAAACTATCCTGTTGATTCTTCCCCCTCCCCCATGCTATCTCTTGGGTCAGCACCTGAGCAGAACCTGCTCCATGGCACTGTGGGTTAGTGCCCAATGTGCATCCCAGCCAATGCTACTTTACCTCTGCTGAGAAGTCGCCATTTTCTTTTCCCAGGCAGCTTTATTTGCATTTTCCTCATTTGCATATTTGGTTTGCTCCTAAAGGACATAAATACATATTATTCACATTCAAAGTTAGTTTGCATTTTTCCAATTCATTCAATTAAAAAAGAAACACCGACTTTGAAACTATTACATTCCTAGGCCTACATGTGCAGATTCAAGGCTTTCCTATTTGTGTCACATACCACTTTCAGTGATATAAATCTACCTTTAAAATAAAATGTTGTTCTTCCAACTGAAGGTGCACATTGAACAACATTGGTGGTTCTTTGAAATGTTAAAGATAAAATAAAGCTTGAATGGAACGACTCATTTTGTGGGAAATTTTGTTCAAAACATTTTTTTTTGCCAATTTTCTCTCCTCCTCTCCTGAAGACACTGACCCTTTGTTGGAGTAAAGATCTTCTCCAGTATCTTACCTAAGTGGCCATTGTTCCATGGACAGTGAGCTCTGGCTGGTCAGTTGACCGTAGGATGCATCACAGCCAAGATTGATCTCATCTTCATCTAATATCCACACATGCACTCTTTCTAGTAGGTACCATTAGATACCTCCACTCCCATTTTCTCCAGGACAGCAGGTACTGGTAATGGAGGATGGCTGCACCAGAGGCACTGGGAGTGGAGGAGGTATGGGCTGGTGCTTGGGATGGGCATCCCCCAGTGATACACAGCTGGCAGGGTGGTCTGTGCCTCTGAGATCTACCCACTTTTCACTGTCACATTCCCAGGCCATGGCAACCCTCTCCACTTTGCCAGATTTTTCATGCTTCCCTCCCCCTCTGCTATCCTGCTGTACGAAAGACTGATATTTAGAGGTCCTTAGTAGATGAGAATCATATATATATAAATTTAAATGCAGCCACTGACCAACTAATCTTACTCATAATTCCTTGTGGGTATGGAAATATTAAGGCTTGTTCAAAATGTAGCTGCAAGGACAGTCAGAAGCAGTTTTGACTAAGCTCTGATAACAAACAGCCACAGACTGCGAGTGAAGGTTAAATTGTTAAGTAACGTATTATAACGCTAAGCTTAATTAGAGTTCGTTTAACACTGCTTGTACCAGGGAAGCTAGAAATGAGAGAGATAAGGTAAATTCCAATGGGGTGAAGAACGTATAAACAAGATAACGATGAACAAGGTAGAGTTGTTGGAAAAATACTGAGACCAGGCGGGGCCAAGATGCTAACCTTAGTCTGAGTGACAATGGTATTTTGACCATTAGAACCAATTAAAAAAGGTGATTTTGTTAAAGACCATGGGGCAGAAATTCGGGTCTCCACGGGTGAGTACGTACGGGGTACTCACCCATAGGCCCAATGGAAGTGCCGGTTTCCTGCATGCACTGCGCATGCGCGGGAAACCGGCACTTCCGCTCCCCTGAAAGCAGGGGTTCAGAGGTCAAACGCGTGTGCGGGTGAGGCTGCGCGTGCACATCGAACTTGCGGTTTTTTTTTTTTATACAGGGTAAGTCTGCAGAAGTTACACATTTAAAAAGCAGGCGTAAGGCCTGCTTTTTACAAGATAAGTGGTGAATTAATTAAAATTAAAACATTTTTTCCCACGTTTATTATTTTTAAATACTTTAAAAGGTAAGTTTATTTTTAGCCCCGTTAGAAAATAAAATTATTTTTTTCAAAAATTTAAATTATTGTTTAAAATAGTTATTTCATGTAATTTATAGTTTATTTAAAAAATGTGATTAAAAAAAAAAAATTTATTTGAAGATTTAGTGATGTTTTGGGGCCGTAGTATTTCTAAGTTTTGACAGCACTTCCTGTCAAACTTATGAATGGAGCATTCCCTGCTCCGATTGGCTCTCCATGGCCCACATGATCCCAGGGGACGCATCGAACTAACTGCGCCCCTGGGATATGCAAGCACTGCGCGGCGGCAGCTGGAGCAGGCCCAGGATCGGAATTCCACGGGGGCCCACAGCTCAACGGCCGGCGCACAAGGTAAGTGCAGATCGGGGGCTTACACCCGCGGGAAGCCCCCGACCCGAATTTCTGGGCCCATATATGGACACTGGCCAAACAAACTTTTGATAAGAAAAGGGTTAAAACCTCGATACTCAAAGAACAACTTCACACAGACCTACTGCGAGAACAAAGGAACAGACTGAAGACGACATCACCTGTGTCCGTGAGGCTCCAGAGACCAAGGGCTGCGAGCTACTCGTTGAACTATCGCCTATTGTTAAGTATATTACTCTGTAAGCTTAATAAATCTTCATCTATTGCTCAAACATACTGGCTGCTGTCTATTTGTGTCTTGTCCAAGAACTCTGAGAAATCATTAAGATCTTACACTGCTGTAACCATTTACACCTCCTCTGGACCCATCTTTTGTTTCTTTACTTGTCCTATTATCACCGCCTTGCATTAACATCCCTTTTGACATTGAATCACTGCGGCCCTCCACCCTATCACAGACCTTTCCCTCTTGTTCTTTTCTTGCCCCTTTCCCAGGCTCTGTACTTGCAGAGGACGATATTCTTATTACTTGCAACTTCTCTCAAAACAATTTTATTTGAATGTTTTTATACCATCAATGTCAAATATTTAATTCAATGCTGTGCTTCCATGTGATTGTTCATTACCAATACCCCCACACAGGTTATTTCATCACTGGACTAAACAGCTTTCATATATTATTACACACAATCGAGGACTGATTTTATAAGGAGTTTGGTTTGCAGCTAGAAATAAATGGGTTGGATTTTCCAGGAGGTTAGCAGGCGTGATCAGTGGCGGGTCGGGTGGGAAAGTGATTTTTTTTCCCCCAGTGGGTCGGGACCCTGCTGTGAACCCGCCACCATGCACCTTTCCCCGATGTCTGGTTTGTCAGCGCTGAGCAGACCCGACATGCAGCGGCGGGTTTACAGCAGGGGACCCAATTCAGGTAATTAGTGGCTTGTTTAGCGCCACGTAAGAATGAATTTCAGCTCACCTTCTGCATTTGACAGCTTGCCCACGGGGTCCACGCTGGTTGTGGACCACGTCTGTGAAGCTAAGGCGGAACTTCAGTGGCCATTGAATCAGCTGTTGAGTTGACAGCTTCAAGTGTACAGTAAAAGCTCCCACCTTAAGAGATATCTTCCCTCAGCCACAAACTCTTCCTCACTGCATTTCCACAACAGATTCACCATGCTGCAAGTCTTTACACAAGTCTCCATCCAGTCTGGACCTCATTACCTCTCTCACCATTGGCAGATCGCTTCTGTCATCTCTACTTCACCTGCCAACTATTCCATCAGCATGGGTGCCCTTTGTACTCTCTCACCTTGGTCCTCAGAATTCCACCACGATCAGCCCCAACACCAACACCACAAACCTTCTCCGCAATCACCTGATGCTGCACAGGACAAAGAGCATCAGCACCCAACCACATTGCTGCCTGGTAGGCCAGGGATGGCCTCATCATAGCCAGTTTTACTTCGCTTGACACTGTACACCACATGGTTGGCACCACCCCACACCAACACCATAAAGCATCCCTACAATGCCCAAGCCATTCCTTTCACATTCATGACCATTGCAGGGGGTACCGTTATGTCTCACCATTCACTGCAACTCACGAAGCCACTTCCAAAAGTGCATGCAAATCTGTCCAAGAACGCAAAGTGTTGAAAATAAAGGTTTTAATGTTTGACACCACATTAACAGAAACTTTACATGAACATTGCATAAAACAACCAAGTGCCTACCCTTGTGTGCTGTTAGTTTGATTGCACTAGGATGAGGGGGGAGTGCGAGAGGTGGCTAGTGAGGTGGGGATGTGATAATGTAGATAGACGGATTGGTGGAGGTGCAAGGTAAGTTGGTGTGAGTCAGGATGAGCAGGAGTAAACATAGAAACATAGAAGCAGGAGTAAGCCATTTGGCCCCTCGAGCCTGTTCCGCCATTTAATGAGATCATGGCTGATCATCCAAATTCAGTACCCTGTCCCTGCCTTCTCCCCAGATCCCTTGATCCCTTTAGCCTTAAGAAATATATCTAATTCCTTCTTGAATATATTTAATGAATTGGCCTCAACTGCCTTGTGTGGTAGAGAATTCCACAGGTTCACCACTCTCTGGGTGAAGAAATTCCTCCTCATCTCTGTCCTAAATGGCTTACCCCTTATCCTTAGACTGTGACCCCTGGTTCTGGACTCCCCCGCCATCGGGAACATCCTTCCTGCATCTAGTCTGTCTAGTCCTGTTAGAATTTTATAAGTTTCAATGAGATCCCCTCATTCTTCTAAACTCTAGCGAATATAAGCCTAATCGACTCAATCTCTCCTCATACGTCATTCCTGCCATCTCAGGTATCAGTCTGGTGAATCTTCGCTGCACTCTCTCCATGGCAAGAACATCCTTCCTCAGATAAGGCGACCAAAACTGCACACAATACTCAAGGTGTGGTCTCACCAAGGCCCTGTACAACTGCAGCAAGACATCCCTGTTCCTGTACTCAAGTAGGGTAGGGAAGGCAGAGTGATGGAGATGTGATGAGAGGAACAGCAGGATGAGGTTGAGTGCGGCTTTGTACTAACATTTTGTGATCTACTGAGATCATTGGAACGTTTGCGGCACTGCACCCAGGTCCTCCTGACCATATCCCTGTTTGTGCCCTCCTGTGCAATGTGCAACCAGGCTGTGTTGATCTCCTGGGGAGGTCTCTTCTGCCCATGGGAAGGGAAGAAGACCTCCCTGCGTGCTGTGGAGGGAGTCATGGGAGAGCCTGGGTGCAGCCCTGCACCTCTGTGCAGTGCTTGTCAGTATTTGCAGCACCTGAATGCTGTAGAACACTGAAAGCACAAATGTCAAAATAAAGTTGGCCATGGTCCCTTTAAGGAAACCGGCTGATGACGCATCATCAAATGAAGTCACCAAACCCGATTCCTCTAATTGGCCGGCAAACATGCTGGGCGGGTTTAACAAGCCCAATCTAAGGAAATTCATTTCAGAGGCCTGGATGGAGACAGCAGCGGGGTCGGGACACGCCACTGACGTCGCTCACCATGGACCTGCCGTGGTCAGCAAATTCGCGGCCATTGAGTCTGCATTGTGAATGTGCATACACCTTTTAAAATCGCTCGTCTTCTTTTTATTCAAAATTGGTTATAAACGAAAGTCAACTTTGCTTCAGGTCTGTCTGACTATTGACACCATACCTCTTTGATGGCTTTAATGAGATCTGGTTTGGGTGGAGCACTAGGAGGAATACACTTGTATCCACAAAGCTTTAAAGAGTTGAAGAAGTTCCCTGCTGCAGATTGCTGTTCCTTGGACAAGGCTTCCATGTGGTCATGCATTAATTCGTACAGATACAATGCCAGCTTGGGTCCATGCTGTGGGTAAACAGAACCGGCAGAGGCTCACCATTAAAAGCTGCTTTAAATGAGCTACTTTATCCCAACAAAGAGATTCTTTAAAGTTTTCTTTCAGTATGTAATATATTTAGACAATTTTCAAATATCAATGTACTGCAGAGGAGTTGTGTTAAAGAATATAAACATTTACCTTCCAAAAACCTACTGAAAGCATAGTCGCAAAATTATTAGTTCATAATTTTTCTTCAAATTATATAAAAAGAGTACAATAATATTACAGTTTACTTGACATGCTTCAGAACAACTTTCTGCATATACCTGGCAGGCTTTCTTGGCAACGGTCTTACCTCCAGAGGTTGACCAAGACATTCTCGCAGAATCTCCTGATGGCTTGGTTCATAAACGATCTCTAAAGCCATTTTCCTCTCTTCTAGTGGGCGGGCAGGGCACAGAACGTGAACAAGCAATCGACCCAACTGGGACCGGAATGTCTCTCTGCAGGACCAAAGCATGCGCTTCCACTGCTGCCGTGGGGGGCTATTTCTACCAGTTCCCTAAACCAATACATATACATCAATCAGTCAGTAATCAAGACAATGATGAACTTCCAAGGAGCCTGAAGAACAAGTCTTAAAATGCTGGAGTAATCTTCACATTGTGAAGTTTGTGTGTTGAAGGCAAACTCAGCAGATTTCCTACTGTCTAATGCATGTTCCTCCAACCCAGGCTCATAAAATACTGGTTAACTCTTGGTTTAAACTTCTGTGTACCAGACACGAGTTCTGTGCGACAACATCTAGTGACCACAGGGATTATTATCCCCAGGCTATCTCACCAACATTAACAATGTTATTGATGAAGACAAGAAACAGAATTGGATCAAGCAAGCTTTCCCATGGGATTCCTTCATTTGTGTGATTTGTCATGGGCTCATGTTTGTATCCTTTGAGGAAGTCCTTTGAGGAAGTCCTATATACAATGTGCCAACTCATCAGACACACAACAGGACAGTTTGTCAATGAGGTGGGGATATGATACCCTATCAGCGCTGCGAGTAATATCGAGGACCACTCCTCTAACTTCAGGTTTGGGCATTAGGAGAATTTCTGCACATCTGATGTTTGACCAAAACAATTTTATTTTCCAAAACAATTAATAGCTAGGAAATGTTGTTCACCAGTAGCAATAACATTTTCCCCCAACCAACAATGAAGCTTCACCACCAGTGCCTGAATATGCTTACACAGGGTACTATTTGAGAATATGAAGAGACCAGAGAACAAAGTGCGAGCTTGCTCGCACATCGTGAGAGCCAACTCAGTACACTCCCTGCACAAGCATACAACCTCCAGTTTCTCATTTCCTACTGGTCCAATGGCATAATCTGGCATAATCTGGAATTGGTATCTGAATTTGTGGGTGCAGGATAGAGCAATGATAATTAAATACAAGTCTGTCAAGATGGAAAGATTCACAAAACTGGGAGGAGCAAAAAATAATGTGCTGCATTTAATTGGCAGCACGCTCAATTCATCTTAAGTAAATAGAAATTGAAAACCCCGAATCATTTTCTATGTATAATCATTACATTCACTGCTGTTAACAGAATAATTTTAATTGGACATTCCTGTTATGTTAATTGGATACTACATTTAAACATGTTTACAAACAATAGTGGACACCATTCCTGTATAAACTGTACAACTTCCATTATTTTTCAATGAATTAAAATTTAAAAAGAAATACAAAACAAATCACCTTTTGCAAAGCTTTCCAGTGAGACTGCAACAGAAATATTGTAATATTTTATTCTGAATTCCAAGTACTTCTTAAAATATGGCAAACTGATTACTGACCTTGCCAACCTACACTGGCTCCCAGGTCTGACAAGGATTTCTGAAGCATTGTCCTTTTCTATAAATCCTTCCATGGCCTAGCATCACCCTATTGCTGCAAACATTTCCAGCCCTGGGTCCTCTCCTGAACCATGTGTTCCTCTGATTCTGGCCTTCTGTACTTCTCCCCCCACCCCCTTTCCTTCACCCAACCACTGCTGGCACACCTTTCAGTTGTCTCGCTTCTGCTCTCTGGAACTCTCTCCCTCTCCCTATCTACCGCTGTCGTCTCCTTTAAAAATCTCCTCAAAACCCATCCCTTTGGCCAAGTCATTCCTCCTAATTTCTCCCTTTCTGGCTCAGCATCTATTTTCCTTATCCCTTAAGTTTTTCCTTTTATATTTTACAAATCCGACAGCCTTAATTGCAATACAATACAAATATTATCTGCAATATTAATTCCTCCCAGCTTCAACATCACTAATGTTAAAACAATCCTACCAGAAATAACTATTAAATACCTTACAAGAATTAAGAATTTCTTAGCGAGGTTAGAATGTGTAGCCAACCAGGACCTTAAACCTTTGAGCTCCGTTGAATGCCAAGCAGTACAAATGGTCAGTCCACAAATAACATTTTGATGATTACATGCAGCCATACTCACCAAGGATATTTTAATCCCTTCAACCATCAGTTTTAGCATTTCTTGTTGAAAAGTTTTCACATTGTTGCTGGGTAGCACTGATGCACCTTCCTCAGAGCCTTCACCTGATGGGGTCGGTACTTTGTTATGATGTGGATATTCGGACGTGCTCAATAAATCCAGAAAGTCAGGGTCAAGATCTAAACAAGCACATGAATGTCACAATATAGCACAAACGTTAGGCACTTAAAAAAAAAAAAATTCACAACTAAAAAAGTAAAAGGTGAATAGACCCACACAAAGGTGGGGCAAAATATCAATTAGTGCAGTGGAATTGCAGTTTTTCATTGCCTTAGTACTTAAACAACGCAGGTAAAGTGCTGTCCAATTAATGCACTGCATGTTTCCCAATTGATTTTTTTCACAAAAATGTAAGCCATGTCATTCTAAATGAATCTGTTGGGACAAAAACACTTTTCTGAGACTTTAAGCACATAAGAGAAGTCTGGGCTAAGAAAAGTCCACTTAGCCCATCAAAGCTCATCCTTTTAGTACATTAACTCTCTCGTCACAGCAATTAATTTATTCTGAGTAAACCCAATGGTTTTACTTCCATTACCTTTCTTGACAGATTATTCCAAAGACTTATCACTCTGAGTGAGGATGTTGGTCTTGATATTTGTTCTAACTTGACTTTTCACTAATTTTAATTTACATCCTTTGGCTCTTCTTTCTTGGTAGAACAGTCTGGCTTTACCTTCCCTTTACATTGCCAATACCTGTTTAGGTATGGCTAGATTTTGTTATCTTTCACCTGAATTAAATGGGCATTTGGTTCCAAGGTCTCCACAGGTGTAGGCTGAGAATATAAAGCCAATCTAGCACCCTGGCTTACCAGCCGCAAAGTTAAAGGGGCCTGCTGCATTTAGAACAATGATTAAAACCTTTAGAGTTGCACCAACTGACAGTAGCGATGATATACATTAGCAGTTGGCGTAACTGTCCATTGAGTGACGCAGATAGAACAGGGTAGGGCGCCAGTCCATACACTGACAATGAGGACTGACTCCTAGCAGTCCTTCCAGAGGGGGTTGTATGCTTTTTCGATCACGGCAGAAAGAAGGTAAGAAGTAATATTCTGGAAAATAGCTAACTAGTTTGGAGCCTGCTGGAGATTGCCTGATTGCATTTGAGGGGGTCACAGAAAAATGTGATAGAAGATTCCAGCATTAGATACAGTCTTGGTGCTTTTTATGCCTCTACCCAGGA
Source organism: Somniosus microcephalus (assembly GCF_052327205.1). Taxonomy (NCBI): domain Eukaryota; kingdom Metazoa; phylum Chordata; class Chondrichthyes; order Squaliformes; family Somniosidae; genus Somniosus; species Somniosus microcephalus. The sequence continues at coordinate 65,103,049 of NC_140995.1, read as the reverse complement.
GGTGTGGGAGGGTAGCAACATGGTGAGCAGTTCAGCAAAAAACTGAGCAAGCGCTTTATCGGCCTGATGGCCTTTTCGCATCCTAGATACATAACACTGAGCAACAATGCTAATGAATAAAATGGATCTAAGCAGTATTTTTTTTTGGTTTAAATATAACAGAAGTGATAGGAGTAGACTAAAAACATGAGGTTACTTGGGATGACAAACTTGCTTTTAAAAAAAGTTTTGTTAAAATACAGAAAAAAAACTCAAGGAACAATTATATCACAGAAACATCACTATAACTATGGAAGAAACACCTCAAAGGGATACTTTAAACCCACTGCTAGCAGCAGAGAATGTGACTCTTGGCTAGGAAAAGCCAAACCTGTTCTTATCCAGCTCTTTAACACAGCGAAACGCACTTCACAAACGCATAAATTAGGAATGGAGTTAGGAGAAACATATGAAAAGAGAGTTTAAAGGTGGAGAAAAAATGTAGAAGGGGGAAAATGTTAGAAAAAGAATTCCAAAATGCAGAAGTACGAAGGCTTGATGTTGTAAGGAGGTGCAGGGAAACACATAAAAGGCCACAGGGTGTGAGCTGGGTTGTGTGGCTGGAAAATGTTTGAACAAGACCATTTGCAAATGAGGATGATGATTTTGAAATTAATGCCCTGGAGGTAGGGAGCCCATGGTAGTTGCCAACACAGGCGTGATAGATGAATAGGACTTAGTAAGGGACAATATGCAGTCATTGGAGTTCTGGAAGAATTGGAGTTTGTACAGGGTGCAGCTGAGGAGGCTGGTGAGGAGAGTATTCGAGAAATCAAGCTTGGAGGTGACATTGATGAGACTCGCAGCAGTAGTGAGGATGAGTTGGGGATGGAGGTGGTCTTGGTGTTGTATAGAGGTCCTGATACTCAGCTTCATTTCAAACAGGACACCAAGGTTGTACACCATAAGCTTCAGTTAGGCTGAGCAGTTAGGGAAGAGGATGGAATTACGGGCTAGGTTATGGGGGTTAGGGTGCAGAGTTACTAGAGCAGTGTGGAACAGGAGGGCTTCAGCCTTGCCACTGTCGATTTGGAAAAAATGTGACTCATCTATGACTTGTCAGATATCACAGTAAGAATCGTGGAGTCAATGGTATTGGTGGAGAGATACAGCTGCTTGTCCTCAGCATCCATATGACAGCTGACTCTATGTTTGTGGACAGTCAAGAGGCAGCATGTAGACAAGGAATGAACCTCAGAGGAGAGGCAGTGAAGGGGAATAAAGTGATTAATAGAAGGCACCAAAAGATAGTCCACAAGAAGCAGTTGCAGTCACAACGGTTGTCATAGGTGACTTTGCAGTGTGATGCTGCAGGGGAATCAGCTCTACCTCGGGTCTTGGGCCTGGCTAGTACATGGAGGTCTGGAGCTGCCTGGCAGTCAGTGGGCTGTATCCGGCTGGCAGCTGGTGGTGCCCAAGTGCGATCCTGGTGTGGCTGCGGGGACTTTACATGGTGTGGGAGTGGGGGACCCACATGGGGTGGCATCCCTGGATACATACGTGTGCCAAGTTTTTTTTTAAATCACTGTGGCGTTTTGCTTACCACATTGTTTCCCCAGAACATGATCCAGGCTTGGCTCAACTCCACTGGTGAATGAGGAAGAGAAAAGTCATTCTGTATGACAAAACCACCACTTGCTGTTGTGTTCAGTCTTGGTTGTACAAGATTGCAAATGGTTACACAAAATGCTGTCACTCCAGAATTTGGGCTAGGCTGAAACTTGTGTGGTACTGAGGGAGGGCTGCCTCGGGACAAAATGCATTGGAGTTTTTACAGGGTGCTAGTGAGGAGGCTGGAGAGGACAGCGTTGGGGAAATCAAGGCTGGAGGCGACATTGATGAGCCTTTCAGCATCAGTGGGGGTGACTTAATGGAAGTGTCGTCTTTTGTTTGAGATGTTAAACATCTGCCTATTCCTGTGGTTCAGATGGATGTTAAAAATTCCATGGCACTATTTAAAGAGGAGGAGGGAGTTCTTGTCCAATGACTCAGAGGGTAAGTGTACCGCATAACATGATACAGATCAGGAAGATCCCAGATGCAAACCCTGTATTGTGCTTGGTCAACACTAGTACTGACCTTAGCATTGCAAGTCTTGGGGAAGTGAAAGGAGAATAAATCAGCTTAGGTTCTGGCTCCTGATCACTATCCAGTGATTCCCTGCATGAAAGTGAATGTGAGTAGACAATAGCGGGCTTGGGTGTGAGGCCCTCCATGAAGAAATAGCCTGTCGACACTTATTATCTAGGTTCACAATGAAGAATGGCTACTTGTGTAAGGTACTGGGGGGCTGCTGGCATGTGTGAACCCAAACGCAGATCATCTTTGAGAGGAGGAGGAAAGGGGAAGAAAAAACCCCAAAACAATCAGGTTAACTGACTTGCCTACCTTGGTAGATCAGCCGATTAACAGATAAAACTGTGAGTCTCTGCAGTCTCTGTATAAACTCGGTCTCAGATGCTCTCATAGCGTTCTCGTGGCTCATCCTCCTCTGCATTAGCACAGAGAGCTCATCGCTGGCTACTGATCGCATTCTCATCAGCAAGGTATCGGACGGAGCAGCTGAAAACCTGCGAGGACCTGGCAATACGGATTCCAAGTCAAATTCACCTTCAGAAATGTTTGTGCGCTTACTGCTTTTTAAATACACTCAGTGTGGAAGACTGCCTAAAGATTCTAAAGTGCAAAGCATCGAGAGATACTAGGAAGCTCAAGTAACAATGAAACAAATACCTACAGGCGGGGAAAACATGAGACACTTGTAAAAGAGCAACAGAAAGATTTTGTTTTGGCAGAACATGATTTCAACAGTGACTATTACACATGCTTCTGATGTTACTACATTCAATTATTGACTGCTTTCTAGTTTGGTAAGATATTAAAATGTTTACACAAAAGGGCAAAGGTACTATTATAAATATTAACAAATGAATTGTTTGCATGTGAAAACATAGCACTAGATTTGAAAGACATTTTAAACGGTTGGATGATAGTGAAAGCAAAACCGCATGTCTCCAAAACATCATTTTATGTAAACAAGTGAACACTTGACTTCCAGTGGAGTTTGGGATGTAAGACTTCATTGCTACGCTCTATGAACAGCATTTTTGTGTTAGTATCAGTTACAGCAGAACTGCAAACAAATCAGTGTAGCAAAAGTGAATCCGAACACTGATTTGATCTCAATACTGTAAACCTAAAAATACATCAAATCTCTACCCATCAGAACATTTTGCTGAATTTCCATTTCAGTGTATTTCTACTTTATGCTGGAACATATTGCCATCTTAAAACATTTTGAGACAGAAGAAATTTCCTAGGTTTACAGTATCAGAGGAGATGGCTTTTGTTCCACAAATGCACGTTTTGCAGTCTCCTATTGACACAAAACATTTCAGAATGAAATGTTTTTCCGGGGTCTGAAGTCGGAAGATCACTACTACACCTGCTTCTGTAGGGAAAGTATAGGAAGTGGATCCAGTTGGGGACGGTAGGGGAGATTCCTGGTTTACTAAGTTGAAGCAATAAGTCATCGGAAGGTGACCATACGAGGAGAAATGTTGTCTTGGTAGCCGTGGAATTATGGAATCTTTCAATGCAATTGACCCTTCGTTGTAAACAAGTACAAATAAAAGAGATATATGCAGGAAGAGCTACACAATGGCTAAAAATGTACTGTACTGCCTTTAACACAAGTCTGAAAGCAAAGGATCACATAAATTAGCAAAACCCATATCTTGAACAATGCCAGGTAAATATTTTGCAGCCAATTTTTGGTATTTTTTTGTAAGCAATAAAACCAAATATCAATTAAATAAATTCAAAAGACAAAATAATCTTAAAAAACAAAACAATTAAAAATGTTTAATATATGTACCGAGACCTTTATAGCTTACAGCACAATCCATTAAAGGGACAGCACCTTCGCAAAGAAGTGCTTGGCAAACCCTTTCGCACCCGTCTCTGTGCAGGTGTGCAACACACAATACAGTGGTGAGTTTTTTCACAATGTATCACCACATCCCCCTAAAGCAAATAATTCAGGCATTTCCCTTCAAAAAACAAAACAAGTCTGCCCAAGGCTTCATCGTGAGCATGGTGCCCCTTCAATACACTTCAACATCAGCTTTTAAATAAGTTTCTGGTAATACTGTCTGTGTCGTTGGCAAGATAACTTGGAGAAATCAAAAAGAGAGATGTTGAAACAGAAACCTCCTGAAAACTCGGTTCAACCAATTTTGATTCCTGCCTTCATTAAAAAAATAAACAAGATCTTTAGGGTTTTGAGTGGTTCTTAACCAATCTGAATATAACGGAAATCTGGCACCAAATAAAAGCTGCAGATTTTTGATGTGCAGACACGGCTCCAGTTTTCCACTGTATATAAATCTACTAACTGTCTTCTTCATTTAGTTTCACCAAACCAGTTTCCAATTAGCTCCTAGCACAGAGCGCAGCCTAACTCTGAATTGCACTGTCCCAGCCTGTGCTCTGAATTGCACTGTCCCAGCCTGCGCTCTGAATTGCACTGTCCCAGCCTGCGCCCTGAATTGCACTGTCCCAGCCTGCGCCCTGAATTGCACTGTCCCAGCCTGCGCTCTGAATTGCACTGTCCCAGCCTGCGCTCTGAATTGCACTGTCCCAGCCTGCGCTCTGAATTGCACTGTCCCAGCCTGCGCTCTGAATTGCACTGTCCCAGCCTGCGCTCTGAATTGCACTGTCCCAGCCTGCGCTCTGAATTGCACTGTCCCAGCCTGCGCTCTGAATTGCACTGTCCCAGCCTGCGCTCTGAATTGCACTGTCCCAGCCTGCGCTCTGAATTGCACTGTCCCAGCCTGCGCTCTGAATTGCACTGTCCCAGCCTGCGCTCTGAATTGCACTGTCCCAGCCTGCGCTCTGAATTGCACTGTCCCAGCCTGCGCTCTGAATTGCACTGTCCCAGCCTGCGCTCTGAATGACACTGTCCCAGCCTGCGCTCTGAATGACACTGTCCCAGCCTGCGCTCTGAATGACACTGTCCCAGCCTGCGCTCTGAATGACACTGTCCCAGCCTGCGCTCTGAATGACACTGTCCCAGCCTGCGCTCTGAATGACACTGTCCCAGCCTGCGCTCTGAATGACACTGTCCCAGCCTGCGCTCTGAATGACACTGTCCCAGCCTGCGCTCTGAATGACACTGTCCCAGCCTGCGCTCTGAATGACACTGTCCCAGCCTGCGCTCTGAATGACACTGTCCCAGCCTGCGCTCTGAATGACACTGTCCCAGCCTGTGCTCTGAATGACACTGTCCCAGCCTGCGCTCTGAATGACACTGTCCCAGCCTGCGCTCTGAATGACACTGTCCCAGCCTGCGCTCTGAATGACACTGTCCCAGCCTGCGCTCTGAATGACACTGTCCCAGCCTGCGCTCTGAATGACACTGTCCCAGCCTGTGCTCTGAATTACACTGTCCCAGCCTGCGCTCTGAATGACACTGTCCCAGCCTGCGCTCTGAATGACACTGTCCCAGCCTGTGCTCTGAATTACACTGTCCCAGCCTGCGCTCTGAATGACACTGTCCCAGCCTGCGCTCTGAATTACACTGTCCCAGCCTGCACTCTGATCCTGACTCTGAATTACACTGTCCCAACCTACACTCTGATCCTCTGACACCTCATGAAAAATATAAAAGAACCTTCTGCTGGGAAAGCAATACATTTGTATAAGATTTTGTTTCAGGTCAGTGCTCAGTTCCAGTCCTAGTCATCATGGACTCGGTGTCAGGCACTCCCATGTCATCCTGTATATCATTTAAGTGCCACAGGACTCTGAAGATAGCTGAAGAAACAGCCTAGTGACTGCCGTTGTTCTAATTTGTGTGTTAATTCAGTGAAATTATTTTGGAGCGGTCTTCTTTTTAAAAATATAGTTGACAATGGGCAGTTTTGTGATTAGTGTATTCATATACAAGACTGAAATAACCAGAGCACAGTTACACTAAACTATTTCAAGCTTCACGGAAATTGAATGCATAAACAAAATTCTTACTACGCTGAAGTAACATACAGTCGGCCCAACTGGTTTTTGTTCCACACGAGCATAATGGGCTTCACTGGATTGATATACACCGAGACCCAAGATAGAGTCCATCCAATTATTGGTTCCACTCACTGAACAGCCGATTAAAATGACGGGTTTTTCAAAAATCTACTGAAATAAATGTAATTCATATATGGTTCTAAATGTGAAAAGGTAAGGTTACACTACTTTGCTGACCAAGCAGTTAACCGGAGACAGTTACAATGCAGCCACTAGAGAGTTGCAGCACTCACCAGCAATACTCCTCCTCTTCTGGTGAATGGCATGATGCTGAGTTGCAGGTAAATGAAAGGAGCTACTCATATTCTGAGCATCCTGATTGGCTGTGGTTTTAATAAATTCGATGGCGCTCTGAAGGACCCGGAACTGCAGTGCAATAGCCATTTCTAAATAAGGACAGACAGTGATTAAATTCACACCGCAGATTCAAGGCGAGATGTCTCAATTCAAGTAGGAAACGTTTGAATAGAAGTCTCCTGCTTATTTATCTCATCACCTCTCCCCTAACTATGTGTGTTCAGTGCATCTGGCTCAGGTGAAGGAGGAGAAGAGGGGGCTGGGGTGGAGGGGGAGGAAGATCCACTCCAGAACTCAATCAGCATTTTATCTTGTTGTTAATACAAATCTGATTTCAGGAAATGGCATTATACCGACCTCCGTGGGCTGCTGTCCCCGATTATTTAAACTCACCTGGCACCACTCTCTAGAGGCCCATGGCACAGAAGACGCATTCTTCTGCACATACATGCAATGTATGTGACACCAGAATGGGCTCCATATCCATGTGGAGATGGTGATTCACCCGTAAAAATATAGGTTCCTGTTGCTGCCAGAACAGCGAACATCAAACTCTCTCTATTTATGACGCAGCCACCAGCAGGAAAAACTTGCACTTGCCTTCGGCGGCACTCAGCTAATACAAACGCAGCTAATATTTCACTATTCTCTTACTGTCTCATCAGACTGGACTGCTATCCGGACCCTGCTGAGTAGTTTAGATTGCCTGCAGGAACCTAAATCTTGTATGTTGACTTTTCTACCTTAAAGGCATTTCTTTAGCTCGGGTCACAGGGGATTAATATCACTGCATTGACACACATTTACATTGCTAAACCGCTCCCTTATCCTGACGGCAGAATCATGGACCTACTCCTTCATGGGCCCACGGTTGTGCTCTTGGGATTAAGGAGCAGTTTTTAGCAACATGAAGGGGGAGAGCTGGAGCATAGACTACAGGAGAGCTAAATGTAAAGCGGTTTTTGACTCACTACTAAATCTGACTTCTTTATCCCAAAAGTAAAATTGTAGCCTCAGTTTATCATGGCTCCATATTCTTGTTGCTGGTTTAAGAGCACTAGATTCCATGGTAAATAAGAGTGTCTATGGATGTTATTTATATGGACTTCCAGAAGGCATTCAATAAGGTTCCATACAGGAGACTGTTAACAAAAATGAGTGCGCATGGAATTGGAGATAACATATTTACATGAGTACCGAATTGGGTAGGAGATAGAAGGCAGAAAGTAGGGATAATAGGTATGTACTCCAATTGCAGGATGTGACTAGTGGTGTAACCGAGGGATAGCACTGGGGTTCTCAGCTTTTCACTATATTTATAAATGACTTAGACGAAAAAATAGAGAGGCGTATATCCAAGTTTGCTGATGACATTAAGTTAGGTGGTACAGTAAATAATGTAGATGGGAGCAGAAGGTTGCAAAGAGACATTGATACATTAAGTTTATTGGCCAGCTCCTGTTCTTATGTTCCTAAATGCTGGGAGCCACCTCACGGACATTGGTGTCTCAGAATCTGCTGAAAATATCTGCCAACATAAAAGTAGCTAAAAAAAACCTCAACTATATTCAAAAATGTACTAATGTACTGCTGCCTGGTGAGAGGAGCCCGTCAGCTCCCCCTCTTGCATGCCCATCCTTCTTCCTAGCAACAAGGACATTTCAGCAATCTTCAATTCAATTCCTATTTATGTCTATTTCTTTTTTGCAGCAATTCATAAAATTACCAATTGTGAATTACTTGCTTGTAATACTCCTTCAGTACCCCATTCAAAAAATGGTCTAGGTCCATTTTTAATAAAATAAATATGTAGTAGGGGCAAACAGCGTTAATTTCACATGCCGTGAATGGTTAAGATCTGGAATGCACTGCCTGAAAGGGTGGTGGAGGCAGACTCGATCACGGCTTTCAAAAGGGAGTTGGAGAAGTATCTGAAGGAAAGAAATTTGCAGGGCTACAGGGAAAGGGCAGGGGAGTGGGACTAGCTGAAGCGCTCTTGCAGAGAGCCGGCACGGGCTCGATGGGCCAAATGGCACTCTTCCGTGCTGTAACCATTCACTCATCACCATTCATCAATTATACTGAAACTGAATAAGAATTTTAAAAAGTCTGTAATTTCTAAATTATTCTATTTTTTTGATAAACTTTTATTTGATGAAATTTTATATTCAGTTTGAATTTTTAACAGCTACCTTTTGTTTTTGTATCCTTGCTGTTCTGCAGGTATCCAAGCAGCGAGATTAAATCCTCTATTATGCGAAAATATGGTAAACCAGAAGAGCTGCAGGAATGGATGGTAACTGCGACCAGCAACTGCTGAATATCACACAACAGCAATTTGTACTCACTCACTGGAATGCTACAACGAAAGAAAGTGATTGGGATAAATTTAGTAAAACAAGACAACTTTGAGACAGGAATATGGTGAAAATTGTAATGTAGAAAAGCTAAATAAAAATGGTATTAAGGCCTTTTAAAAATAATAGAGTAACAAATGCGATGGATGAAGCCACAAAACTATAACTCAGCTGAGATACTGAGGTCAAACTACAAGAACAACTTGCATTTATATAGCACCTTAAACATAGAAAAACGTCCCAAGGTGCATCATGGAGGCATAATGAGACAAAATGAATACCGAGACAAAGGAGGAGATAATATGAAGAGTAACAAAGCTTGGTCAAAGAGATGAGTTTTAAAGAAGGATCTTAAAAGGACAAGAGTGAGGTGGCGCTGTTGAAGAAAGAAGAAAACATTGCATTTATAAAGTGCCTTTCACAACCCCAGATGTCCCAAATTGCTTTACAGCCAATGAAGTACTTTTGAAGTGCAGTCACGGTCGTAATGTAAGAAATGCGGCAGCCAATTTGTCCACAGCAAGGTCCCTAGAAACAGCAATGAGATAATGACCAGATAATCTGTTTTAGTGATGTTGGTTGAGGGATAAATATTGGCCGAGACACAGGGGACAGGTCTACATTGCACATTACAGATATTAGTTTGAGACCAGTAGCTGTAGTATGATGGGAACCTAACAGTTTCATTCTTACTCCAGGTAGATCTAAAGCAGGAAAAGAGCTGTTACAAAGTTAATAAAGGAAAACCAAACAGTTTAAAATGACTTTTGCTATTTGCTACCATTGTAAGATAATTATTTGGCTTCACAATCTATTAAGACCATCATAATAACTTCCTTACCCGTTCTCTAGTCCATTTAGTGCTGCTAAGGTGTTAAACAAGACGTACAGTAAGCCATTGTCAAGCAGTAGATCAGCTAACTTGGGGCAGGCATTCAGAAGTTGGAGTAGGACACACAATGTATTGTGCACCAATGCATTTTCATACAGAGAATTTTCAATGAGGCCCAGTACAGGAATAATGCATCTTTTACGGAATGGGTCAATGTGAGCCATAGACTCTGGATCCAACCTGTTAATAATCGAGAAACAAAAGGCAAATTAGTGAAGAGTTAAACAGTTAAGCAAAACTTGTCATATATGTTGACATATGCACATTTATAACCCACAGATCTGCCAACAGCAGTGCACAAGTCATTAGCCAATTAAAGTACAAAACAAATCAAATTACTGTTCAAGTATCATCTGCCAGCAACTGAATGAATTCCTCAGAAGCAGCACCAGGGTGGCATAACAAACCAGGCTATTTTTGGAACAGGCCTCTACTGTTTTGTCGTTGGGACTTCTCAAAGTCTGTGGTTATAGCTTGTCTGATGCATCTATTTTGTTTGCAGCTGAGTAAGTTACTACTCTGAGAATAGGTGCGAACAGCTTCAACTGCACCTCTGCACTCAGTGCCCTTCACCAATTCCAGCAGATCATATGTCTGACACTATCATGCAATAGTGACAGTGCAAGGGAACGCCAGCATAGTGGTTATGTATGGTCAGAGGGGGCAGTCTCGGAGCTTCAGGATTGCTTCGAACGCACTGATTGGGGCATGTTTGCCCATAATGACATCGAGGAATACGCATCCACAGTGCTATTCTACATTAACAGTTGCGTCGAGGTCGTCACGACCCATAAAAATATCAGGACATACCCCAACCAGAAACCCTGGATGAACGGAGAGGTCCGCTCGCTGTTGAAAGCACGCGACGCAGCATTTAAATCTGGCGACGCGGCGGCTTACAGTGCAGCTAGGACCAACCTAAAAAAGGGTATCAGGACTGCCAAAAGGAAACAGACACTGCGGATAGAGGATCATTTCCACAACAACTCGGACCCCTGGCGCATGTGGCAAGGCATCCAGTCCATCACTGGCTACAAGAGCAAAAACACCAGCCCCCCGGTTAGCGATGCCTCCCTTCTTAACAACTTCTACGCTCGCTTCGACAGGGACAACAGGGAGCCGACTACCAAAGCCTCGCCACCCCCGGAAGACCAGGTGCTCACTCTGTCGACCTCCGACGTAAGGGGTGTTCTACGCGGAGTGAATACACGAAAGGCTGCTGGACCGGATAGCATCCCTGGACAGGTACTCAAGGAATGTACTGATCAGCTGGCTGATGTCTTCACCACCATCTTCAATCTGTCATTGGCCCAGGCAGTAGTCCCTACATGCTTCAAGACCGCTACCATTATTCCTGTGCCAAAACAAACGGCTGTGACGTGCCTGAACGACTATCGGTCTGTCGCACGCACTCACCCATCATAATGAAGTGTTGAGAGAGACTGGTCCTGGCTCACATCAAAGCCAGTGTTCCCGCCTCTCTTGACCAACACCAGTTTGCCTATCGTGCAAACAGATCAACGGAGGATGCAATCACAACTGCTCTACACTCTGCACTGAATCACTTAGATGGTAAAGAGACCTACATCAGAATGCTGTTCATAAACTACAGCTCAGCATTCAACACTATCGTCCCCAACAAGCTGGCCACCAAACTCCACACTCTTGGCCTGAACACTTCCCTCTGCAACTGGACCCTGGACTTCCTAACAAACAGACCCCAGTCTGTCAAATTAGGTAACCACACCTCCCCCCCCGCTGACCCTGAACACGGGGGCCCCACAAGGATGTGTGCTGAGCCCCCTCCTCTACTCCCTCTTCACCCACGACTGTGTGGCTGTTCATGGTTCCAACACCATCAAGTTTGCGGATGATACCACGGTAGTAGGCCAGATCACCAACAACGAGTCAGCCTACAGGGAGGAGGTCCAGCATCTCGTGAAGTGGTGCGTCGATAACAACCTGGCCCTTAACATCAAGAAAACCAAAGAAATCATTGTGGACTTCAGGAAGTCTAAAGGCGGAAGTCACACCCCCATCCACATCAATGGGGCTGTGGTGGAAAGGGTGGACAGCTTTAAGTTCCTCGGAGTCCACATCACGGAAGACCTCTCCTGGTCCCTCAATACCTCCTCTCTGGTGAAGAAGGCCCAGCAGCGCCTATATTTCCTAAGGAGGCTGAAGGGATGTAACCTGTCACCCCTAATCCTCTCTAACTTTTACCGCTGCGCAATAGAGAGCATCCTGACGAACTGTATCACAGTATGGTATGGCAGCTGTAGCTACTATGACCGGAAAGCCCTGCAGCGGGTAGTCAAAACTGCCCAACGCATTACCGGGACCCGGCTACTGACCATAGAGCACATATACCAGAAACGCTGTTTACAGAGGTCACGGTCCATCATCAAAGACCCTACCCACCCCAGCCACAGTCTGTTCGCCCTCCTGCCATCTGGGAGACGCTACAGATGCATTCGCACCCGTACGACCAGATTTAGGAACAGCTTCTTTCCCAGGGCTGTCATCCTACTGAACTCCACAAATAAACTCTAAAGCCTGCACATCTGCCAATGCACTTTATTATGGTTATGTTTATGTTAATGTATTACAAGCCAAATGTATGTTGAATGTTTAAATGTCTTAATCTAAATGTACACTCTCAGGAGCCGCAAGCCTACATTTCGTTGTACTGCACTTGTGCACTAACAATGACAATAAAGTTGATGATGATTATGATTATGTTACTGGACTAGTAATCCAGAGGCCTGGACTAATGATCCGGAGACGTGAATTCAAATTCCACCACGGCAGCTGGGGAATTTAAATTCAGTTAATTAAATAAATCTGGAATAAAAAGCTAGTATCAGTAATGGGGACCATGAAACTATTGGATTGTCATAAAAACCCAGCTGGTTCACTAACATCCTTTAGGGAAGGAAACCTGCCGTCCTTACCTGGTCTGGTCTATATGTGACTCCAGACCCACAGCAATGTGACTGACTCTTGACTGCCCTCTGAAATGGCCGAGCAAGCCACTCAGTCAGCACTGTGGGAGCACCTTCACCACAAGGACTGCAGCGGTTCAAGGCGGCAGCTCACCATCACCTTCTCAAGGAGAATTAGAGATGGGCAATACATGCTGGCCTGGCCAGCGATGCCCACATCCCATGAACGAATATATTTTTTAAAAAGTTCAAATTAGTGGGCATTTCAAAAGTGTTAAAGAATAAAATGACAAAAACCTGACATTGGGGAAAGCCTAGATCCTGCTTGCTCATTAGCTGAATTTAAAAAAAAAACCCTACTCCATTTGCGCACTTGCCTCCTGCTAAAACTCCTACACCATGTGTTGGAGACAAGCACACTCCTTGACACCTTCAACACAGCCACAATCACACTGGTAGGTAAAGGGAGGATCCCAGCCAGTGTCCATCTTATACAGAACAACATCGCTCTAACCATCAAACATTAACCAAGATCCTAGCTTCCAGAAGGGATGCAGTTACCCTTAGACTGGCCCATGCAGACCCAACCGGTTTTATACAATGTATTTACCATCACCACAGCACGAACACTTCTCTCTGGTACACAGTCTGGACACAGGAAAAGTACTCAATCAGCCAGGTTAGAAATTCTTTCTTGTAACATTGGCAGAATTGGCCTTGGTGACATATTCAGGAAGTGTATAAACATCCAGTGCTGTAAATACACCATAAACATATTCAGCTCTCAAAACAAGGGGACTTGGATACCCTCGGTCCAGAGTGTGCGCCAATGGCCTCAAGCTCCCCTCAATCAAGGGACCAGATATAGATGTCCAATATCTCCCCTTCTGTTTGTCCTGGTTATAGAATTGCTGGTGACATACGTCAGAGAAAACCTAAACATCCACAAAGTGCAGGCTGGAGGAACTAAACACAAAATATTGATCATATGCTGATGACCTGTACGTAGCTATCCCAACCACTTCATGCCCCAGAGTCTTTCAAAACATTAGAGATTTGTTTGCTACTGTCAGGGTATAAGCTCAACTACTCCAAAACAGAACCCATGTGCCTTGTGTAGGACATACCTACGCACATATGGTGGCAAGGGCCTAGCTTTAGGTACCTGTAGATTCGAGATATAGTGAAGCTTGCCACCCTGTACGAAAGAAACCTTTCTCCTCCTCCCCACTTCTAACCAGAATATATGCTCATCTAATCAGATGAAATAAGATGCCCATATTACTTCTGTATAGGGTGAACTTAAAGATGAATATCCTTCCTCACCTTGTGTATCTACTCCAGATGAATTCAGTCATGGTTCCAGCCCAAATAGTTCCAACATCTTGGAATTCACACCTCCAAATTCCTCTAAGCAGGTGAAAGGCAAGTAAATACACCTTAAGCATCGTAACCTCCCAAAACAAGGAGGATGATTTGGGCTCCCAAACGTCAGTCACTATTATTTGTGGACCTAGGTCCATAGGATCGTACAAAACCCATGGTTACAAATGAAGGCTGGGGCTTTACTTTACCCCTGTACAGTCTACTCTTCACAGCCCTCCAGAGAAAACCAACAAGGTAACCAAAGCATGTCTTTGTTTCCTCAAATTCCTCAGTTTGGATTAAGATGTGCACTTCCATGAAGATCTTTTCTGACTGGTCAGCAGTCTCCCTAATATGGTGCAATGGTGAGCACTTCAGAGCTTGGAATGGAAAGGTATCAACAGACTACATAGAATGTACAGCAGAAACAGGCCATTGGCCCAACTGGCCTATGCCACCGCACAAGCCTCTTCCCACTCTAATTACCTTTTCCCACTAGGCCAACTGCTCTATGACAGATTATCCTCTTCCACCAATTCGCTGAGAAATTATCCCTGAGTGACCTCAACATCCTGAGGAGTGAACTCAAACACAGCACAACAAATACTACTCCAACGGAATACTTTAAGCATTTAAAGAGAGTTAACATTCAGAAGTAGTTCTTGGAGCAGTTTAGCTACCATTTACTGATTTTCAGTAAGTTTATTCCTTACAGATACGATTATATATTTATAGAGGGAGTGTCACAGCAGTCATAAAGAACTGGGATCAATTTAGATATACAGTATCTAATTTTTAAATCTCTTTTTGAATACAGATGACGTCATATGGGATAATGACTTGGATTTATTCAGTCTGGCAGTATGAATTAAATTAGCAAATACATAATTGGAGCAGCCTGGATTAACAATTAACATCAACTACTGTCACATTGTCCCTCAGTAAATCATTCAACCTAATGCACATCTCTCACTGTTATCAGGACGCACTGTGTAAACAATAATCAGGAGAGAAAACAAACAGGTGACCAATTTAATCGCAATTCTCAGTAGCAGCTCGATTTTTAAAAGGGTGTCCAGATGGCATAGCTCTTTTTAGTCTTCAGTTGATCGAACAAACATATCATCCTCTGACACAATAAAACTGTCCAGCTACTATGCACTCATGTGTTAAATTTCTGTTTTGCTATTATATATACTATTGTGTCTCATTTACAAACATTACAAATTGATGAAAACAGGTTAAATTAGCACTGCAGACCTCACCTCCCAAGCACTGCATAATTGAGATTACAGGGGCTGACAAAATAGATTTTGGTTTTAGGAAAGCTACCCTTGATTGATGAAAATAAATAAAAAGAAACTAGGTTAACAAAACAGACATACTCTTCATCCAGACAGACTGCCCGGCCTAGCAGCATTTCGAGGAAGCACTCCAGCAACCCCTGTGACCCTTGGTGAAGATATAGCTGGTTGGCCAACAAGGAAAATCCATGGTTTTTCAAGAATTTTTCCTTTTGTTCCTTTGATGCTCGTGTGAAATATGCATCCAGCAGCTGTCAACAAAACATGTTAAACTCAATTAGGGAAGTGAGACATGTGGAGCCTTGAAGTTAAAATCTGTCAACATTTAAATTGAATAAACAACTTGCATTTATATAGCGCTTTTAATGTAGCGAAACATCCCAAGGCGCTTAACAAGAGAGTCATCAATTCTGACACCGAGCCACAGAAGGAGATATCAGGACAGATGACCAAAAGCTTGGTCAAAGAGGTAGGTTTATAGGAGTGTCATAAAGAAGGAGTGAGAGGCAGAGGTTTAGAGAGGGAATTCCAGAGCTTAGGGCAGAGCTGGAGCGGATGTGTGGTTGGAAGCTCATCTCGGGGTCAAATATGACACCAAGGCTGCGAACTGTCTGGCTCAGCGTCAGACAAGTAGAGGAATGGAAACGGTGGTCAGGTAACAGAGTTTGCCGCGGGGACCAAAGACAATGGTTACACTCTTCCCAATATTTAGTTGGAAGAAATTTCTGCTCATCCAATACTGGATGTCGGACAAGCAGTATGACAAATTAGAGACAGTGGGGATCAAGAGAGGTGGTGGTGAGGTAGAGCCGAGTGTCATCAGCGTAAATGTGGAACCTGATGTTGTGTTTTCGGATAACGTCGGAGGGGAAGCATGTAGATGAGAAATAGAAGGGGCCAAGGATAGATCTTTGGGGATCATACAGCACAGGAGGAGGCCATTCGGTGCATCGCGCCTGTGCCAGCTCTATGAAAGAGCTATCCAATTCATCCCACTCCCCCTGATCTTTTCCCATAACCCTGTAAATTTTTCCTTTTTAAGTAGAGATCCAATTCCCTTTTGAAAGTTACTACTGAATCTGCTTCCACCACCATTTCAGTCAGTGCATTCCAGATCATAGTAAAAAAAAATTCTCCTCATCTCCTGGCTTTTTTGACCATTAATTTAAATTTGTGTCCTCTGGTCACCGACCCTCTTGCAGTGGAAACAGTTTCTCCCGATCTCCTCTATCAAAATCCCTCAATTTCCCCTTGACCTTCTCTGCTCTAAGGAGAACAATCCCAATTTCTCCAGATAACCGGAGTCCCTCATTCCTGGTACCATTCTAGTGAATATCCTCTGCACCCTCTCCAAGACCTTGCCATCCTTCCTAAAGTGTGAATCATACCATAAGCTGACTTTTCAGTGCTTCAAACAATAAATAGCCTTTTACTTTGATCAGTACACCCACATCTGCCTATTATAACCAAGTTGCTACAGTTTATAACTCTAAAAGTGAGACAAATAAACCACACCTCTCGTTTCACATCTTTCTATTAATATATGTAGGAAAAAAAGCAAAAGCCTGTCAGATGAAGTGCTTTTGGAGGAGTTAGGAAGATAATCACAAAAATGAGACTTTTGAATCCTACCTTGAAGAACTGGCTTCACGGCTATTATTGGTTCAAATGGAAATGTTGCTACAGCCTGTTATAATTGTGATCAAATTGAGGTGTTTATGATGATTAAAAGGAGTTGATAGTGTAGAGAGAGAGAAACTATTTTCTCTGGTAGGGGAATCCCACAAGAGGGCATAACCTTAATATTAGAGCTAGGCTGTGTCAGGAAGCATTGCTTCACATAAAGGGTAGTAGAAATCTGGAACACTCTCCCTCAAAGTTGTTGAGGTCGGGCGTCAATTGAAAATTTCAAAACAGATATTGATAGATTTTTGTTAGGTAAGAGTATTAAGGAATACAAGACCAAGATGGGTAAATGAAGATACAATACAGCCATGAACTAATTGAATGGCAGAACAGGCTCGAGGGGCTGAATGGCCTCCTGTTCCTATGTTCCTAGATGCGCTAACTGCACTGGGAACAAAAATCATTGAAACACAAGCCTCAGATTGAAAATATACAAAGAGAAACAAAACAAAAATGAAACAATGTTTGGGAACTGTGGCACATAACGCTGCCATAGAGTGGCAGGATATCGGCATTCTATTCATCCCCAACGCAGATGAGAGGCTTAAGTTATTAGGACAGTCCAGAAAAACTGGGGCTCTTTTCACTACAACAGTGAAGGTTAAGAGATCTGGGAGAGGTGTTAAATGATGAAGGATTTTGATAATGTAAATCAGGAAAAATTATTTCCACTGGTCAGTAAATTGGTAATTGGAAGGCATAAATTTAAGATCATCACCAAAAAATGATGATAGGAGAAATAAGTTTAAGCTGAGGGTCATTAGGACATTGTAAAGCCCCAGCAGAAACAGTGGTAGAAGCTTTTAAAAGCAAAGTGGATAAATATTTCAGAAATAAAAATGGGTATAGGGAAAGGGCAGGGTAAGCGGATAGCTTTCAGAGAGCCAAGCACAGGTGCGATGAGTCGAGCGGCTATTTTATGTCCTGTTAAATCCTATGGGGGTGAATTTCCTCAGGGCTTCTTCCTAACTTGGGTCGAAAGCCCATTTACACACATTAACGGGGTTCCCACAGGACTTATGGCAGCATAGCGGGAAAAGCCAGGAAGGAACTCCCTCATTAGTGCTTTATCTGGTTTCTGACTTCCTCTTTTCTAGCCCACTAACTGCTTCTGTTACGATAGCAAAATACTGCAGATGTTGGAAATCCGTAATAACAACAGAAAATGCTGGAAAAACTCAGCAAGTCAGGCAACATCCGTGGAGAGAAATTTGAGTTGACGTTTCGGGTTTGACCCTTCTTCAAAACTGGAGAGAAAAGGAACTAGATCGAAGGCAGGGCTGCGATCGGACAAAAGAATAAAAGAACCAAAAGAAGTAAAAGAGATTAGAAGCTAGACGAGATGGTAATAGGCTGTGGTAATTGGCCTCCAACAACCACAACCATCTTCCTTTGTGCTAGGTATGACTCCCACCACCACCATTCTTTCCAACTGCTTCTGTTGACTTGCTTCACAGCTGCCTTGCCTTCACCTTCAATTGTAGGAAGTCACACAACACCAGGTTATAGTCCAACAGCTTTATTTGAAATCACAAGCTTTCGGAGCGCTGCTCCTGCGTCAGGTGAAGTCACCTTCAAAGTCACCTTCACCTTCAATGCCCTGGTTCCCACGAGAACATCTTTTAAAATTATTCATCCTTGGGATGTGGGCATCACTGGCAAGGTCCGCATTTATTGTCCATCCCGAATTGCCCTCGAGAAGGTGGTGGTGAACCGCCTTCTTGAACTACTGCAGTCCCTGTGAAGGTACTCCCATAGTGGTGTTAGGATGGGAGTTCCAGGATTTTGATCCAGCAACGATGAAGGAACGGCGATATATTTCCAAGTCAGGATGGTGTGCGACTTGGAGGTGGTAGAGGTCGCGGGTTTAGGAGGGGCTATCGAAGAAGCCTTGGTGAGTTGCTGCAGTGCATCTTGTAGATGGCACACACTGCAGCCACGGTACACCAGTGGTGGAGGGAGTGAATGTTTAAGGTGGTGGATGAGGTGCCAACCATGCGGGCTGCATCGTCCTGGAGGGTGTCGAGCTTCTTAAATGTTGTTGGAGCTGCACACATCCAGGCAAGTGGAGAGTATTCCATCACACTCCTGACTTGTGCTTTGTAGATGGTGGAAAGGCTTTAGGGAGTCAGGAGGTGAGACACTCACCGTAAAATACCCAGCCTCTGACTTGCTCTCGGAGCCACAGTATTTATGTGGCTAGTCCAGTTAAGTTTCTGGTCAATGGTGACCCCCAGGATGTTGGTGGGGGATTCAGCGATGGTAATACTGTTGAATGTCAATGGGCGGTGGTTAGACGCTCTCTTGTTGGGGATAGTCATTGCCTGGCACATATGTGGCGCGAATGTTACTTACCACTTGACATGAATCAGTCATTCATGAAAGAAAGACTCATGAAATAATACAGAGCGGCCTACAGGTGGCGCTGTCCAGGGAGAGTATAAATACTCGGGCACGGGCCCAGCTTGCGCAGGACATTCTTAACAGGAACTAGCGAAGGACACAACTAGACCGCCATGTTGTAAAACAGTTGATTAAAGCTTTGTTTAGTGCTTAGACCAAGTGCCTAGTAGCTTTCTTACGTCACCACTTATCAGCCTAAGCCTGAATGTCGTCCAGGTCTTGCTGCATGTGGGCATGGACTGCCTCACTATCTGAGGAGTTGTGAATGGAACACTGTGCAATCATCAGCAAACATCCACACGTCTGACTTTATGATGGAGCGAAGGTCATTGATGAAGCAGCTGAAGATGGTTGGGCCTAGGACACTGCCTTGAGGAACTCCTGCAGTGATGTCCTGGGGCTGTGGTAATTGGCCTCCAACAACCACAACCATCTTCCTTTGTGCTAGGTATGACTCCCACCACCACCATTCTTTCCAGTACACCAGCCACCTCTGTGGACTTGCATCTGTGAATCACAGATTATAGTGCACAAGCTCAACTACCCTGGAAACCTGCTGCCAGATCTGGCTTCACCCCCCTCAAGAACCTCCTGTATCCTTACTCTTTAGAACTCTTCCAAAAGCACTTTGCTCCATTAGAATTTCTATGAAGAAAAAAAATTGATTAAAACAGGCAAAATAATTCTTGGTGCAGGAATAAAAATATAGTTTTATAACGTATCAATTTTCTTTTAGAATCTGTTCTGTATGGCTATACCCAACATAAATACATAAAAAGGGGTCTGTGATACTCAGGCTCCTCACATCTAACCAAGTCCTAGTTTTCAGTGCAGGATTGAATGTTTAACTGTTTAATTACTGTTGACAGTGCACATCCTGTACGGGCTTATGAAATATTGTTTCTGCGGCATTTGAAGTTTTTACAGCTCGTCACTTTGCATCACTCACTCGGGTTCCCTTTGACCAACCTCATCTGCTGACTTCATTCAAAATCAATGCTGGTACTGTTTCCTTAGCCCCCACTCAAACGTGACCATAAATTCAATATTATATATATTTCACAACTGCAGCATGCTTATTTAAAATGCAACGTAATTGTGTTTATATCTTTATAGGGTTCTGTAAATTTGTGTTTAATGTACAGTTGCCTTGCCTTTAAATAATACAGAAAAAAACCTGGATCCATCACTTGTTTAAATGTGCAATTATTAAAAGTCACATCCCACTATTGGGACAGTGCCAGCTGAGGGACCTAGAATCAATTCACATGGTTTCAATCAACAGGATTAATCTTTGAATACCATTCAACATTAAGATAAATGGATTTAAAATAAAACTGGGCACCTAATTTATAAGCAAACCCCAAACACTGGTGTGGCAAAATGAATCCTCTCGCCCAAAAACATAGAAACAAGAGAAGGCCATTAGGCTCAATAAGCCTGTAACTTAGATCGAGCAACCTTTCTCACCAAATCCTTCAATCCCTTCTCTGTCCGTAAACACATCTAATTGTTAACTTTTCCACAAATCTACAACTTTATCCAGAATTGAAAACTACTATTCCATCATATAAAGGGGAGTTTATGTAATAGGGATGAAAATAGGGTTGCCAACTCTAGCTGGACGTATTTCTGGAGGTTTCATAACATGACCGCCCATCACCAACTGTCCTGCCCAGTTAAAAAGTCGTTTTCCCCCATTTACAATATTTTTATAATGAAAGAGTTCAAAGAAAATGAAGAAAAAACACAATTTTTTTTAATGGGTTTTGTGCACAGCACTGTCCAGGAGATTACTCTTTAATTCCTGGAGACTCCAGGACAATCCTGGAGGGTTGGCAACCCTCAATGAAAGCCCAGGCTTTTTTCATGCCAGAATTCGTGCTGGCATTTAGCAAGTTAATTACACATAAATTTATAAACCACATTCTTTATCAGCTATTGCCCTCTCTGACAGACACAGCACTGTACTATCATTGACAATTTGAATGTTCATTGTGAAAATATATTTCAACACTCAGACTCATTTTAGTATCTAAAATGGAATGAAGAGTATAGGGGTAATACCAACAACTGAGATTAGATTTATATCAGAGTGTGTTCACTGCAGCACTGATAATATAGAACATGACAGCTTATCCATTTGTCTTGTATAATTGTGTAAAATTTCAGGTTGTCATGAACAAGCCTTTGAATGCATCAGCTGGTTATTTCTCTTACTTTAATAACTCCTTGCTGTATTACTGGAGTTGGGTGATTGACAAGGACTATTAATGCTTCCGGTTGGATCAACTTGTCCATCACATCAGCTAGCATTACATCTGGCAAGATGAGCAGGATTCCTCGCAAAAGGTTATACAGCCCACAGCAGATCAGAATCAGACAGTCCTCTGTCGCAGATCTAGATACACAAAACGCTCATGTCAATAACGTGAGAAATAACCTGAAGGAAAAGACCGGCTTCTATTTAATACACAAAACTAACGTGTCAGCATTTTATCTACATATTACTGGGTGTTTTAAACTTACCCGGCTAATACCATTTACTGCTCTGCAGACATCGCTTGCAGCCTTTTGCCACCAAATAATGTGGTCAGATAGTGATCTGGAGTTCATTCATGGCAGGAACTAGACACTGAAGCATTCTGTACATTAAATGTGTTTCAAGCCTGAAGTATCTACACAATTAAAATCCCGAGTATATAGTCAGGGTCCTAGAGTTCTCTGATTCAATGACTGCAGAAACCACAGAATAACTCCCTGCCACAGAATGTCTCCCACGGTCATTTTCTCTGCGTTGTGGTGGGGTTTGTTTCCCAGTCAGAGCGCTTGTAGACTGTACCTGCCACTAACACAGTCAGAAAGCACAGTGGATATATATCACAGGTACAATAAGCAAGTGCATGAAACAGAAGCCAAGCATGGACCAAGTGTAGTCTGTTTTTTTAAAAATGGAATTGAAGATAGCACAGCAGATTATTCACTCCTTCTAAGAAGAGAGACACACACATCAGGAGGCTTTTTTACTCACTACAATGACAACTTACATTTCTATAGTGCCTTTAACGAAGAATGAGAGGCGATCTTATCGAAACATATAAGATTGTGAGGGGGCTTGATCGGGTGGATGCG
The DNA here is from genome assembly GCF_052327205.1 of Somniosus microcephalus. NCBI lineage: Eukaryota > Metazoa > Chordata > Chondrichthyes > Squaliformes > Somniosidae > Somniosus > Somniosus microcephalus. The sequence goes on along the minus strand of NC_140995.1, from coordinate 65,080,551 downwards.
GTGAGGATGTTTCCACTGATGGGTGAGACTAGAACTAGGGGGCATAATCTTAGGATAAGGGGCTGCCCTTTCAAAACTGAGTTGAGGAGAAACTTCTTCACTCAGAGGGTAGTAAATCTATGGAATTTGCTACCCCAGAGAGCTGTTGAAGCTGCAACATTAAATAAATTTAAAACAGAGATAGACAGTTTCCTAGCAGATAAGGGAATTAGGGGTTACGGGGAGAGGGCAGGGAAGTGGGCGTGAGTCTAGATTCGGATCAGCCATGATCCTATTGAATGGCGGAGCAGGCCCGAGGGGCCGTATGGCCTACTCCTGCTCCTACTTCTTATGTTCTTATGACGTCCCAAAGCGCTTCACAGAAACGTTATCAAACAAAATTTGACACTGAGCCACATATTAGGATAGATGACCAAAACCTTACTCAAAGAGGAAGGTTTATAGGAGTGTCTTAAAGGAGGGGAGAGAAGTGGAGAGGTTTAGGGAGAGAATTACAGAGCTTAGGGCCTAGGCAGCTGAAGGCACAGCCGTCTATGGTGGAGCGAGAAAAATCGGGGATGTACAAGAGGCCAGAATTGTAGGGTTGTAGGGCTGAAAGAGGTTACAGAGATGGGGAGGGGCGAGGCTATGGAGGGATTTGAATACAAGATGAGAATTTTAAAATGGAGGTGTTGCCGGATGTAGGTCAGTGAGCACAGGGGTGATGGGTGAACAGGACTTGGTGCGAGTTAAGATACAGGCAGCAGAGTTTTAGATGATCTCAAGTTTATGGAGAGTGGAAGATGGGAGGCTGGCCAGGAGTGCGTTGGAACAGTCAAGTCTAGAGGTAACAAAGGCATGGATGAGGGTTTCAGCAGCAGATGAGCTGAGGGAGGGGCGGAGTTGGGCGATGTTACGGAGGTGGAAATAGGTGGTCTTGGTGATGGCGCAGATATGTGGTTGGAAGCTCAACTCGGTCTATGGTCCACTGTCAATAGGGTAATTACAGGATACCAGTACCCAAGGTCATTTTTTTTATTTTTATAAAGTGGTAAAGCTTGTTCTTAGTTGGATTTAATGCTGCAAAACATAATGGCAAACTCTATCCTTTATGTGTAACATTCATAATGACAATACAGCACCCAGAGTGCAAGAACAAAATGGGGAACAAAGCTACTGGAATTGACTTGTACACCTTTCATCAGCTGCAAATCATAAACACCTCCTTGTGAAGGGCTCTCTCACTGGCACAAGACCCATCACTACTCTCTTTTGTGTTCCTGCTACATGTCGAGCATGTGATGTGATTTTGCACAAGTTCTTATAACTAAGGCATCCAGGCAGAGTCTGCACCATCTCCGCAACTCAACTGCCACATGCCAACTCTGCCTGCTGCTAAAAAATAATCTCTTGTTGCAGAATTTGACTGGTCTCGTCATACTGCAGAATTCTATGGGGCCTGTGTCTATCCCACATCACACCGTGTGTTGGGTCACATCCAATGTGTCACACATATATGCACGAGAATTCATCTGTCACACTCTTCTGATCAGCTGAAGTAACTAGTATCTGTTTAGTAAACAATGCTGATTTGCTCAAATATCCAATGGTTACTATTATCAATGACAAATCAGCAACCCATACAAACTCAACCAACCAATCAAATAGCTCACATTTTTTCAAAGTTACTAATCAGAAACTAGCAAGTGTCACAAAACAAATCAAATTACTAACAATTTTTACATACTTCTTCTGGTCACCATTGTCCTTCCTAGTCAGGTCAGTATAGCCAAAATAACAATTATAGCATAACATTAAAAAAATCACTAAAAATTAGCTGTAAAATTATTAATTTAATGTTATAAATTTCTCCTGTAAAAAGTCTGCTCTCTCTCTGGGTTCTGGGGTTCGAGTATTACCTCAATCTCGGAGCTGGAAGTTTCAACCAAACAACTCCTGTTGACGAATTGTGTGTGTATGTGCCCATGTGTGAGAGAGTGAAAGAGACGCATCATGGGAGTATTAGTTTAGAGCTGGGTCTCATCACCACATTTGTGGAAGTTTATCACGTGCCTACGGATGATGTCACCAAGGAGCAACATATAGGTGAGACAGAGGAGGGGGCCAAGAGTGGCTCTTGGGGAACTCCTAGTCTGATGGTGCTAGGGAGCGAGGAGAAGTTGTGGTGGAAGATGTAATGGTTTCATCTGGATAGGTTTGATTGGAACCACGCAAGGACAGTCCTACTGAGCTGGGCAATGGAGAAGAGGTTGAGGATGTTGCATGGTCAATATTGTCAAATGCTGTGGAGAAAGTGACAGTAACATTTTCTACCATCACATCTCCCTGCACCAAAAATAGAGCTTACCTACAGTTTCATGAAGATTAACACAGCAAGTGGGAAGCTGAAGGGACCAACTTGAGTCCTACCACTACAAATAAGAACATAAGTAGGAGTAGGCCATTCGGTCCTTCAAGCCTGCTTCGCCATTCTATAAGATCATGGCTGATCTTCTACCTCAACTCCACTTTCCCGCACTATCCCCATATCCCTTAATATCCAAAAGTCTATTGATCTCTGTCTTGAATATACTCAACGACTGAGTATTCACAGCCCTCTGGGGTGGAGAATTTCAAAGATTCACAACCCTTTGATTAAAGAAATTTCTCCTCATCTCAGTCCTAAATGGCCGACCTCTTATTCTGAGACTGTGATCCCCTAGTTCTAGACTCTCCAGCTAGGGGAACATCCTTCCAGCATCTACCCTGTCATGCCCTGTAAGAATTGTGTGTGTTTCAATGAGATACATGACAGAGTGACAGCACACAAGTCTGTTAAGATAATTGCAACGCCTTGTTTGACCCTATAAATTACATTAGTCATTGAACACGAGATAGCAGGTATGCAGGCATGACTCGTCTACTCTATTAACATCTGTCAGCCACACTACCAAAGGGAAGTGCTAGAAGCAAGGTCAGATGCCTTTTCAAAAGAGGACATGGGAATGACGGAAAAGGCAATATTGGCTCGGACTGCATTTTCCTAGGTCAACGCAACAACAGCTTTGGAATAAGCCCAGGAGGATGTCACATGGCCATGCTCTCATCCACAGGAGTAAGACCAGTACAGGGTGAAAAAGGGGACCATTTCCCCCCCACCCTTCACTTATAGGAGCACTTGGAAAACAGTGACAGGATCGGACAAAGTCAACATGGATTTACAAAAGGTAAATCGTGCTTGACTAATCTACTGGAATTTTTTGAGGATGTAACTGGTAAAATAGATAAGGGAGAACCAGTGGATGTGGTGTATTTGGACTTTCAGAAGGCTTTTGATAAGGTCCCGCATAAGAGATTAGCGTGTAATGTTAAGGCACATGGGATTGGGGGCAAGGTATTGACTTGGATAGAGAACTGGTTGGCAGACAGAAAGCAGAGAGTTGGAATAAACGGGTCTTTTTCAGAGTGGCAGGCAGTGACTAGTGGGGTACCGCAGGGATCGGTCCTTGGGCCCCAGCTATTCACAATATATATTAATGATCTAGACAAGGGAACGAGATGTAATATCTCCAAATTTGCAGACGACACAAAGCTAGGTGGGTGTGTGTGCTGTGAGGAGGATGCCGAGAAACTCCAGGATGATTTGGACAGGTTGGGTGATTGGGCAAAAGCATGGCAGATGCAATATAACGTGGATAAATGCGAGGTTATCCACTTTGTTGTCAAAAACAGGAAGGCAGATTATTATCTGAATGGCAATAGATTGGGAGAAAGGGAAGTGCAACGAGACCTGGGTGTCCTTGTGCACCAGTCGCTGAAGGTAAGCATACAGGTGCAGCAGGCGGTTAAGAAGGCAAATGGCATGTTGGCCTTCATAGCAAGAGAGTTTGAGTACAGGAACAAGGATGTCTTGCTGCAGTTGTACAGGGCCTTGGTGAGACCACATCTTGAGTATTGTATGCAGTTTTGGTCGCCTTATCTGAGGAAGGATGTTCTTGCCATGGAAGGAGTTCAGCGAAGATTCACCAGGCTGATACCTGGGATGGCAGGAATGACGTATGAGGAGAGATTGGGTCGATTGGGCTTGTACTCGCTGGAGTTTAGATGAATGAGAGGGGATCTCATTGAAACTTATAAAATTCTGACAGGACTGGACAGACTAGATGCAGGAAGGATGTTCCTGATGGTCGGGGAGTCCAGAACCAGGGGTCACAGTCTAAGGATAAGGGGTAGGCCATTTAGGACAGAAATGAGGAGGAATTTCTTCACCCAGAGAGTGGTGAACCTGTGGAATTCTCTACCACAGAAGGCAGTAGAGGCCAATACATTAAATATATTCAAGAAGGAGTTGGATATATTTCTTAAGGCTAAAGGGATCAAGGGGTATGGGGAGAAAGCAGGGACCGGGTACTGAATTTGGATGATCAGCCATGATCGCATTGAATGGCGGAGCAGGCTCGAGGGGCCGAATGGCCTACTCCTGCTCCTATCTTCTATGTTTCTATGTTTCACAAAAATGTCCCTATTATGAATAGCTGGTATTGGTATAGCTAACTCTGTTAATGACTAAAATATAAAATACAGTAATTTTAACAATCTGATGGTACAATGAATAATTGAATTGTTACCTTTCTGTAGCACTGTCAGTTTGATTATAGGGTCGCTCATAGAGAGGTGAAAAACCAAAGCTCTCCCATTCCTCAGGAATCAAATTCTTGTCAGCCATACTTGGCAAACGTCCCATAACTAAAGATCCATTTTGGGAAGGAAATGCCAATCCCAGGCTGGTAAAATTACTCTGACTTCTTTGGAATGTCTGAAGTCCTCGGAGACTGTCGGGTCGATTTATTCCTTCATCACCTGCCCCTTCCTGTTTCAGTTCTGGTTCCAAAGCTGATGAAATGCTGTTACTCTCTTCTGGAACACATTCACCCCCAAGCCTGGAGGTCGCATTTGTCAGGCTATCTGGCTCTACCACAGGTTCCAAGGATTCTTGCATGTGACCATCTGCATCACCTTGTGCAGAAGCTCCCTTTTCAGACTCACAAAGGGTTTTTGCTGACTCACAGCTGCTGAGGTACAGCTCACCCTGTACCCTTTTCAGTGTTTCTGCAGTGCCCATTTTGGAGGCACTCTCTGGCAAAAAGCTAAGAGAGTCAGACTCACACTCAGAAACCTCTCGTAAGTCATCAAAGCTCTGTTCTACTCTTGTTGTTAGTCTTCGGATTCGCACTTGTGGTGAGGTAGAAGGGGTCACTGGCAGACTTTGGGAGTGCTGCTCGTACAATGTTAATAAAGGGGACCCTTGCTTTGGATAGTTTAATGTGCTGTTTTGTCCTTTATCTCCTAGAAAACAGAGGGGGGGAAAAATTCAGGATGTTGCTATATTACTGAATGTTAACTTATATATGTGTTATGATCTAATAAAACAAGATTGAAATTCACCAAGATTATCACCATCAACTCTCATGTTTTCCCACTTTTTTCTACTGAACTTTATTCCTTACTTTATTAAATTTTATTTTTTCCCCAGGTTTTTCTTTATACCTTTTATTCAAAGAGAAATGAAATGAGTCCACTTCCATTCATGTATCTCTTCCTCTTGCATTAAAACAATTACAATTCTCAAGTGATGAACTACTGTGGCAACATTTAGTATCCCAAACTTCACTAATCACAATGAGGGATATTTAACATCAGAAGCGTAACATGAAAGAACAGAAGACCCAAGGACTGTACCATAAAGGAATCCTTTATAGAATGTCACTAAAGGGAGACTCTGACACCTTGCTTTTTCTTTTGCAACATGCTTGTATCAATGAGCAGACTCATTGGCCAAAGCTGCCTTTTGCTGAGTCCTAATGTAGTCAAATTGGACCGGCACTGAAACCAAACCTGACTGAGGATATCAAAAACTGCAGCGTAGGAGGTGACAGAATCCATTAAGTGCTGATTGTAAACTTAGATGCTCCAGTCATCCAACTGCAAGTGGTATCAGGTGTTGACAGACCAGGAGTGAAACCCAAAGGTTCAGCAGACCTCCAACTGATGCTGAAGGAAGTCATGTCAGCTCCTGGAAGATCCTACCTAGTTTTACTAACCAAATCATTTTGGGTGGTCCATTATTATTGCAATGTTCCTGGGAACTTTTATATGTGAACTTTGTCCTAATTTAAAGGACAGAAGGAAAATCTACTGCCAACTATAGAACATGTTGTATACAGTGACGGGGAGAGATCACCTGATCCAACAGGCATGACGTTCTTAAAAAGTCATTGTTGAGCTTCCTCGATGGCCTTGTGAGTAAAAGCATCACCTAATGTAGTGCTAAACTATAGACCAAAGGTCACAGATTTGATTCCTGGTCTGTGTTGGGTTTGATGATCTCAGCTGTAGGATGGCAGCAGTTGGGGTGTCACACTGGCTTCAGTGTCCCCAGGCTAATGTGGGATGGAAATGCTCAAGTTTCAGCTCCTGAAAAATGGCTGTTAAGTACAGGCAGAGTCGAGCTCAGCTTCATGCCCTCCGCGGTGGTAAAGCTAGCTGATACTCACCGTCTAGTCTCATACAGGGAGAATGGCCACTTGAAAGAGGTACTGGAGAGCTGATGATGGCGGTGGCACCAGACCTCATCAAGAGTCAGTGCCATGGGAGAGGAGTGAATTGGCAGAAAAATAAAAAGTAGCAGAATGTAACTAGGATGAAGCAATAATACCTCTATTTACCCCTTTCTACTACCCTCAATAGTTTACTCAAAATGGCATGCATGTCCTGCTAGAATGTGGCAATGGAATGGTACTGACTCAACTGAATTCCTGTGAAAAGGTGCCAAAGCAATACAACTGAGATTGAGAAGTCAATGGAATGGGGCAAATATAGGTTGGATTATTCTTGAACCTTTACAGTTTTAACCAGGAATGTTAGCAGAGCTACACAATTCCACCAACATGAGCAAGGATCATTGCATATTCATGCATTCTCATAAGACAAAATATGAAGTTTATAACACTGGGAAACATTAAATCTTCCTGTTGTTATTGATCTGCATCAGGCAATACAGTGGTTGATTTAAATGTAACAAGGATTCATACATGTTAGATTAAGTAAGTGTAGGGTAGCACTTTCAATATAAAGCACTCCTTCCACCTTACCCTATATCTAGTTTACATTTAAAAAAAATTAAAACTTCTACATTAATATGAGACACTGACACCTTGATTTTCCCTTCACCCTCATGGAAATTGACTCTTTTGGAACTCCACATTCATCAGAAAGCAACTCAGCTGATCTGACCTGTCAGGGAGTGGTTCCATGGGAAATCACAATGATCGACATCTTTCCCAGCTGAATGCAGCTTGCGGAAGATCAGAGTCGGAAAATTTTAGTCTCAACTAAGTATTCTGAATTTTCAGACGATGCTATGATTTCCTGACTGGGACACCTGCTTCCAAGATGGAAAAAATGTCCAAGCGTGTGACTTACTAATAAGGTGTTTCCTAATAAGTCACATAGCTGGTATCAGTTGAGCTGTTCCCCAAATACGAACAACCAAATATTTTTTTTTAAATTATTCGTTTTTATGGGATGTGGGCGTCGCTAGCAAGGCCAACATTTATTGCCCATCCCTAATTGCCCTCGAGAAGGTGGTGGTGAGCCGCCTTCTTGAACCGCTGCAGTCCGTGTGGTGAAGGTACTCCCACAGTGCTGTTAGGGAGGGGGTTCCAGGATTTTGACCCAGCAATGATGAAGGATTGGCAATATACTTCCAAGTCAGGATGGTGCATGACTTGGAGGGGAACTTGGAGGTGGTGGTGTTCCAATGCGCCTGCTGCCCTTGTCCTTCTAGGTGGAAGAGGTCACGGGTTTGGGAGGTGCTGCCGAAGAAGCCTTGGCAAGTTGCTGCAGTGCATCTTGTAGATGGTACACACTGCAGCCACGGTACACCGGTGGTGGAGGGAGTGAATGTTTAAGGTGGTAGATGGGGTGCCAATCAAGCAGGCTGCTTTGTCCTGTATGGTGTCGAGCTTCTTGAGTGTTGCTGGAGCTGTACTCATCCAGCCAAGTGGAGAGTATTCCATTACACTCCTTACTTGTGCCTTCTAGATGGTAGAAAGGCTTTGGAGAGTCAGGAGGTGAGACACTCGCCACAGAATACCTAGGGTCTGACCTGCTCTTGTTGCCACAGTATTTATGTGGCTGGTCCAGTTAAGTTTCTGGTCAATGGTGACCCCCAAGATGTTCATGGCGGGGGATTAGGCGATGGTAATGTCATTGAATGTCAAGGGGCGGTGGTTAGACTCTCGCTTGTTGGAGATGGTCATTGCCTGGCACTTCTGTGGTGCGAATGTTACCTGCCACTTATCAGTCCAAGCCTGAACGTCGTCCAGGTCTTGTTGCATGCGGGCATGGACTGCTTCATTATCTGAGGAGTTGTGAATGGCACTGAACACTATGCAGTCATCAGCGAACATCCTCATTTCTGACCTTATGATGGAGGGAAGGTCATTGATGAAGCAGCTGAAGATGGTTGGACCTAGGACACTGCCCTGAGGAACTCCTGCAACGATGTCCTGGGGCTGTGATGATTGACCTTCAATCACCACAACCATCTTCCTTTGTGCTAGGTATGACTCCAGCCAGGAGATTTCCCCCACCCCCCCTCCACCAATTCCCATTGACTTCAGTTTTACTAGGGCTCCTTCATGCCACACTCGGTCAAATGCTGCCTTGATGTCTCACCTCACCTCTGGAATTCAGCTCCTTTGTCAACGTTTGGACCAAGGCTGTAATGAGGTTGGGAGCAGAGTGGTCTTGGCGGAACAGGTTATTGTTGAGTAAGTGCTGCTTGATAGCAGTTGATGACACCTTCCATCACTTTGCTGATGACTGAGAGTAGACTGATGGGGCGGTAATTGGCCGGATTGGATTTGTCATGCGTTTTGTGGACAGGACATACCAGGGCAGTTTTCCACATTGTCGGATAGATGCCGATGTTATAGCTGTAGTGGAACAGCTTGGCTAGAGGCACGGCAAGTTCTGTAGCACAAGTCTTCAGCACGATAGCCGGGATGTTGTCGGGGCCCATAGCCTTTGCTGTATCCAGTGCGCTCAGCCATTTCTTGATATCACGTGGAGTGTATCGAATTGGCTAAAGACTGGCTTCTGTGATGGTGGGGACCTCGGGAGTAGGTCAATATGGATCATCCACTTGGCACTTCTGGCTGAAGATGGTTGCAAACGCTGCAAACGGCAAGGCTGAACTCACGTGCTGGGCTCCACCATCATTGATGATGGGGATATTCATGGAGCCTCCTCCTCCTGTTAGTTGTTGAATGGTCCGCCACCATTCACCACTGGATGCAGCAGGACTGCAGAGCTTTGATCTGATCAGTTGATTGTGGGATTGCTTAGCCCTGTCTATAGCATACCACTTCAACTTTTTAAGCATGCATGTAGTTGTGTTGCAGCTTCCCCAGGTTGGCACCTCATTTTTAGGTACAACTGGTGCTGCTCCTGGCATGCTCTTCCACACTCCTTATTGAATCAGGGTTGGTCCCCTGGCTTGATGGTAATGGTAGAGTGAGGGAATATGCCGGGCCATGAGGTTACAGATTGTGGTGGAATACAATTCTGCTGCTGCTGATGGCCCACAGCGCCTCAAGGATGCCCAGTTTTGAGCTGCTAGATCTGTTCTGAATCTATCCCATTTAGCACGGTGGTAGTGCCACACAACACGATGGAGGGCGTCCTCAGTGTGAAGATGGGACTTCGTCTCCACAATGACTGTGCGGTGGTCACTGCTACCAATACTGTCATGGATAGATGCATCTGTGACATGTAGATTGGTGAGGACGAGATCAAGTAGGTTTTTCCCCTCGTGTTGGTTCTCTCACCACCCGTCGCAGGTCCAGACTGGCAGCTATGTCCTTCAGGACTCGGCCAGCTTGGTCAGTAGTGGTGCTGCCGAGGCACTCTTGGTGATGGACATTGAAGTCCCCCACCCAGAGTACATTCTGTGCCCTTGCTACTCTCAGTGCTTCTTCCAAGTGGTGTTCAACATGGCAGAGTACTGATTCATCAGCTGAGGGAGGTTTCCTTGCCCATGCTTGACCTGATGCCATGAGACTTCATGGGGTCCGGAGTCAATGTTGAGGACTCCCAGGGCCACTCCTTCCCGACTGTATACCACTGTGCCACCACCCCTGGTGGGTCTGTCCTGCCGGTGGGACAGGACATACGCAGGGATGGTGATGGAGGAGTTTGGGACATTGGCTGAAAGGTATGATTCTGTGAGTATTACTATGTTGCTTGACTAATCTGTGGGACAGCTCTCCCAATTTTGGCACAAATCGCCAGAAGTTGGTGAGGAGGACTTTGCAAGGTTGACTGGGCTGGGTGTGCCGTTGCCGTGTCCGTAGCCGGTGCTGATCGATGCCGGGTGGTTTGTCTGGTTTCATTCTTATTATTTTGTTTCGTAGTGGTTTGTTACAACTGAGTGGCTTGCTAGGCCATTCCATGCTCATCTTCCAAATTAACCCAATGTCTAATAAAAGCAAAGCACTTACAAATTTTATTGAATGAGTAATACAATTCCAAGTTGTTATATAGAATATATAGCACAGAAACAGGCCATTAGGCCCAACCAGCCCTAGTCAGCGTTTATGCTACACTCGAGCCTTCTTCCATCTTTCCTCATCTAACTCCATCAGCATAACCCTCTATTCCTTTCTCCTTCATGTGCTTATTTGGCTTTCCCTTAAATGGATCAACTAATACCTGTGGTAGCAAGTTCCACATTCTCACCACTCTCTGGCTAAAGAAGTTTCTTCTGAATTCCTGATTTGATTTCTTGATGACTATCTTACATTAGTGGCCTCTAGTTTTGCTCTTCCCCACAAGTGGAAACACTCTGGGCTGGATTTTATCAATGGGGACGTGACTGCTGGTTGTCAAGTTTCAGTGCCGCCCCCAACGACGTCCGGCCAACCCACACTACTTTCCCTTGATTCACCTTGTTAAGCCCGCTCTGTAGGCAAGTTAAGGGAAAGCCAGTGACAGAGGACGTCAGCGTATGACGTTTCATCTTTGACAGATGAATTGTCATCGTTTGACAGCTTTGAGAAGCTGTGAATCACTGACAACCTCTTCTTTGGCGAGTCCTGTACTGAAGACTCATGAAACCTCTTTCCTGAGCAGAAATCAGATGGCTGTTGCATCGGAGAATGCAGCAGCCATTCTGTCATCTCTGCTGTTGAGATGAGGAGCCTCCGGATACCCAAGGGCTGAAATCTGCAGAAAGAAGCAAAGGTAAGTAAATTTTTTCTAACACTTTACACTCACCTTCCATACTTACCTCTCCACGCTTGCATCCATCACTCATCTCCACAGTGCACTTTTCGACCCCTTTCACCCCCGCAGACCCACTGTTCGCCTCGCTGACCCTGACAAGGTTCGCAGCTGTCGGGAAGCCCGCACTTGTGTGGGTAAAATGGGGATAAACCTCTAAACTGCCTATTAACAGAGTTAATTGGCTGTAGTCCCCTTCCCGCCTCGAGGAGGCGGGTCCCTGCGCTATTGGGGACGCGTTTCCCGGGAAGATGGCATGGTGGCGGGTTGGTACCTGCTCCCAGTTTCTGCCATTTTCCCGGCAGTCCCGCCTCCATACTCGCCTCCCCAGGGCTGGCAAAATTCCCCCCTCTGTCTACCCTATCAAAACCTTTCAAACTTTTAAAGACCTCCATTAGGTCACCCCTCAGCCTTCTCTTTTCAACAGAAAATAGGCCTAGCCTGTTCATCCTTTCCTGATAGGTATAACCGTGCAGTACTGGCATCAACCTTGTATATCTTCTCAGCACCCTCTCCAGTGCCTCACTGGGAATGGTAGCATAGTGGTTATGTTACTGGTAACCCAGAGGCCTGGACTAATAATCAGGAGACTAATGAGAGTTCAAAGCCCATCACGGCAGCTGGGGAATTTAAATTCAGTTAATTAAATAAATCTGGAGTAAAAAGCTAGTATCAGTAATGGTGACCATGAAACTACTGGATTGTCGTAAAAACCCATGTGGTTCACTAACGTCCTTCAGGGAAGGAAATCTGTCATCCTTACCTGGTGACTCCAGACCCACAGCAACGTGGTTGACTCTTAACTGCCCTCTGAAATGGCCCAACAAGCCACTTGTAACAAACCGCTACAAGAAACAATAAGAAGAATAAAACCGGACAGACCACCCGGCATCAACCTCGGCACAGGTTTCAGACATGACAAAGACACACCCAGCCCAGTCGACCCTGCAAAGTCCTCCTCACCAACATCTGGGGACTTGTGCCAAAATTGGGAGAGCCGTCCCACAGACTAGTCAAGCAACAGCCTGACATAGTCATACTCACAGAATCATACATTTCAGCCAATGTCCCAAACTCCTTCATCACCATCCCACCAGGGGTGGTGGCACAGTGGTATACAGTCGGGAGGGAGTGGCCCTGGGAGTCCTCAACAATGACTCCGGACCCCATGAAGTCTCATGGCATCAGGTCAAACATGGGCAAGGAAACCTGCTGATTACCACCTACCGCCCTCCCTCAGCTGATGAATGAGTACTCCTCCATGTTAAACACCACTTGGAAGAAGCACCGAGGGTAGCAAGGGCACAGAATGTACTCTGGGTGGGGGACTTCAATGTCCATCACCAAGAGTGGCTTGGTAGCATAATTACTGACTGAGCTGGCAGAGTCCTGAAGGACATAGCTGCCAGACTGGGCCTGCAGCAGGGCCTGAGAGAACCAACACGAGGGAAAAACCTACTTGACCTCGTCCTCACCAATCTATACCTGTCGCAGATGCAACTGTCCATGACAATATTGGTAGCACATTGTGGAGACTAAGTCTCGTCTTCACACTGAGGACACCCTCCATCGTGTTGTGTGGCACTCTTCTTAAGAACATAAGAAATAGGAGCAGGAGTAGGCCAATCGGCCCCTCGAGCCTGCTCCGCCATTCAATAAGATCATGGCTGATCTGATCCTAACCGCCAATCTACTATCACAGAACCATCTCCTGAATCTAACAGAATTAGACACATGAAATAGGAGCAGGATCAGGCTACACGGCCCCTGGGCCCGCTCCGCTACCCACAGGGCCATGTCCGATCCGAACCTAGACTCATGTCCAAATTCCTGCCCGCTCCCCGTAACCCTTAATTCCCTTTACTTCTAGGAAACTGTCTATTTCTGTTTTAAATTTATGTAATGATGTAGCTTCTACAGCTTTTTGGGGCAGCATATTCCATGGACCTACCACCCTCTGGGTGAAGTAGTTCCTCCTCATCTCAGTTTTGAAAGAGCAGCCCCTTATTCTAAGACTATGCCCCCTCGTTCTAGTTTCACCCATCATCGGGAACATCCTCCCCGCATCCACCCGATCCAACCCCTTCACAATCTTATATGTTTCAATAAGATCGCCTCTCATTCTTCTGAACTCCAATGAGTAGAGTCCCAATCTACTCAACCTCTCCTCATATGTCCATCCCCTCATCCCCGGGATTAACCGAGTGAACCTTCTTTGTACTGACTCGAGAGCAAGTATGTCTTTTCTTAAGTATGGACACCAAAACTGCATGCAGTATTCCAGGTGCGGTCTCACCAATACCTTGTACAACTGAAGCAATACCTCCCTATTTTTATATTCTATCCCCCTAGCAATGAAAGCCAACATTCCATTGGCCTTCTTAATCACTTGCTGCACCTGCATACTAACCTTTTGAGTTTCGTGCACCAGGACCCCCAGATCCCTTTGTACTTCAGTACTTTCCAGTTTCTTGCCATTAAGATAATAACTTGCTCTACGATTTTTCCTGCCAAAGTGCATAACCTCACACTTTCCAGTATTGTATTCCATCTGCCAAATCTCTGCCCACTTACTTAGCCTGTCTATGTCCCCTTGCAGGTTTTTTATGTCCTCCTCACTCACTACTTTCCCTCCCATCTTAGTATCATCTGCAAACTTTGATATGTTACACTCGGTCCCCTCCTCCAAATCGTTAATATAGATTGTAAAGAGTTGGGGACCCAGCACTGACCCCTGCGGAACACCACTAGTTACTGATTGCCAGTCTGAGAATGAACCATTTATCCCAACTCTCTGCCTTCTGTTAGATAGCCAATCCTCTATCCATGCCAGAATATTACCCCCAATCCCGTGATTTTTTATCTTAAGCAATAATCTTTTGTGTGGCACCTTGTCAAATGCCTTTTGGAAGTCTAAATACACTACGTCCACTGGTTCCCCTTTATCCACCCTATACGTTACTTCCTCAAAGAACTCCAGCAAATTTGTCAAACATGACTTCCCCTTCATAAAACCATGCTGACTTTGTCCTATTAAATTATGATTATCCAAATGTCCTGTTACTGTCTCCTTAATAATGGACTCCAAAATTTTACCTACCACAGATGTTAGGCTAACCGGTCTATAGTTTCCAGCCTTCTGTCTACTGCCCTTTTTAAATAAGGGTGTTACATTAGCAGTTTTGCAGTCTGCCGGGACCTTTGCCGAGTCCAGGGAGTTTTGGAAAATTATTACCAATGCATCCACAATCCCTACCGCCACTTCCCTCAAGACCCTAGGATGTAAGCCATCAGGTCCAGGTGATTTATCCGCCTTGAGTCCCATTATTTTACCGAGTACCACTTCCTTAGTGATTTTGATCGTGTTTAGCTCCTCCCCCCCTTTAGCCCCCTGTTTGTCCAGTGTTGGGATATTCTTAGTGTCCTCTACTGTAAAGACTGATACAAAATATTCATTCAGTGTTTTTGCCATCTCCATATTTCCCACCATTAATTTCCCAGCCTCATCCTCTAAGTGACCAACATTTACTTTAGCCACCCTTTTTCTTTTTATATAACTATAAAAACTCTTACTATCTGTTTTTATATTTTTTGCTAATTTACTTTCATAATCTATCTTCCCTTTCTTAATCAATCTTTTTGTTATTTTTTGCTGTCTTTTAAAGTTTTCCCAATCCTCTATCCTCCCACTAGATTTGGCTACCTTATATGCCCTTGTTTTTAGTCGAATACTATCCTTAATTTCTTTACTTAGCCACGGATGGCTGTCTTTTCTTTTACACCCTTTTCTTCTCAGTGGAATATTTTTTTTTTGGAAGTTGTAAAATAACTCCTTGAATGTACACCACTGATCATGTATCGTCTTACCCTTTAATCTATTTTCCCAATCCACTCTACTCAATTCCGCTCTCATACCTTCATAGTCTCCTTTATTCAAGCTTAGCACGCTTGTTTGAGATCCAACCTTCTCACCCTCTAATTGAATATGGAATTCAACCATGTTATGGTCACTCATTCCAAGGGGTTCCTTTACTAGGACATTTTTAATTAATCCCATCTCGTTACACAGGACCAGATCTAAGGTTGCTTGCCCCCTGGTCGGTTCAGTTACATACTGCTCAAGAAACCCATCCCTAATACACTCAATGAACTCATCCTCAAGGCAGCCCTGCCCAATTTGATTTGTCCAATTAATATGATAGTTAAAATCCCCCATAATTATAGATGTTCCCTTATTACAAGCCTCAACTATTTCCTGATTGATACTCCGTCCAACAGAGTTGCAACTGTTCGGAGGCCTATAGACTACGCCCACTAGTGTTTTTTTCCCCTTATTATTCCTTACCTCCACCCAAACTGTTTCATTATCCTGATCTTTTGACCCAATATCATTTCTCTGTATTACAGTGATTCCTTCCTTTATTAACATAGCCACCCCACCTCCCCTTCCTTCCTGCCTGTCCTTCCTGATCGTTAAATAACCTGGTATGTTTAATTCCCAGGCATTGTCACCCCGCAGCCATGTTTCTGTAATGGCCACAAGATCATACCCATTCTTAGGCAATCCCTCGGAACCGAAGATGACTTGCTTCCACATTAAAAATGAGTTTGCAGGTGACTGATGAGTCCAATGCGGGACCTGCAGTCTCTGTCACAGGTGGGGCAGACGGTGGTTGAAGGGGCGGGTGGGTGGGGTGCTTGGGTTGACGTGCGCTCCTTGCACTGCCTGCGCTTGGCTTCCGCTTGCTCCCGGCGAAGAGACTCGAGGTGTTCGGCACCTTCCCGGATGCTTCTCCTCCACTTTGTGTGGTCTTGGGCCAGGGATTCCCCAGGTGTCGGTGGGGATGTTACACTTTTTCAAGGAGGCTTTGAGGGTGTCCTTGAAGCGTTTCCTCTGCCCACCTGGGGCTCTTTTGCCGTGCCGGAGCTCCAAGTAGAGCGCTTGTTTTGGGAGTCTCGTATCAAGCATGCAGACAACGTGACCCATCCATCGGAGCTGATCGAGCATGGTCAAAGCTTCGATGCTGGGGATGTTGGCCTGAGCCAGAACACTGACGTTGGTGCGCCTATCCTGCCAATGAATTTGCAGGTCTTGTGGAGGAAGCGTTGGTGGTACCTCTCCAGTGCTTTGAGGTGCCTGCTGTACATGGTCCATGTCTCTGAGGCATACAGCAGGGCGGGTATCACTGCTGCTCTGTAGACCATGAGCTTAGTGCCGGGTTTGAGGTCCTGGTCTTCAAACACTCTTTTCCTCAGGCGACCGAAGGCTGCACTGGCAAACTGAAGGCGGTGTTGGACTTCGTCGTCGACGTTTGCCCTTGTTGACAGTAGGCTCCCGAGGTATGGAAAGTGGTTCACGTTGTCCAAGGCCTTGTCATGGATTTTGATAATCGGGGGGCAGTACTGTGTGGCGGGGGCAGGTTGGTAGAGGACCTTTGTTTTACGGATGTTTAGGAGGTCCCGCAGCACGCTACCCGCCACCATCTCAGCACAACATGAGGTTGAAAAGGCCATCCGACAACTGAAGAACAACAAGGCCTCAGGAGCAGATGGAATCCCCACCAAGGCACTAAAACATGGTGGAGAAGCACTACTGGCGCGAATTCATGAACTCATTTCTCTTATCTGGAAGGAGCAGAGCATGCCAGGGGATCTCAGAGATGCCGTAATTGTGACCATCTTCAAGAAAGGTAACAAGTCCGATTGCGGTAATTAGAGGAGTTTCCCTGCTGTCTGCCACAGCGAAAGTCATCGCAACAATCCTCCTCAATCGCCTTCTACCGGTGGCCGAAGAGCTCCTCCCAGAGTCGCAATGCGGATTCTGCCCACTAATGGACATTATCTTCATCGCACGTCAATTAGAAGGGAAATGCAGGAACAGCACCAACCGCTGTACATGGCCTTCTTTGATCTCACAAAAGCCTTCAACACTCAACTGTGAGGGATTATGGAGTGTCCTCCTTAAATTCGGCTGCCCTCAAAAGTTTGTCACCATCCTCCGCCTGCTTCACGACGACATGCAAGCCGTGATCCTGACCAACGGTTCCACCACAGACCCAATTCACGTACGGGCCGGGGTCAAGCAAGGCTGTGTCATCGCACCAACGCTCTTCTTGATCTTCCTTGCTGCAATGCTCCATCTCACCCTCAGTAAGCTCCCCACTGGAGTGGAGCTAATTTACAGAACAAACGGGAAACTGTTCAACCTCCGTCGCCTCCAGTCCAGATTCAAGGTCGTCCCATCCTCTGTCGTTAAATTACAGTATGCAGACGATGCTTACGTCTGCGCTCACTCGGAGGTCGAATTCCAAACCATTGTCAACACCTTCACCAAAGCGTACGAGAGCATGTGTGGCACTACCACCGTGCTAAATGGGATAGATTCAGAACAGATCTAGCAGCTCAAAACTGGGCATGAGGCGCTGTGGTCCATCAGCAGCAGCAGATTTGTATTCCACCACATGGCTCTGCAGTCCTGCCACATTCAGTCATGAATGGTGGTGGCCCATTAAACAACTGACAGGAGGAGGAGGCTTCATGAATATCCCCATCCTTAATGATGGCAGAACCCAGCACGCAAGTGCAAAAGACAAGGCTGAAGCCATAAATGCGGAGTGGATGATCCATCTCGGCCTCCTCCTGAGGTTCCCACCATCACAGAAGCCAGTCTTCAGTCAATTCGATTCACTCCACTTGATATCAAGAAACAGCTGAGAACACTGGATACAGCAAAGGCTATGGGCCCTGACAACATCCCGGCTGTCGTGCTGAAGACTTCTGCTCCATAACTAGCTGCGCCTCTAGCTAAGCTGTTCCAGTACAGCTACAACCTTGGCATCTAGCTGACAATGTGGAAAACTGCCCAGGTATGTACTGTCCACAAAAAACAGGACAAATCCAATCTGGCAATTACCGCCCCATCAGTCTACTCTCAATCATCAGCAAAGTGATGGAAGGTGTTGTCGACAGTGCTATCCAGCAGCACTTACTCACCAATGCTCAGTTTGGGTTCCGCCAGGACCACTCTGCTCCAGACCTCATTACAGCCTTGGTCCAAACATGGACAAAAGAGCTAAATTCCAGAGGTGAGGTGAGAGTGACTGACCTTGACCTCAAGGCAGCATTTGACGGAGTGTGGCATCAAGGAGCCCTAGTAAAACTGAAGTCAATGGGAATCAGGGGAAAAACTCTCCACTGGTTGGAGTCATACCAAGCACAATGGAAGATGCCATGATGTGGAGATGCCGGTGTTGGACTGGGGTGGACAAATGTGAGAAGTCACACAACACCAGGTTATAGTCCAACAGCTTTATTTGAAATCACAAGCTTTCGGAGCGCTGCTCTTTCGTCAGGTGATGAAGGAGCAGCGCTCCGAAAGCTTGCGATTTCAAATAAAGCTGTTGGACTATAACCTGGTGTTGTGTGACTTCTCACAATGGAAGATGGTTGTGGTTGTTGGAGACCAATCATCTCAGCCCCAGGACATCGCTGCAGGCCTTCCTCAGGGCAGTGTCCTAGGCCCAACCATCTTCAGCTGCTTCATCAATGACCTTCCCTACATCGTAAGGGCAGAAGTGGGGATGCTTGTTGATGATTGCACAGTGTTCAGTTCCATTCTCAACTCCTCAGATAATGAAGCAGTCCACGCCCACATTCAGCAAGACCTGGACGACATTCAGGCTTGGGCTGATAAATGGCAAGTAACATTTGCGCCACACAAGTGCCAGGCAATGACTATCTCCAACAAGAGAGCATCTAACCACCGCCCCATGACATTCAATGGCATAACCATCACCGAATCCCCCACCATCAACATCTTGGGGGGGGTCATCATTGACCAGAAACTTAATTGGACCAGCCACATAAATACTGTGGCTACAAGAGCAAGTCAGAGGCTGAGTATTCTGTGGCGAGTGTCTCACCTCCTGACTCTCCAAAGCCTTTCCACCATCTACAAGGCACAAGTCAGGAGTGTAGTGGAATACTCTCCACTTGCCTAGTTGAGTGCAGCTCCAACAACACTGAAGAAGCTCAACACCATCCAGGACAAAGCAGCCCGCTTGATTAGCACCCCATCCACCACCTTAAACATTCACTCCTTCCACCACTGGCGCACCTTGGCTGCAGTGTGTACCATCTAAAAGATGCACTGCAGCAACTCACCAAGGCTTCTTCGACAGCACCTCCCAAATCCACGACCTCTACCACCTAGAAGGACAAGGGCAGCGGGTGCATGGGAGCACCATCACCTCCAAGTTACCCTCCAAGTCACACCATCC
This sequence comes from Somniosus microcephalus, assembly GCF_052327205.1. Taxonomy (NCBI): domain Eukaryota; kingdom Metazoa; phylum Chordata; class Chondrichthyes; order Squaliformes; family Somniosidae; genus Somniosus; species Somniosus microcephalus. The sequence continues at coordinate 65,060,947 of NC_140995.1, read as the reverse complement.
TGACTTGGAAATATATCGCTGTTCCTTCATAGTCGCTGGGTCAAAATCCTGGAACTCCCTCCCTAACAGCACTATGGGAGTACCTTCACCACGCGAACTGCAGCGGTTCAAGGCGGCGGCTCACCACCACTGTCTCAAGGGCAATTAGGGATGGGCAATAAATGCTGGCCTCGTCAGCGACGCCCACATCCAAGGACTGAATTTAAAAAAAACTTTTTATAATATGCTGATCAGAACTATACACAGTACTCCCAAGTGTGGTCTAACCAAGGTTCAATACAAGTTTAGCATAACTTCTCTACTTTTCAATTCTATCCATCTAGAAATAAACCCTAGTGCTTGGTTTGTTTTTGTTATGGCCTTATTGACCTGTGTCGCAACTTTTAGTGATTTGTGTATTTGTACTCCCAGATCCTTTTGCTCCTCTACCCCATTTAGATTCTTATTTTCCAAGTAATAAGTGACCACCTTTCTTTTCTTACCAAAATGTAATACCTCAAACTTGTTTTGAAATTATTTTGCCAATTATATGCCCATTTTGCAAGTTTATTAATATCTTCTTGTAATTTGTTGCAGTCCTCCTCAGGATTGAATATCTCCCCACCCTTCCCCCCCAATTTGGTGAATCCCACAAATTTTGAAATTGTGTTTTTGATTCCAAAGTCTAAATTCTAAGTCAAAGCCTTGTTTATGAGGGCAATATTTGTTCACAGGCAGATACTGAAGAGGGAAATTACATATAGTAACTTAATTCAGCAACAGTTAACTAAGTAACATGAATTAAGTCATGAACCATTTTGAAGAACTGCCTACCCTCTGTTGGGACAGCGGTGAAGGCAGATGGAGATAGAAAGCCAGGACTTTCACTAGGTTTTCCACCGCTGTAAGAATGCCGCATATACATGATCGATTTGATCTTTTCTTGAAAGATCTTGCCATCTGAAAGCCAAAACAAATTTAATGTATTTGTACACTCTACTTCATACCAAATTTTAAAAAAGCACATTATCCCCAGTGATAGCAATTTTTCATATATAATGTCTATTTAAACATTTTCACATATAATCTACATACAAAATTCATTCAGGGTTTAGACCTACTTTCAATGTGAAATAGCATATGTTAAATGTGAAAATCATTTTCATTAACAATGGGGTAAACCAGACAAACCGTATCTCCAAAATAAACGTTGTAACAGATATATGTTTTGTTGGTTTGCCTGGATGTGCTTTAATGTGCTATTGTGACCTCTAACCCAGCATGTACTGTACCAGTTGTTTTGGTGAAGAGCCTTAAGTTAGGAACTACAATATCAAGTCGACAGCACTGAGTCAGGAAACTGCAGAGAGAAAGCACTGAATCCAGAGAAACTAGATAGAGAGAATGTGGAGTCAAGGCAGGGTTGGCTTACAACAGACATTAGGATCAGTGCACTATAAGTGCATTACACTGTAACATGCACCTGGGCTTTGAGATGTAAAATGGTGTGCATTAGATACAAAAAGAAAATGACAGTAAACGGAATAGTTAAAAGGAGAAGGCAACTGGAAAAAAGTGTCAACATATCCCATGGACGAAATTCTCAGAGAAACAACAGAGGAGCTTGCCTATGACTGGTTTAGAAGCAAAAGTACTATTTCTGATTAGTATGTATACAAGAATGTCAGGACATCAGCAAAGCATACGGTCTTCAATTCAATATTAGGAAAAGAACTGTTTAGAAGGGGGTTTACTTTGTCATCTGTAAGCTTGTTGTATTTTTATGCACACTAATGCTATGGGACACTGAAGTAAGGTTAAGTACTTTACAATGAAATTCATTCTTTCTAAACCAATTTGCATTTATATAGCACCTCTAATGTAGGAAAACATCCCAAGGCGCTTACACTTACCTTCTTTTGAATCAGTTTACAGAAATAGCCCAAGAATAAAACGGTTTTGTATTGAGTTGCCATTTTACACAGACCAGCAGTCCTAATGCAGATCATAGGATGGCAAATAGGTCAGTTACTCAAACTTACTTCAGTCCTCTTGGCTTTGAAATTATACAGTAGGATACACGAGTATAATTGTTTAATTCATTCATCTGAAATTCCTCCCTGGATTTTTTTTTTTTTTTTAAGCAGAGGAGTTAATCCATTTACTTTCAACAGGTTAACAGCTCCACTAAAAATAATGGAGAGAGGAATTTCAGACAAATTTGTTAAGCTTTGGTACCCTAGTATCTCATGGTGTAATGACACGGTCCCTGGCTTTAAAGAGTCAGATTAATGGCAGATTTAGATATCTTAAAACAAGTTTCAATAGACCAAAAAGGTTTTAACAAGTACTGACTGATTTTATAGTACATGCTGCATAAAAGGAATCACTAATATTTTCATTTATATAGCCACTTTTCACGGTGAAATGTCTCAAAATGCTACACGCTACTAATTATTTTGTGAGTGAAGTGATTGTTATGTAGGTAAGTTCTGTGTGGCTGCTACATGTGAGAACACAAACCAAATAATTCATTATTCTCCATACCAGTGTCCTTTATGCTTAGATGTGTACATTAAACAGACTAAAAGCAGTATGCATTCCATTCACCTATATGAAGAGCAAAGTAAAAGCCTGGAGGGGTGTGGCAAACATAGGTGTTAGTGGGAGGATGTACTGCCAACAGAAAATTGTAAACCAGCTTCAGCAATTCCAGATCTGGTGGCGACCCAAGTACTTCCTCAATGATCTTCACAAACGATCTACAGACGTCCCGAGGGATTGATGTCAGGTGCTCATCTCGGTGCTCCTGAGAAGCCAGAATGGGGAAAGAGAGGAACAACAATGCAGATACGTTAACACAACATTATGACGCAGTATTCCCTTTTGTTTAGTCTAATGAAAAGCTATATTTATCTGAAACAGAATCTTTCCTGCACCCAATTCGGATAGTGTTAAAATAAATTCTACAAAATTCCACTGAGACATTATGCAGTGCTCTTGTATACCACTGAGCGTTCCACATGTCTGTGGATGGTATAACTATGTTACACACTTCACCAAGATATTATATTTCTGAAAATGTAGCAGCAGTACCACTGTGTGTTATAAAATCAATGTGAGAGAGCTTGGACTAAGCGGTGGCAGCACCGAGGCGGCAGATAAAAACAGCAGGAAACCAAGGCAGCGTGGACCTGAGCGGCAGCAGCATCGGAGGAGGCAGCAGGTAAAAGCAGCGGGAGACCAAGGCAGCGTGGACCTGAGCGGCAGCAGCATCGGAGGAGGCAGCAGGTAAAAGCAGTGGGAGACCAAGGCAGCGTGGACCTGAGCGGCAGCAGCATCGGAGGAGGCAGCAGGTAAAAGCAGTGGGAGACCAAGGCAGCGTGGACCTGAGCGGCAGCAGCATCGGAGGAGGCAGCAGGTAAAAGCAGTGGGAGACCAAGGCAGCGTGGACCTGAGCGGCAGCAGCATCGGAGGAGGCAGCAGGTAAAAGCAGTGGGGGACCAAGACAGCGTGGACCTGAGCGGCAGCAGCATCGGAGGAGGCAGCAGGTAAAAGCAGCGGGAGACCAAGACAGCGTGGACCTGAGCGGCAGCAGCATCGGAGGAGGCAGCAGGTAAAAGCAGTGGGAGACCAAGACAGCGTGGACCTGAGCGGCAGCAGCTCCGACGATTGCAACAACAACAAAAAACAAGGAGTGACGTCACAGGACAACAGGTAGGTGATTGGTTGGTGAGTAGTAACTTTTTTCTCTCTAAGCTAGGGCAGTGGTTTAAACTAGGAGCGGGAAACTATAATGTACTTTATTAAATTTATAACTTAAATAGTTAAACTAATTAATATAACTTTAAATAGTCGTTGAATAAAGACTTCAACTAATTAAATAAATAAAATAAGGTTAGACCAAGACATGGCAGAGCAGGTTGTGTGTCTGGACTGCGGTATGTGGGAGTTTGTGGACAGTGAGACTGTCCCGAGCGAACACGTCTGCAATAGATGCCTCTGTCTCAAATCTCTCCGGCTCAGAGTCATTGAGCTGGAGTGCGAGTTGGAGACACTCCGACACATAAGGGAGGGAGAGGAGTATCTAAACAGTTTGCTCCAGACATCGGTCACACCTCGTAGAGAGGTGCAGGATCAGAATGGGGTTGGTGTGACCGATAGTGTGCAGAGTAAGGGGAACCCAGGTAAGAAAGGGAACGAGGATCCACAGAAACTGATCCTATTCAACAGGTGCAATGTACTTGCTACCTGTGAGGATAGGATAAAGACTGTCGGAAGAACAGCCAGAATGCAGACCATGGCACTTTGGAGCAGGAAGCTGTCCTAAGGTAGGAGGAGAGGGAGTGTAATATGGTAGTTGTAGGGGATTCTATAATTAGGGGGACAGATAGCATCCTTTGTAAGCAAAATTAAGAGTCTCATATGGTATGCTGCCTACCTGGTGCCAGGGTAAGGGACATCTCGAACTGGCTTGAAAGGATATTGGAAAGGGAGGGGGAGGATCCAGTCATTGTGGTCCACGTTGGGACCAACAACATAGGGAAGAGCAGGCAAGAGGTCCTGTTTGGAGAGTACCAGGAACTAGGAGCTAAATTAAAGAACAGGACCTCAAGGGTTATAATCTTTGGATTATTACCTGAGCCACGTGCAAATTGGCATAGAGATAGCGGATTAGGGAAGTAAACACGTGGCTAAAGGGGTGGTGTGGGAAACGGGTTCCATTTCATGGGACACTGGCACCAGTATTGGGACAGGAAGGAACTGTACCGTTGGGACGGGATCCACCAGAGACCAGGGTCCTAGCGGAAATGATAAATAGGACGGGCACAAGGACTTTAAACTAGTAAATGGTGGGCGGGGGGGGGGGGGGGGGGGGGTGCTCAGGAGGAAATTGTTTTTGAACTACTATTTGTACTGCAAACAAAAGGGAAGAGAGTAGAGCAGCAGTCAGAAATTGTTCTTTAGGCACTACAGGTAAGGGGAAAACTAAAAGATGTAAAGTGATTAAACCGGGAGAGAGAAATAAGAAACATGTGAGTAAAACATCAGAGCTGAAGGACAGGCTAGGGTGTGTGGCCCAAATAAGCGTTCTTTATACAAACGTACGAAGTATATGGAATAAACTGAATGAACTGCAGGCATGAATTCAAATTGGAGGGTATGACATGGTAGCCATTACTGAGACATAGCTGCAAGGCAGTCAGGACTGGGAACTAAATATACCAGGTTATAAGGTCTACAGGACAGAGAGAGAAAATGGCAGAGGGGGAGGAGTAGCCTTAGTGATTAAGGGTGAAATCACTTCAATGTTAAGAGAGGACTTAGAGCGTTAAGCAGACAGTGGAGACCTTATGAGTTGAATTAAGAAATAGGAAAGGATCCAAGACTGTAGTGGGAGTTGTGTATAGGCCCCCTGGTAGCAGCTCTGAAGTGCTAGTGTATAAATGCAGAGATTAGACAAGTGTGTAGCAAAGGCAGCGTGGCTTTAATAAATTAACGTAAGTAAAATAACAGTAATGAAGAAAATAATGGCACTAAAGAGCGACAAATCCCCAGAGCCAGATGGTTTCCATCCCAGGATTTTAAAGAAAGTAGGTGAGCACATTGCAGATGCCCTAACTATAATCTTCCAAAGTTCTCTAGATTCAGGAACCGTCCCTTTAAATTGGGAAATTGCGCATGTCACTCCACTTTTTAAGAGGGAAACCAGGGAATTATAGATCAGTTACCCTAACATCTGTTGTCAGGAAATTGCTAGAGTCTATAATTAAGGATAGGGTGACTGAACATCTTTGTGTGAAAGGTAGGTCATGTCTGACAAACCTGATTAGTTACGTCTTCAAAAAATTCAAAGTAGTGGACAGGGGAATGTCTATGGATGTTATTTATATGGACTTCCAGAAGGCATTTGATAAAGTTCCACATAAGTAAGTGTTATCTAAAATAGAAGCCTACGGAGTGGAGGGCAAATTATTGACCTGGTTAGGAAATTGGCTGAGCAGCAGGAGATAAGAGAGTAGGGATAATGGGTAGGTACTCAAATTGGCAGGAGATGACTAGTGGTGTCCCGCAGGGATCTGTGTTGGGGCCTCAACTATTCACAATATTTATTAACAACTTAGGCGATGGCATAGAAAGTCATATATCCAAATTTGCCGATGATACAAAGATAGGTGGAATTGTAGGCAGTGTAGATGGAAGCATAAAATTACAAAGGATTATTGATAGATTAAGTGAATGGGCAAAACTGTGGCAAATTGATTTCAATGTAAGTAAATGTGAGGTCATCCACTTTGGACCTAAAAAGGATAGAACAGGGTACTTTCTAAATGGTGAAAAGCTAAAAACAGTGGTGGTCCAAAGAGACTTGGGGGTTCAGGTACATAGGTCATTAAAATGTCATGAACAGGTACAGAAAATAATCAAAAAGGCTAATGGAATGCTGGCCGTTATATCTAGAGGACTAGAGTACGAGGTAGAAGTTACGCTGCTGTACAGAATCCTGGTTAGACCACATCTGGAGTACTGTGAGCAGTTCTGGGCACCACACCTTATGAAGGATATATTGGCCTTGGAGGGAGTGCAGCGTAGGTTTACCAGAATGATACCTGGACTTCAAGGGCTAAGTTACAAGGAGAGATTACACAAATTAGGGTTGTATTCCCTAGAATTTAGAAGGTTAAGGGGTGATCTGATCGAAGTTTTCAGGATATTAAGGGGACCAGAGAGGGGTACATAGAGAGAAACTATTTCCACTGGTTGGAGATTCTAGGACTAGAAGGCATAGTCTATAAATTAGAACCAGACCTTCCAGGAGTGAAATTAGGAAACACTTCTACACACAAAGGGTGTTAGAAGTTTGGAACTCTCTTCTACAAACGTCAATTAATGCTAGATCAATTGTTAATTTTAAATCAGAGATGGAGAGCTTTCTGTTAACCAAAGGTATTAAGGGATATGTGCCAAAGGCGGGTAAATGGAGTTAGGTCGCAGATCAGCCATGATCTCATTGAATGGCAGAGCAGGCTCGAGGGGCTGAATGGCTTACTCCTGTTCCTATGTCTATCCTGTTTCAAAAGAGAAATTTGTGGTATTATAATAATAGCAAAATACTGTGGATGCTGGAAATCTGAAATAACAGAAAATGCTGGAAATACTCAGCAGGCCAGGCAGCATCCGTGGAGAGAGAAACAGAGTTAACGTTTCAGGTCTGGGACCCTTCATCAGAACTGGAAAAAGCTGGAGATGTAATAGATATTAAGCAGGTGCAGAGACGGGGGGGGGGGGGGGGGGGGGTTAGGAGGGGAGGAAGGAATTGAAAGAACATCCTGTAAGGGTTCCCCTTGCCCTCACCTTTCACCCCACCAGCCTCCACATTCAACGGATCATCCTCCGCCATTTCCGCCACCTCCAACGTGATCCCACCACCAAACACATCTTCCCCTCACCTCCCCTTTCAGCATTCCGAAGGGACCGCTCCCTCCGCGACACCCTGGTCCACTCCTCAATCACCCCCAACAGCCCTTCTCCTTCACCTGGCACCTTCCCGTGCAAGCGCAGGAGATGCAACACATGCCCTTTTACCTCCTCCCTTCCCACTGCCCAGGGCCCCAAACACCCCTTCAAGGTGAAACAACGATTTACTTGTACTTCTTGCAATTTAATATACTGTATTCGCTGCTCACGATGCGGTCTCCTCTACATTGGGGAGACCAAATGCAGATTGGGCGACCGCTTTGCGGAACACCTCCGTTCAGTCCGTAAGGGTGACCCTGAGCTTCCGGTCGCCTGTCACTTTAATTCACCGCTTCACGCCCACTCTGATCTCTCTGTCCTCGGCCTATTACATTGTTCGAATGAAGCTCAACGTAAGCTCGAGGAACAGCACCTCATCTTTCGATTAGGCACTTTGCAGCCTGCCGGACTCAACACTGAGTTCAACAATTTCAGATAATTATCCCTGCCCCCATTTTTCATGCTGTATGATTTTTGCCATTCCCATTTGCAACATTTTATCTTTCCTGCCTCTTACAAAAGTACAGGATGTTCTTTCAATTCCTTCCTCCCCTCCTAAACCACCCCCCTCCCCCATCTCTGCACCTGCTTAATATCTATTACATCTCCAGCTTTTTCCAGTTCTGATGAAGGGTCCCAGACCTGAAACGTTAACTCTTGTTTCTCTCTCCACGGATGCTGCCTGGCCTGCTGAGTATTTCCAGCATTTTCTGTTGTTATTTGCGGTATTATACATTGGTTCCATTATTCTTCAATTGCATTTGGAGGGGATATGTACTGACTCATGTTAAAATGAAAGCTGTCCTTTCTCTCATGGTCAAGCTACCTATGAGAAAGCATGCCAGATTATTTGATCTGGTAATTGATCAGATAAGGAGACACCATGTTTGCATGGCAAGTTCAGCATTAGCATTTTCTGGGTTTCTCAGGCACAGGGCATACATAATAAGTTACTATGTTCTGATTTTGAGTGACAATTCTGTTGACAGAAACTACCTGAAGTTGGGAATAAATATGACAAGCTTTTGCTAGTTTTGTAGTTCAGTTCTCCCAGTTCACATGCAACTGCTGACCTTCTAGGTGACAGAGGTAAAGGACAGTACGCTACATCACAGAGCAGCCGGTTTGAAGATTTAATTCCTATAAAATACTTGCTAGTCGCAACATGCCTGTTATAATAAATGTAGTGTTACTATCTCCCTTCAGTCTAAGTTACTTGTACTTAGATCTTGTGACATATGGTCCAGGACATCCTACAAACACCCAGTGGGCAAGAGGTTGTTCTTGCAAAGCAGAAGGAGATCTCTAATTTTCCCAGGCTGTATTGTGTTTGCTGATTTCAGTCAGGGCAGTAGTTTGGTCCCTGGCTGGGAGAGGGGAAAAAGTGCCAGGGTTCCCACTCCTGATTGCCATCCAGTGACTCCTGCTGGAAAATGCACTTGGGTGGATGTCAGGAGAGAACAGGATAGGGCTCAGCTGTGAAGTGTTCCACAATCAATGACCTGTCAACTCTCACTGTCTAGGGTCACATAAAAATTGGCAACTTGGAACTGTACCCCAGCAAGACTCAGGAAAACAGGAGAGAAAAGGGGGGAGGGACGGTTAAAATTTGGATGAAGTAATACAGTTCATACCTGAAGAACCTGGCAAGTCAAAAGGAAGCGATAAACCACTTGAGCCTTTAGAAGCTGTTTGACATTGAACATCTGCTTTGGATGATGGACTCTAATGAGCACTTCAAGAGCTGCCATCAGCGTTTCCCAGACACCATTCTGTTTTCAAAATAAATACACACACTATTGGTAGCTGCCTTGGTGAGATTAGAAAACTCACCCTTTCACTTCTTGATGAACAGAATGCAGCCTGCTCTTCACAACCATGGCTGAATAATCCCAGGATCAATTGGTTGCAGCACTCCATGAGTTTGAGCTGCCCGGTAATATTACTTAAAAAGGGCAATCCTTCCAACAGATCAGTAGTCTTGATTCCTCTTCAAATGGTGAGCTCCATACCGCAAATCAAACTTGAAAAAGGAGTACTTAATCTGAAGCATGCGTGGTTAGCTTACTCAACCCAGCTGTACTCAATTTTAATAATGCAAGCTGCACTGATAGGAGTACTCAAAGTTAAAACTGGCACATAATTCCCATCTAAAAACTCTTTTGGATGAAACTCAGGTACGCAAAAAAGTAAAAGAATAAATTAAACTGCATAAAGACCACATGGCGAACACCAATTTACTTGCAATCACAACGATTATATAATTTCAGAATCTTTTCTTCCATGGAAGATTTTGTTGTAATTGTTTGAAACAGAATGCAATGGAGCAGGAGTATGCTAGCTGTTGTCTTCATGGGCTGCTGATATGGGCTACATATAAAGTACTCCTATTAATTTTCATATATCGCAAATTGTTGATACTGACAGATCTTGGGAGTTCTGGTTTAGGATTTATCCACCAATGAGGCAACAGCGCTTTCCAACCCTCCAAGGCCACAAAATTCAAACAACACATAGCAGCTAATAAAAAATATAAGCACAAATAGAAGTGAGTTGCTTATGCTACAAAGGCCAGATTGCCAGGACACCCCTGCACTAGACCACTCTTAACAGGTTGGGGTTCTTTTCTCTCGAAAAGAGAAGGCTAAGGGGCGACTCGATAGAGGTCTTCAAATTATTACAGGGTTTGATAGGGTCGACGTAGAGAAGGTGTTTCCACTTGTGGGGAGACCAAAACTAGGGGTCATAAAGACAAGAGAGAGTCACTAATAAATCCAATAAGGAATTCAGGAGAAACGTCTTCAGTCAGAGTGGTGAGAATGTGAAACTTGCTACCACATGGAGTAGTGGAGGCGAATAGCATAGATGCATTTAAGGGGAAGCTAGATAAGTACATGAGGGAGAAAAGAATAGTAGGATATGTTGATAGGGTGAGATGAAGGAAATAGAGTTGGAACATAAACATCGGCATGGACCAGTTGGCCGAATGGCCTATTACAGTGCTGTAAATAATATGTAATTGCATATCTGAATAGTTTTTGCAACTGTAAAAAAAACATTTTTTTCCTGCTTCAAGGTTTTCCTTGCCATTCTTTGTCCAGATGGGGAGCAGCCAACCCAGATCTGTGCCTCTACAATCAACATTGCTTGATCTGGCTGTGTGACAGTTGCCTGATAAGACTCGCCCCTTTGATTTTCTCCAGAAATTCACAGAACCATGCAGCACAGAAGGTGGTCATTTGGCCCAACGTGTCTGCACCGGCTATTTGAAAGAGCTATCCAATTAATCCCACTCCCCTGCACTTTCCCCATAGCCCAGCAATTTTTTTTTCCTTTTCAAGTATATATCCAATTTCCTTTTGAAAGTTACTATTGAATCTGCTTCCTACACGGAAATTATATTCTGATTAAAATACTACAGTACCACCAAATAGGAGCGGCCCAAAGACTGGCAAAATGCAGGCGGGCGTGGCCAAGTCAGGAAACTCATGATAAATGGGAATTCTCAATCACAAACCCACATCCTACTGTTCTGTGGCATAATGCATTGCAGCACCATCCATAAAAGAAATAATAAAGGCAATGCTATTCTATTTGGTTGAATTTTGAGCAGACAGAAATTTAGACATTTGAAGATAGCATGGGAAGCAGGACAGTGAGAGAAAGGAGTAAAATTCAGGGAGATCGACAGAGAATCAACAGCTAAGCAGGTGACATTCGGAAATGTAAGGTGACAACAAACGTGATTAAAATGATGGGGAAAACCATTAAGTGTTTGGAAACAAATAGGCCTAGTGAGAAAGCATTGTTGGAGTATGGTAGCAATTGAAAAGCCAAACAAAATATTGGGGTGCAAAAGGTCCACAGAATATATATATCAAGGGAACATTTACTAACATCTTGTTAGTGAGAATACACTTGTGGTATTGTGTCCAGATGTAGTCAGAAAGACGTAGAGTTGCAACAAAGAATTCCAGGTTTCTAATCAATGAGTTGTAAAGGGACGAAGGAAGTTACATTTATTCTCATTAGAAACAGACACAGATTTGGAGCAGAAAATATGACTCAAACTTTTAAACTAACAGAGGGAATGAATAAGGTGGATATAGAAAGGCACTTTGTGTAAAACCTGAATTCAACCATCAAAGATCATTATAAATTGAGTGAAAATAAAACGCAAAATAAGGAATAACATCATACCTCGGATTCACTGACCTACAGAACTGACTAACACCTAACACAATAAACAACAACCCCACTAAAGCATCCAAAAGGGAATTTCTGATTAATTGAAGAGCAGAACAATAAAGGTGCGAATTATGCTCATAATTTTAAGAAAAGTCCCATCAGGAACTAGATATTTACAAGTTTTATGGAATGAGCACCCTCATCTCATTTTTTCTTCTCACTAGGTTTTTCAATAACAACAGGAAAGTTTATTTAACTGAGTAATATTTTATAATTGTTGTTCTGTGCAAATTGGAGTTCTGTTTCCAATCCAGAACTTATAACAATAGCAACAAATACAACAACAAAAAAATCAGAAAGTGGGGCAAAACCTGTGCTTTAGACCAGATCTTCCAATCCAGTAACAATTCCGACAGGAGCTTCACGTCCTGGATCACAGCACTGGATTCTGCATCAATCTCAAATTGACCCGTGGCCTCATTAAAGTTAAGGACTGGAGCACTGCAGCATCCATCGAGTAAAGTCTGAAAAATATTTTTAAAAGCATAAATTTAGCAATTCTACATACAACTGTCTGTACATGATCATAACTGACAACCTAGAAATTAAACATTTCCTGTATACGTACAGTATTCTAAGTTTTTTTTTAAAAACACAGATGCTATAGAAAATGATTTGAAGGCCATAATCTGAACCAGCTAACCACTATCTTATTAATTCGGAGAATTATATATGTATCTTATGGAGTAACAGCATAGTTTTGTCATACAGTACTTAGAGGAGAATACAATGGCACATTGGGATTATTAGTACACTAAAACACCTGCTGAGAACAAAGCTATTTTTGGGGGGTCAGGATAATTTGGGAATATGCCTGGTTCCGGGAGAGTCCTGTCTAGATAGAGAGGGGCCTTGCAGGGTTGGTTGTTGCCCTCTGTGGAGCTGTAGGGAGAGGCTGTTAATTTAAAGATAAATTGTCTTACTTCTCCTTCAATTTGTAATGTTTTCCATCTCCCTCTCTTTATTTTTCTGTTTACAGTTTCACATTTACTGTCTCCCTCTATCTCCCTGTCCATCACACATTCGTTTTCTTGTCATCTTTGTATCTCTCAAACTCTTTTTCTTTCCCTCTTTTTACAAGTCTTGCCTTCTCTCTATCTCATTTCCCTTGTGTAGTACCTCACATATATATAATTAATTTCTATGCTTAACCTTTTAAAGGCATAGGACATGCAGCAAGATGGCAGGCAACATGTCCTGGGATAGAAATGGGTCCTGGAACCAGTGAGCGACCATGCAGAAGCAGCTGCAACATGCGCAGGTGAAAGAGAAGTTGGGGCCTAAATCCTGGGCTGGGAGGAAGCAAGGACTGGAGTTGAGCTAGGATGCACCTCTAACTCAGGAAAGAGGTGGGGTTAATCTTCTTGTTGCTACAGAGACTGGGCTGGGAACCCAATGTGTATGGACACTTATAGAAGCTGCGGCAACACGCATGTGTGAAAGAAAAACTGGAGCTGGAGAGGGAAGGGGGAAAGATAGCGAGCGAGAGAAAAAGAGAGGCAAAAGAGAGTAAAGAGCGAGCGAGAGAGGAGAGAAACAAAAGAGAGAGAGACTGACTGATCAGGACATGGGGGCCTTGACTACCCATCAGCGATATTATCCACAGCGCTGCTTTTCACTTTTAACAAAAAGGAAACACAGCTAAGTCAGGTGGACTATACCCGAGTGGTAACATGGGCAAACTGACCATCATTACCAGACTATGTCTGACATTCAGTACCATTTTAATTAAAATGATGTTGAACTAATCGTGGGGTACATTGCAGCAAGAATATAGATGTAGAGAATACTTCCTACCTTTAAGATGTGGAAACCTACAATACATTTCATTTTGATGAGCACTTGGTGAATCATAGCATAGCCATGACAGCTCTCCATTTCCTGGATTCTCTGCTGGTTATACTTTGTCAAAGTAAGTATAACTTTCAGTGCTAGAGCTTGTGTCTTTTCACAGTCACTAATCTCTACAGACTAGAGAGAAAGAAAATACAAAATGTTTTATCATCTTCCAAACAGAAAGGCAACAGGTAATTTCTGAACTGTGTGCATACAGTTTATATCAGTAAAAGTAAATGCCAGCACTTATTTTCCAAATAACAAACAAAATGTTATCCTGCGAGTAGCTGAGCCATACATTGCAGGATGGATCGGGTTCAATGCCCAGTTTTTGCTGCGTTGGTTGCGCTCAATGCTTGATAGGGTCGTGGCTGTGGTGCGTGTATGTATGTGCATAGACATCATACACATACAATCAACTTGCTTGCTATGCCCACTGCGGTTGAATAGCCTGCTGCAAATCACCATCAAAGCTCATGCATGAACCCAGCTTCAACCACCATCCCATCAGAGAGAGGAGCCCTTTATCCCTCTCTGTCTGGGCTAGATTTGGACTCGGATCCCAGAGGGTGAAAGGACAGTGTTTGACCCACTGCCCCACCCATTCCCAGAATCAGAGAGAGGAGCTCTTCATCCCATGTTCAGCTGGATTTGCACAGTATCAGACAGTGAAAGGTCAATCTAACTTGGCACATTGTGTGACGTAATTGAGAACCAAAAAACAAAGAAACGGAATGAAATTGCCATGCCACATCTGCTTACACATTGTTTTGCTTAATAAACATCCTGCTGATATTTGTACAGGCGCAGGCAATGTCATGATTGTTCACACGTCAACACATCCCATAAATTCATGGTGTCACCACATCAATTGTAAAAATAGCAAATTTGAGGGTTTGACCAATCAGATAAGAGATAAGCATGCACACTGAACACCAAGACCGTGTGCCCGCCTGAGAGCCAGCTTCAACAGTGCCAGTGCTGCTCATACCTAGGTCACGCACTACACCCAATGGCAACTCAACAAATGGGGCGGGGGGGGTGGATGCTTTTGCACAGATTGGAATTAGTCATCGCAAGCCTCCAACTCTCCCCTCCCCAAGGCTATGGCGAAAGAGTGAGCGAGTGGGACAAAAACAGCAGTCATAGGCCGAATGACCTCCTTCTGTGCTGCAAGGTTCGATGAATAACAACTTGGAGGGTGAGCATCATCACGCTATTTCACCAGCCATACCAAACTCTGTGCTAACCCAATGTTAGGGTGGACAAGAATTGAAGCCCTGGGTGATTCTTCCCTCCCTAGTGCCATGGTGCGGAGCTAAACTGTAACTCCCCCGCACCCCCCCCCCCCAGTGATCCCATCTGAAATTAATTAACTGTGCACAGGAGCTGGCTCACTTCCACACTGGGCAATGCACTAATTAATTGCGCTGCTAAGGAGCTCATGCTATTTTTATAATTAAATTGACAAACACCTATTGCTAAGTAACTCAAGAATGACCATCTCTTACTCTGGCAAAGAGAAAGATGAATGCACCAGTTCCTCCAATTTTGTGCAAGATACGCTGAAGTTCTTGGTGTTCTAAAGGCTGCAAGCTCTTTAGTTGCTGGGGCTCCACCACATTGCTTTGGACATCCTTCAAGCTGAATGGTCTCTGTGATAATACAGTTCTTGTTTGACCTTTGAGTCGAATAACTGGCTCGTAGATCGTATATTGAGCAGGACATCTTGGGTTGTAAACAATAGCAAGACTATCCTGCAAAAAAAAAAATCACATCCATCAAGCTTTTGTGTGAAATATATATCAATGTTTCCTCTGTCACACATAAATCGAAGTATTAGCTGTACAAATTGGAGACTGATCTACAATTATCAACTAATAAACTATAAACTTACTGGATTGGCCAGATCCAGCCACTGGGAGGACAAGGTCAATAATTTGCTGCTAGGAAGTTTCCAAGGATAACCTGTGGCAATTCGCCCAGAGATTTTTCTCGCAACCTTTTAGTATTCATCTAAAGCCCTTCCCCTTGCTGCCTCTTATCCCCACCTTGAAAAGCCTCCTCAAAACCTACCTCTTTAACTACACCTTTGGCCAACTCCTCTAATTTTGCTCCTACTCTTGACCCCCAACAGTGTTACACCCTGGGATAGTCTTCCATGTTAAAGGCACAATATTCATGCAATTTGTTGTTGTTATTAAATAGCTAAACATGTGGCTTCACAGCAATAGGATTATTGAGTTCTGTACTAGAGCACCTGCTGGGAGCAAAGCATTGTATGTGTAAGTGCAGTCATGGTCATAAATCTTCCACCAGCACATTACAAAGTATTAAAAAGTATTTATAGCACAGAAACAGGCCATTTGGACCAACTAGCACATACGGGTGTTTATTCCCCACACGAGCCTCCTCCCACCCCTCTTCAACTAAACTCATCAACATATCCCTCTATACCTTTCTCCCTCATGTATTTATCTAGCTTCCCCTTGAATGTAACTGTGCTATTCGCCTCAACCACTCCCTGTGGTAGCAAGTTCCTCATTCTAACCACTCTCTGGGTAAAGAAGTTTCTCTTGAATTCCCTATTGGAGTTATTAGTGACTATCTTATATTTATGGCCCCTAGTTTTGGTCTCGCCTGCAAGTGGAAACATCTTCTCTACATCTACCCTATCAAACCCTTCCATAATCTTAAAAGATCTCTATCAGGTCACCCCTCAGTATTCTCTTTTCAAGAGAAAAGAGCCTGTTCAAACTTTCCAGATAGGGATAACCTCTCAGTTCTGGTATGATTCTAAGTGAATCTTTTTTGTACCTTCTCCAGTGCCTCTACATCCTTTTTACAATATGGAGACCAGAACTGTGCACAGTACTCCAAGGGTTGTCTAACCAAGGTTCTATACAAGTTTAACATAAATTCCTTGATTTTCAAATCTAGCCCTCTAGAAATGAACCGCAGTTTTGCTTTTTTTATGGCCTTAACCTGTGTCACTACTTTTATTGATCTGTGTATCTGTAACCCCAGATCACTCTGTTCCTCTACCCCATTTAGCCACTTATTTTCCAAGGAGTTTATGGAATCTTTATCCTTCCTACCAAAATGTATTACCTTGCACGTATCTATACTGAAGTTCATTTGCCGATTACACGCCCATTCTCCATGTTGGAGCTTTAAAGTTTTGTGCCTGGATGCTTCTTTTGGATGCTGGAGACATTTTTTTATTCGTTTGTGGGATGTGGGCGTCGCTGGCAAGGCCAGCATTTATTGCCCATCCCTAATTGCCCTCGAGGTGGTGGTGGTGAGCCGCTTTCTTGACCAGCTGCAGTCCCTGTGGTGAAGGTACTCCTACAGTGCTGTTAGGTAGGGAGTTCCAGGATTTTGATCCAGCGACGATGAAGAATCGGCGATATACTTCCAAGTCAGCATGGTGAGAGAGACTTGATGGGGAACTTGGAGGAGGTGGTGTTCTGATGCGCCTGCTGCCCTTGTCCTTCTAGGTGGAAGAGGTCACAGGTTTGGGAGGTGCTGCCGATGAAGCCTTGGCGAGTTGCTGCAGTGCACCTTTTAGATGGTACACACTGCAGCCACGGTACGCTGGTGGTGCAGGGAGTGAATGTTTAAGGTGGTGGATGGGGCGCCAATCAAACGGGCTGTATTCTCCTGGATGGTGTCGAGCTTCTCGAGTGTTGTTGCGGCTGCACTCATCCAGGCAAGTGGAGAGTATTCAATCACACTCCTTACTTGGGCCTTGTAGATGGTGGAAAGACTTTGGGGAGTCAGGAGGTGAGACACTCGCCGCAGAATACCTAGCCTCTGACCTGCTCTTGTTGCCACAGTATTTATGTGGCTGGTCCAGTTAAGTTTCTGGTCTCCAGGATGTTGATGGTGGGAGATTCGGCGATGATAATACCGTTGAATGTCAAGGGGAGGTGGTTAGACTCTCGCTCGTTGGAGATAGTAATTGCCTGGCAATTCTGTAGTGCAAATGTTACCTGCCACTTATCAGCCCAAGCCTGAACGTCGTCCAGGTCTTGGTGAATGCGGGCATGAACTGCTTCATTATTTGAGGAATTGTGAATGGCGCTGAACACTGTGCAGTCATCAGTGAACATTCCCATTTATGACCTTATGATGGAGGGAAGGTCATTGATGAAGCAGCTGAAGATGGTTGGGACTAGGCCACTGCCCTGAGGAACTCCTGCGGCTGTGATGATTGACCTTCAACCACCATAACCATCTTCCTTTGTGCTAGGTATGATTCCAGCCAGTGGAACGTTTTCCCCCCAATTCCCATTGACTTCAGTTTTACTAGGGATCTTTGATGCCACACTCGGTCAAATGCTGCCTTGATGTCAAGGGCAGTCACTCTCCCCTCACCTCTGGAATTCAGCTCCTTTGTCCATGTTTGGACCAAGGCTGTAATGACGTCGGGAGCAGAGTGGTCTTGGCGGAACCCAAACTAGGCATCAGTGCGCTGGTTTTTTGTGAGTAAGTGCCGCTTGATAGCACTGTCGATGACACCTTCCATCACTTTGCTGATGATTGAGAGTAGACTGATGGGGCGCTAATTGGCTGGGTTGGATCTGTCCTGCATTTTGTGGACAGGACATACCAGGGCAGTTTTCCACATTGTCGGATAGATGCCGGTGTTGTAGCTGTACTGGAACAGCTTGGCTAGAGGTGCGGCTAGTTCTGGAGCACAAGTCTTCATCACGATTGCCGGGATGTTGTCGGGGCCCATAGCCTTTGCTGTATCCAGTGCTCAGCCATTTCTTGATATCACGTGGAGCAAATCGAATTGGCTAAAGACTGGCTTCTGTGATAGTGGGGACCTCGGGAAGAGGCCGATATGGAACATCCACTCAGCACTTCTGGCTGAAGATGGTTGCAAACAGTTCAGCCTTGTTTTTTGCACTCATGTGCTGGACTCCATCATTGAGGAAGGGGATATTCATGGGGCCCCCTCCTCCCGTTAGTTGTTTAATGGTCCACCACCATTCACGACTGGATGTGGCAAAACTGCAGAGCTTTGATCTGATCAGTTGATTGTGGGATCGCTTAGCTCTGTCTATAGCATGCAGCTTCCGCTTTTTAGCATGCATGTAGTGCTGTGTTGCAGCTTCCCCAGGTTGGCACCTCATTTTTAGGTATGCCTGGTGCTGCTCCTGGCATGCTCTTCCACACTCCTTATTTAACTAGGGTTGGTCCCCTGGCTTGGAGGAAATGGTAGGGTGAGGGATATGCCAAGCCAGGAGTTTACAGATTGTGGTGGAATACAATTCTGCTGCTGCTGATGGCCCACAGCACCTCACGAATGCCCAGTTTTGAGCAGCTAGATCTGTTCTGAATCTATCCCATTTAGCACGGTGGTAGTGCCACACAACACGATGGAGGGTGTCCTCAGTGTGAAGACAGGACTTCATCTCCGCAATGACTGTGTGGTGGTCACTGCTACCAATACTGTCATGGACAGATGCATCTGCGACAGGTAGATTGGTGAGGTTTTCCCCTCGTGTTGGTTTTCTCACAACTGCCAGTCTGGGCCTGCGACAGTTATGTCCTTCAGTGGTGCTACCGAGCTACTCTTGGTGATGGACATTAAAGTACCCCACCCAAAGTATATTCTGTGTCCATGCTACTCTCAGTGCTTCTTCCAAGTGTTGTTCAACATGGCGGAGTACTGATTCATCAGCTGAGGGAGGGCGGTAGGTGGTGATCAGCAGGTTTCCTTGCCCATGCTTGACCTGAAGCCATGAGACTTCATGGGGTCCGGAGTCATTGTTGAGGACTCCCAGGGCCACTGCCTCCCGACTGTATACCACTGTGCCACCACCGCTGGTGGGTCTGTCCTGCCGGTGGGATGGTGATGGAGGAGTTTCGGACATTGGCTGAAAGGTATGATTCCGTGAGTATTGTGTGTCAGGCTGTTACATGACTAGTCTGTGGAACAGCTCTCCCAATTTTGGCACAAGTCCCCAGATGTTGGTGAGGAGGACTTTGCAGGACCGACTGGGCTTGGTGCGCCGTTGCCGTGTCTGTAGCCGGTGCCGAGGTCGATGTCAGGTGGTCCGTCCAGTTTCATTCTTATTATGTTTCGTAGCGGTTTGTTACAACTGAGTGACTTGCTAGGCCATTTCAGAAGGCAGTGAAGAATCAACCACATTGCTGTGGGTCTGGAGTCACATATAGGCCAGACCAGGTAAGGACGGCAGATTTCCTTCCCTAAAAGGACATTAGTGAACCAGATGGGTTGTTACGACAATCCGATAATTTCATGGTCACCATTACTGATACTAGCTTTTTATTCCAGAATTATTTAATTCACTGAATTTAAATTCCCCAGTTGCCGTAGTGGGATTTGAACTCACATCTCTGGATCATTAGTCCAGGCCTCTGGATTACTAGCCCAGTGACATTACCACTACGCTACCGTTTCCTTGTGCAGAGTTTACCTGTACATTTTTGTTCATCTTCTCACCTTTTTTCCTTTCCTGAAGGATTTGACTCCTTGCTGAGGCAGTTTCATGGACATCAGGTTCTTCTGATGCCCAAATGGCCATTCTGCATATGTGAGCCTTGACAGTGGTCAGCAGGCTATTTGACTCTGGAGGGCATCGCAGCAGAACTTGGTCCTGTCCACGCCCGACATCAAAACATGTACAATTTCAGCACAGGTTGCTGAATTGCAATCAGAAGTGGGAACTCTGGCTGAGATCTCTCTCTCACATGGCAGCTGTTAATCATTCGGCCATTGCCATTTACACTTCATCTAGAGTCATCTTTTGTTTCTTAACTTGTCCCATTACCATCTCCTTTTGCCTTGCACCATCATCCCTTTTGGCTCTTAATCTCTCCTGCCTTCCATCCTATCACAGACCTTCCCGTTTGTTCGTTCTTCCCTTCCCCCCACTCCCTGCCCCAACACTTGCTTAAAAATCTGTTAAATCTCCAGCTTTTTCCAGTTCTGACGAAGGGTCATCGACCTGAAACGTTAACTCTGTTTCTCTCTCTACAGATGCTGCCTGACCTGCTGAGTATTTCCAGCATTTTCTGTTTTTATTTCAGATTTCCAGCATCCACAGTATTTTGCTTTTGCACTTTATATTTGTTGGTTGTCTGGTTGCATTGTGATTAATATTCTAATCACTTATGTGGACGTACAGCAGGTCAGCGCCATAGAAAAGCCACTGCTCCTGCAGCCACCGCTATAGTGACATGCGGGATGGGCTAATATGTTGAAAAATTTAAAATTAATACAAATTGCATGAATAGATATGCCTCTTTCAGCTCACCCTGGGCTTTTGCATGTTTGTCGATGCATAACCATGTAACTGAATGACGTTTCTGAAGTGTTAATGCATTATTATGCTGTTACATAGAAACATAGAAGATAGGAGCAGGAGTAGGCCATTCAGCCCTTCGAGCCTGCTCCGCCATTCAACGAGATCATGGCTGATCATCCAAACCCTAGCACCCGGTCCCTACACCGACAGCCATCCCACCCAAGCCCTATCCCTGTAACCCCGTAACCACACGTATTTAATCCCCCCTAACACTAAGGGCCAATTTTTGTCATGGCCAATCAACCTAACCTGCACATCTTTGGACTGTGGGAGGAAACCGGAGCACCCGGAGGAAACCCACGCAAACACGGGGAGAATGTGCAAACTCTGCGCCCTATCATCCCTCTACTAACGGCCAGGCAGAAAGGTTTGTGCAAACTTTGAAGCACGCCTTGAAGGCATCGCAAGGTCAGGGCTCAATCCACCAACGTCTGAACAGCTTCCTGTTGTCCTACAGGAACGAGCCGCATGCCACAACCAAAACTTCCCCCGCTTCTCTCATGATGAAGAGACAGTTGCGGACAAGTTTTGACTTACTCAAACCTCCAAGGGCAGAACAGGTTGTCCATTGTCAACAAGCTCAAGTTGAAAAGAGAGAGAAAAGAGCCAAGGAGAGACGGTTTCACCCTGGAGAGCACGTCCTAGCTCGAAACTACAACACTGGACCGAAATGGGTTCCCGCTACGGTGATCGCGCAGACGGGCCCTGTGTCTTACACGGTTGAGACTACTGAGGACGTTGTCTGGAGAAGATACACAGATCAACTGTTGCTAGGAGCAGAGACAGCCAGAGGCTCCAACGGCTGGTTGGCCTGAACTGTTTCCGGATGATACCGCAAACCAGCATCCTTTGCCACAGTGCTCTTCTCCAACACAGGAAGTCAAAGAGACTGTTCCACCTGTGCAAACTCCTGACTTTCAACTGTGACAGGCACCTTCTCCATCCAGGCCTGTATCAATACCTACTGCTGTGGAAGCCAGCGATGACCGCCGGTATCCTGTCAGAGAGCGGCGGCCTCCAAGACGCTTGGATCTGTAGGCTTAGTGACTTACCCACAAGACTGGGGCAGAATAAACCTCAGGGTAAAGTCAGGGTTTGAGGCAGTCTACCTCTACCCTAGGTTCGTTGAGTGCATTGAAAGTAACTTACCTGTTGAGGAATAATGTGGACCTTCCATTTAAGAGGGGAGGAAATGTTATGTATTGTGTGTTCCATTGTGTGTTCTCCTCCCACCTGTGGTGGCGCTGTCACAGGAGATAAATGGTTCGGCGTTCTCTGTTAAGTTTAGCTCTCTTTGTTCGGAACTTTCCAGAACTTCCTTTCCTTCCAATAAAGCACTTCATGTTTGAATCTCAGGGTTCTGAGTCCTAAATTGTGTCTAGGTAGAAAGGTACCGACACAACATGACCCACCTCTTTGACCAAGCTATCAGTCACCCATCCTAATTGCTTGATGTCGGTTTTCCTTACATCTATGTGTGAAGCGCCTTGAGACGTTTCTTTTCATTAAAGGCACTTTATAAATGGGAAGCCATTGTTGTGATTGAGTTACGAACAGGGACAGGGTCACTGGCAAGGCTTGGAAGCTAAGCAGAGCCAGGCCTGGTTAGTACCTGGAGGGGTGACCATCAGGGAAGACCAGGTGCAGAAAGTCACGGAAGGAGCCCCGAGGGGGGGCGGTTGGTGAGGTGGTCACAGAAGGAGGAGCGGCTGGTGAGCAGGCCCGGGCGTTGGGCTGAAGATTGTCAGACAGGAGGAATGGTGGAAATGGAATGGCTTTGCTTCTCCCAGTCATGGGAGCTTGCAAGATCACATTTTGTTGTTCATGTACTTGTGCAATGACAATAAAGTTGAAATATTATTAACTCTGTTGGACGGAGTATCAATCAGGAAATAGTTGAGGCTTGTGATAAGGGAACATCTATAATTATGGGGGATTTTAACTATCATATTAATTGGACAAATTGAGGATGAGTTCATTGAGTGTATTAGGGATGGGTTTCTTGAGCAGTATGTAACTGAACCGACCAGGGGGCAAGCAACCTTAGATCTGGTCCTGTGTAACGAGATGGGATTAATTAAAAATGTCCTAGTAAAGGAACCCCTTGGAATGAGTGACCATAACATGGTTGAATTCCATATTCAATTAGAGGGCGAGAAGGTTGGATCTCAAACAAGCGTGCTAAGCTTGAATAAAGGAGACTATGAAGGTATGAGAGCGGAATTGAGTAGAGTGGATTGGGAAAATAGATTAAAGGGTAAGACGATACACGATCAGTGGTGTACATTCAAGGAGTTATTTTACAACTTCCAAAAAATATATATTCCACTGAGAAGAAAAGGGTGTAAAAGAAAAGACAGCCATCCGTGGCTAAGTAAAGAAATTAAGGATAGTATTCGACTAAAAACAAGGGCATATAAGGTAGCCAAATCTAGTGGGAGGATAGAGGATTGGGAAAACTTTAAAAGACAGCAAAAAATAACAAAAAGATTATGAAAGTAAATTAGCAAAAAATATAAAATCAGATAGTAAGAGTTTTTATAGTTATATAAAAAGAAAAAGGGTGGCTAAAGTAAATGTTGGTCCCTTAGAGGATGAGACTGGGAAATTAATGGTGGGAAATATGGAGATGGCAAAAACACTGTGATATACCTATCAATTCCTCCAATAAAAGGCGAAGAGTTACGAAGGTGACTAAAGGTTTTTATTGACTAAATAACAGAGCCCACTCTCGTGGGTGATCCGATCCAAGCAGGAGGAATACCAGCCAGTCGCTCACCTTTATACCTGGCCTGGTGGGTGGAGCCAAGGCGGAGTCGGCAGTGGTCATCCCAGGTATAGCAGTGTGGCAAGAGGCGACCTCGTACCGTGATACAATAGTGGTCAGTGATACAGTTATAACGAACAGTGGTGAACAGTGCTAACTACTAACAGTGATACAATAGTGAACGTGGTTTACCACATTCACCCCTTGTTTAGAATTAAGTCCGGCGGGGTGAAGTGTACTACCAATTCTGGTAGGTCAGTCTGTCCGGAGGCTTCGTAAGCCTCTCCGATCGCCGCAGCGGTGGTGTTGCCTTATCCGGTGCTGGTGCCTTATCCGGTGTTGATGCTGGTGTTTGCGTGGTCGGCGAGGGCTCGTGGGGTTCCGGCATGCCGTCTACCTGGACTGAGGTTGGGGGGAGTGGTGGCGGTGTTTCCGGATCGGCTGAGGGTGCGAGGTCTCGTAGGGAGACAGTGTCCTCCCGCCCGTCTGGGTACGCCACGTAGGCGTACTGGGGGTTGGCGTGCAGGAGGTTCACCCTCTCGACCAGGGGGTCCGTTTTATGGGTCCTCACGTGTTTCCGCAGCCAGACCGGCCCCGGGGCGGTCAGCCAGGTTGGTAGAGTGGTTCCCGTAGTCGACTTCCTGGGGAAAACGAACATTCGTTCATGGGGGGTGGTGTTAGTGGCCGTGCAAAGTAATGACCGGATGGAGTGCAGCGCTGTCGGGAGGACTTCTTGCCAGCGGGAGGTTGGGAGGCCCTTAGACTTTAAGGCTAAGAGGACGGCCTTCCATACCGTCGCGTTCTCTCTTTCCACCTGACCGTTACCTCTGGGGTTGTAGCTGGTGGTCCTGCTTGCTGCAATACCTCTCTCTAGGAGGAATTGCCGGAGTTCCTCGCTCATGAAGGAGGAGCCCCGGTCGCTGTGTATATAGTTCGGGAACCCGAACAAGGCGAAGAGGGCATTCAGGCACTTAATGACCGTGCTACTGGTCATGTCGGGGCAGGGGAAGGCAAAGGGGAAACGGGAGTACTCATCAACGATGTTGAGGAAGTACACATTACGGTCAGAGGACGGGAGGGGCCCCTTAAAGTCGATGCTCAGGCGCTCGAAGGGGCGGGTGGCCTTGATCAGGCTTGCTCGGTCCGGCCTATAGAAGTGCGGTTTGCACTCCGCACAGGTCTGGCAGTTCCTGGTCATGGTCCTGACCTCCTCGATGGAGTAGGTCAGGTTGCGGGCCTTAATGAAATGGTAGAGTCTGGTGACTCCGGGGTGGCAGAGCTGGTCGTGGAGGGTCTGAAGCCTATCGATATGCGCGCTGGCGCATGTCATTCGTGAAAGGGCATCAGGGGATTCGTTCAGCTTGCCTGGCCGGTACAAGATCTCATAATCGTAGGTGGAGAGCTCGATTCTCCATCTCAAAATCTTGTCATTCTTGATTTTGCCCTTCAGCTTGTTATTAAACATGAAAGCCACCGAACGCTGGTCGGTGAGGAGGGTAAATCGTTTGCCTGCCAGGTAGTGCCTCCAGCGCCGTACTGCCTCCACGATCGCCTGGGCCTCTTTCTCGACCGACGAATGTCGGATCTCGGGGCCCTGTAGGGTCCTTGAGAAGAAGGCCACTGGCCTCCCCTCCTGGTTTAGGCTGGCGGCTAAGGCGAAGTCGGATGCGTCGCTCTCCACCTGAAAGGGGATGGACTCGTCCACTGCGTGCATCGTGGCCTTGGCTATGTCTCCCTTAATGAGGGAGAAGGCCGCGCACGCCTCCTCCGTGAGGGGGAAGGAAGTGGCTTTCAGGAGGGGTCTGGCTTTGTCCGCGTAATTGGGTACCCATTGGGCATAGTAGGCGAAAAGCCCCAGGGTTCTCCTAAGTGCTTTAGGGCAGTGGGGGAGGGGTAGCTCCATGAGGGGGCGCATTCTTTCTGGGTCGGGGCCGATGATTCCGTTCTCCACTACGCAGCCGAGGATGGCAAGGCGCGTGGTGTTAAACACGCATTTCTCCTTATTGTAGGTGAGGTTCAGCCGTTGAGCCGTACGGAGGAATTTCTCCAGATTCGCGTCATGTTCCTGCCGGTCGCGGCCGCAGATAGTGACGTTATCTAGGTAGGGGAATGTAGCCTGCAGTTCGTTCTGGTCAACCATCTGGTCCATCTCCCTTTGGAAGACCGAGACCCCATTAGTGACACCGAAGGGGACCCGAAGGAAGTGGTATAGGCGCCCATTCGCCTCGAAGGCGGTATACTGGCGGTCCTCAGGGTGGATAGGGAGTTGGTGGTAGGCCGACTTCAGGTCGATGGTCGAGAATACTTTATACTGTGCAATCTGATTGACCATGTCAGATATGCGGGGGAGGGGGTATGCGTCCAGCTGGGTATATCTGTTTATGGTCTGGCTGTAGTCGATGACCAGGCGGTTTTTATCGCCGGTCTTTACGACTACGACCTGGGCACGCCAGGGGCTGCTGCTCCCCTCGATAATGCCCTCTTTCAGGAGGCGCCGCACCTCAGAGCTAATGAAGGCTCTGTCCCCGGCGCTATACCGCCTGCTCTTGGTAGCGACGGGTTTGCAGTCAGGGGTAAGGTTAGCAAACAGAGAGGGTGGCGGGACCTTGAGGGTGGAGAGGCTGCAGGTGTTACGCGGTGGGCGGTTTAACGTTTGCTGGTTGTTGACTGTGAGTGGGGGGAGGGGTCCACCGTATGCTAGGGTTACGCTTTGGAGGTGGGATTGGAAGTCCAGCCCTAGTAGGACGGCAGCGCAGAGATGGGGGAGGACGAGGAGTTTAAAGTTTTTATACTCCGTGCCCTTAACCGACAGGGTCACGACACAGTAGCTGCTGATGTCCGTGGCGTGGGACCTCGATGCCATCGAGATTCGGCTGCGCGTTGGTAGGACAGAGAGGGAGTAGTGGCTCACCGTGTCTGGGTGGATGAAGCTCTCCGTGCTTCCGCTGTCGAACAGGCAGGTCGTGGCGTGGCCGTTCACTTTGATGTCCATCATTGACTTGGACAGATGGTGCGGGCGGGCTTGGTCCAGGGTGACGGAAGCTAGTGTGTAGCTGAGCGAGTCGTTGTCATCTGCGGGCGAGGCGGTCGGGCGTGGTGAGTAAAATGGCGTCTCCCACGAGGTAGGGCCCCATGAGGCACTATTGGGGTCGGTTGCCTTAATCAAAGATGGCCGCCCCCATGACTCATGTGTGGGGATGCTGGCCTCAGTTGCCCTAAACGAAGATGGCCGCCCCCATAGTTCGCATGCGGCACTGCTGGCCTCTGAGGATCCGCTCCTGCAGGCCTTGGAGAAGTGGCCTTTCTTCAGGCAGGTTTTGCATATGGAGTTCTTGGCTGGGCAGCGCGACCTCGGGTGCTTCTCCTGGCCACAAAAAAAACAGCCGGCGGCCCAATCGCGGATGCCCGATGTCGGGGCCGGTGCCGGGGGTGGCGGGGCCGGTCGGGTCCGGGACGCCGACGTAGGTCCCGGGGGCGGCGCTGGGAAGGGTGCTGTGGTAGGGGTCGGGCCCGAGTCCCAGGGTCGCGAGCAGTACCTGGTGAATGCTTCCTGATCTTGGTGGGCCACTTCCAGGGAGATAGTGAGGGCTTCAGCTTTTTCCATGCTGAGGTCTTTAGCTTCCAGCAGTCTTTGCCGTGAGTACTCGGACCGTAGGCCTTTCAGGAATGCGTCGCGGATATTATCTTCAGTATTTTCGGCTGCCGACACCGATTTAAAGTCACAGTTCCTGGCGAGTGCATATAGCGCCTGTGAGAATTCGGCTACTGATTCTCCTGGCTGTTGCGGCCGTGATCTTAGGAGGTGCCTAGCGTACATGTAGTTTACCGGGGTCCGGTACTTCTGTTTCAGCAGGTTGATGGCGGTCTCGTAGGTAGTCATGTCCTCGATGAGAGTGTATACTCTCGGGCTCAGTTGTGCCTGCAGGACACTTAGTTTGGATGCCTGAGGGACGCTGGATTCTCTCAGGTATGATTCGAAGCAGACCAGCCAGTGTTTAAAGTCTGCGGCTGAGTTTGCTGCTCGTGGGTTCAGGTCCAGGTACGGCGGTCTGAGGGCTCGCAGCCAAGCTGGCTGGTGTGGCTGTGCTCCTGGGAGCTGCGCTGGTGGCTCCTCCGCCGGTTGTGACTCGTTGTCGGACATCATTAAATTTAGTCAATAAAATTGATATACCTATCAATTCCTCCAATAAAAGGCGAAGAGTTACGAAGGTGACTAAAGGTTTTTATTGACTAAATAACAGAGCCCACTCTCGTGGGTGATCCGATCCAAGCAGGAGGAATACCAGCCAGTCGCTCACCTTTATACCTGGCCTGGTGGGTGGAGCCAAGGCGGAGTCGGCAGTGGTCATCCCAGGTATAGCAGTGTGGCAAGAGGCGACCTCGTACCGTGATACAATAGTGGTCAGTGATACAGTTATAACGAACAGTGGTGAACAGTGCTAACTACTAACAGTGATACGATAGTGAACGTGGTTTACCACACACTGAATGAATATTTTACATCAGTCTTTACAGTAGAAGACACGAAGAATATCCCAACACTGGACAAACAGGGGGCTAAAGGGGGGGGGGAGGAGCTAAACACGATCAAAATCACTAAGGAAGTGGTACTCGGTAAAATAATGGGACTCAAGGCGGATAAATCACCTGGACCTGATGGCTTACATCCTAGGGTCTTGAGGGAAGTGGCGGTAGGGATTGTGGATGCATTGGTAATAATTTTCCAAAATTCCCTGGACTCGGCAAAGGTCCCGGCAGACTGGAAAACTGCTAATGTAACACCCTTATTTAAAAAGGGCAGTAGACAGAAGGCTGGAAACTATACCGGTTAGCCTAACATCTGTGGTAGGTAAAATTTTGGAGTCCATTATTAAGGAGACAGTAACAGGACATTTGGATAATCATAATTTAATAGGACAAAGTCAGCATGGTTTTATGAAGGGGAAGTCATGTTTGACAAATTTGCTGGAGTTCTTTGAGGAAGTAACGTATAGGGTGGATAAAGGGGAACCAGTGGACGTAGTGTATTTAGACTTCCAAAAGGCATTTGACAAGGTGCCACACAAAAGATTATTGCTCAAGATAAAAAAATCACAGGATTGGGGGTAATATTCTGGCATGGATAGAGGATTGGCTATCTAACAGAAGGCAGAGAGTTGGGATAAATGGTTCATTCTCAGACTGGCAATCAGTAACTAGTGGTGTTCCGCAGGGGTCAGTGCTGGGTCCCCAACTCTTTACAATCTATATTAACGATTTGGAGGAGGGGACCGAGTGTAACATATCAAAGTTTGCAGATGATACTAAGATGGGAGGGAAAGTAGTGAGTGAGGAGGACATAAAAAACCTGCAAGGGGACATCGACAGGATAAGTAAGTGGGCAGAGATTTGGCAGATGGAATACAATACTGGAAAGTGTGAGGTTATGCACTTTGGCAGGAAAAATCGTAGAGCAAGTTATTATCTTAATGGCAAGAAACTGGAAAGTACTGAAGTACAAAGGGATCTGGGGGTCCTGGTGCACGAAACTCAAAAGGTTAGTATGCAGGTGCAGCAAGTGATTAAGAAGGCCAATGGAATGTTGGCTTTCATTGCTAGGGGGATAGAATATAAAAATAGGGAGGTATTGCTTCAGTTGTACAAGGTATTGGTGAGACCGCACCTGGAATACTGCGTACAGTTTTGGTATCCATACTTAAGGACATACTTGCTCTCGAGTCAGTATAAAGAAGGTTCACTCGGTTAATCCCGGGGATGAGGGGATGGACATATGAGGAGAGGTTGAGTAGATTGGGACTCTACTCATTGGAGTTCAGAAGAATGAGAGGCGATCTTATTGAAACATATAAGATTGTGAAGGGGTTGGATCAGGTGGATATGGGGAGGATGTTCCCGATGATGGGTGAAACTAGAACTAGGGGGCATAGTCTTAGAATAAGGGGCTGCTCTTTCAAAACTGAGATGAGGAGGAACTACTTCACCCAGAGGGTGGTAGGTCCATGGAATATGCTGCCCCAAAAAGCTGTAGAAGCTACATCATTACATAAATTTAAAACAGAAATAGACAGTTTCCTAGAAGTAAAGGGAATTAAGGGTTACGGGGAGCGGGCAGGAATTTGGACATGAGTCTAGGTTCGGATTGGTCATGGCCCTGTGGGTAGCGGAGCGGGCCCAGGGACCGTGTAGCCTGATCCTGCTCCTATTTCGTGTGTCTAATTCTGTTAGATTCAGGAGATGGTTCTGTGATAGTGGATTGGCGGTTAGGATCAGATCAGCCATGATCTTATTGAATGGCGGAGCAGGCTCGAGGGGCCGATTGGCCTACTCCTGCTCCTATTTCTTATGTTCTTATGATTCAGGTTTACGTCTATGAATCTTGCCGATGCTATTGGGGAAATGTACTGTGCGGATGAACAATGATTCCCCACGAATAAGGAGGGGGATGAGGGGAGTAGAATGGCGAGTAAGTCATTTTAGGCACTATTGACAGCAGAGAAATTCTTACATACACAAATAAATGCTCCCACAGGGACAACTCACCATCACTGAGCAGATGTCAGGAGCAATGAGCTACGGAAGATCCTTGCTGGTTGTGTTTTTTGGTATAAATTGTTCATAACTAACTACACCAGGGCACACTGAATCCTCGAGTAATGCGGGGAAATCAAAAAGACAAAAATACATTTTAAATCGGGACCAATTTTCCTGACCTTGACCGCCAGGGAATGACCAGGAAGAAGGGGTGGCAGATATCTGTTACACCAGGTTTCTGCTCTCTTGCATAGCTCTGGGATTTCTGGGGGCTCCCGGTGGAGCCTCTGCCCCGCAATAGGCCCAACGTAGCTAAGCTAAATGAGGTTGGAGGTCCTTGTGCCTTTTTTTTGTGCAGTTATGGTGATGGGATGCCAAGACACTGGGCACTCTCTAAAGCTGGTGTTGAGCTTCAGCTGGGAACTCCCCTCTGGCTGCAGTATCTAAAGGGGCCCAGTAGCACAATGAAGGGGAGCCCCAAGGTAAATTTAAAAATCTTTGAGCACTTACCAAGTAGATCTTCCGGCCTTGGGCCTGTCCAGCAGTAACCAAACGGCCTCAAGGATGGTGGCCCTGAGCATGGCCTGGGAAAGGAAATACGACTGCAGGCACAGCAAACTTTGGGTATGCTGACCCCGTCCAGCACCAGGGAAGATTGGGCCGTGAAAATCTACTCCAGAGAGTTTTAACAATGAATTGTTTATCGCACACTTAAGACCTGGTTATATTGCGTGTGTGCTGAGAAGTGTGTGAGTGAGTGTGTTCAAGAGGGATAGAAACATAGAAACAGAGAAGATAGGAGCAGGAGTAGGCCATTCGGCCCTTCGAGCCTGCTCCGCCATTCAATGTGATCATGGCTGATCATCCAAACTCAGTACCCTGTCCCCGCCTTTTCCCCATATCCCTTGATCCCTTCAGCCTCAAAAACATATCCAACTCTTTCTTGAATATATTTAATGAACTGGCCTCCACCGCCCTCTGTGGCAGAGAATTCCACAGGTTCACCACTCTCTGGGTGAAGAAATTCCTCCTCATTTCAGTCCTAAATGGCTTACCCCTTATCCTTAGACTATGACCCCTGGTTCTGGACTCCCCGGCCATCAGAAACATCCTTCCTGCATCTAGTCTGTCCAGGCCTGACAGAATTTTATAGGTTTCGATGAGCTCCCCTCTCAATCTTCTAAACTCCACTGAGTATAAGCCCAATCGACACAATCTCTCCTCATACGTCATTCCTGCCATCCCAGGTATCAGCCTGGTGAATCTTCGCTGCACTCCTTCCATGGCAAGAACATCCTTCCTCAGATAAGGCGACCAAAACTGCACACAATACTCAAGGTGCGGTCTCACCAAGGCCCTGTACAACTGTAGCAAGACATCCTTGTTCCTGTACTCGAACCCTCTTGCTACGAAGGCCAACATACCATTTGCCTTCTTAACCGCCTGCTGCACCTGCATGCTTACCTTCAGCGACTGGTGCACAAGGACACCCAGGTCTCTTTGCACTTCCCCTTCTCCCAATCTATTGCCATTCAAATAATAATCTGCCTTCCTGTTTTTGCCACCAAGTGGATAACCTCACATTTATCCACATTATAGTGCATTTGCCATGTTTCTGCCCAATCACCCAACCTGTCCAAATCGTACTGGAGTTTCCCGACATCCTCCTCGCAGCTTACCCTCCCGCCCAGCTTTGTGTCGTCTGCAAATTTGGAGATATTACATCCAATTCCCTTGTCCAGATCATTAATATATATTGTGAACAGTGATGGAGGGAGCGGGCTAGAGAGAGAGGCATGCAGAGACCAAAGTCCATCTAGTTGGCCTTTTACTATCCTGGTAGTCACTCAATACAATGATAATGGAGTTGCTGGCTAATCATGACAATCAATCTCTATCGATTAGTCTACAACAGACCCAGGAGGTGGCAGGGTAAACCCCAGTGGTGGAAAGCATTGGGAACCAGAGTTAACTGTTCCTCCCAAGCATGTTATACTTACCAGGTGCCAGGTCTCAAATTATTCACATACTGGATCCCAAAATGTTACGAATGCGTACTGGATTAGTGAGTTTCTAATCACTTTAGTATAGTGCACCCTCTAGTGCAGAAATGAAGCTCGGATTACAATCTTATAGGGTTTTAAATTTTATTTTTCCTTTTTCTCCACTCCTCTTTTCTGCTGAAGTAACTGGCTTAGTTTTTTCCAACTGGTGATATATTAACCCCAACAGTAACTATTTACATACGGGTTACTGCCAAGGTTAGAAGTGCCATCATGCCTGTGCCGGCTCTTTGAAAGAGCTATCCAATTAGAGCCACTCATAGAAACAGGAGGAGGCCATTCAGCCCCTCGAGCCTGCTCCGTCATTCAATGAGATCATGGCTGATCTGCAACCTAACTCCATGTACCCGCCTTTGGCCCATATCCCTTAATACCTTTGGTTAACAGAAAGCTATCAATCTCCGATTTAAAATTAACAATCGATCTAGCATCAATTGCTGTTTGTGGAAGAGAGTTCCAAACTTCTACCACCCTTTGTGTGTAGACGTGTTTCCTAATTTCACTCATGAAAGGTCTGGCTCTAATTTTTAGACTATGCCCCTAGTCCTAGAATCTCCAATCAGTGGAAATAATTTATCTTTATCTACCCTCTGTTCCCCTTAATAAATGAAAACTTCAATCAGATAATCCCTTAACCTTCTAAATTCTAGGGAATACAACCTTAATTTGTGTAATCGCTTCTCGTAACTTAACCCTTGAAGTCCAGGTATCATTCTGGTAAACCTACGCTGCACTCCCTCCAAGGCCAATATATCCTTCCCAAGGTGTGGTACCCAGAACTGGTGTGGTCTAACCAGGGTTTTGTATAGCTGCAGCATAAATTCTACCCCCTTGTATTCCAGTCCCCTAGATATAAAGGCCAGCATTCCATTAACCTTTTTGATTATTTTCTGTACCTGTTCATGACATTTTAATGATCTATGTACCTGGACCCCCAAGTCTCTTTGGACCACCACTGTTTTTAGCCATTCACCATTTAGAAAGTACCCTGTTCTATCCTTTTTAGGTCCAAAGTGGATGACCTCACATTTGCTTACATTGAAATCCATTTGCCACAGTTTTGCCCATTCACTTAATCTGTCGATATCCCTTTGTAATTTTATGCTTCCATCTACACTGCCTACAATTCCACCTATCTTTGTGTTATCGGCAAATTTGGACATATGACTTTCTATGCCATCATCTAAGTCATTAATAAATATTGTGAATAATTGAGGCCCCAACACAGAGCTCTGTGGGATACCACTAGTCACCTCCTGCCAATTTGAGTATCTACCCATTATCCCTACTGCCTATCTCCTGCCGTGGTGTGGAGATGCCGGTGTTGGACTGGGGTGGACAAATGTAAGAAATCACACAACACCAGGTTATAGTCCAACAGCTTTATTTGAAATCACAAGCTTTCGGAGTGCTGCTCCTTCATCAGGTGAAGTGGAGAGATGCATAAAGACACAGCTTATATAGTCAGAGAATAATGCCAGATGATTACAGGTAATCTTTCTAACTGCCATTTATCACACCTCGGCAGAGAGATAATCACAGCAATCAAAGGTGTGAATGGTGCCCAAACAGGTCAGTCAGGAAAACATTACATCAAAGAACAATGAGGTGGGGTCACCAGGGGTCAAATGTTGCAGATGCTGGGGTCTGTATGAAAAACAAAAAACAAACAAAAAAAACGTGTTTTTTTTGCTGGAAATCACAGCAGGTCCGGCCGCATCTGTGTAGAGAGAACAAGCCAACGACGACTCGAGTCTGGATGACTATGTCAGATGGGGTTACATGCACCTCATTGTTCTTTGATGTAATGTTTTCCTGACTGACCTGTTTGGACACCATTCACACCTTTGATTGCTGTGATTATCTCTCTGCCGAGGTGTGATAAATGGCAGTTAGAAAGATTACCTGTAGTCATCTGGCATTATTCTCTGACTATATAAGCTGTGTCTTTATGCATCTCTCCACTTCACCTGATGAAGGAGCAGCGCTCCAAAAGCTTGTGATTTCAAATAAAACTGTTGGACTATATCCTGGTGTTGTGTGACTTCTTACATTTATCTCCTGCCGCTCAGCCAATTTCCTAACCAGGTCAATAATTTGCCCTCAATTCCGTGGGCTTCTACCTTAGTTAACAGTCTCTTATGTGGGACGTTATCAAATGCACTCCTCTGCTCTTTCCCCACAGCCCTGAAAATATTTTCCTTTTCAAGTATATACCCAATTTCCTTTGGAGAGTTACTATTGAATTTGCTTCCACCACCCTTTCAGAGAGTGCATTCCAGATCACAACAATTCTCCTCATCTCTCCCTGGTCATATTGCAATCTTAGCCAATAATCAAATCATAACTGTACACTTAGCACACCATTTGACACTAGATTTAACCAAGTCAGGTATTTGAGTGTTCTACTCACCACCAGAGGGCCAGTATCCACTTCCTTGTATTTCATGAGAAGTTCGTTAATCTGATCACATTGTAGAATCTCCAGAGTAACATACTTAGAGTAATTTGCTTGTGGTTTGCCATGTTTACAGGGCATGATGGAGGTGAAGTCAGGTCCACAGACGTACAAATAATAAGCTTCTTCCGGCCCAATCCTGGCACCTATTATAAAATACATGTTTGAGTTCCAATAAAGATTTTTACAAAAAAAGAAATATGTTCAATCCACAATGTTTAAATGTAATTATCTTTACTCTGGCTTTAACATAATAAAAAAAGATTTACATTCTAGTGTGAATGCTGAAGAACCTCTTATTTTTAAAATATAACTTTATATTTTATTACCGTATTGCGTTCCTTGAGAATTTGCACACTTTCCCCGTTAACAATGGAATGCAGAATAACAGGGTATATGCTGCTAGGTAAATTTTACTGGCCATGCACATAGACATTTAGGGTCCCAAAAAACTCTATACTATTGGCAGGGTTATGGTTTTTCTCAGCCAGAGGGCTCAGCTCTCAGAAGTTCTGATGAAAGGTCATCGACCCGAAACATTAACTGTTTCTCTGTCCATAGATGCTGCCTGACCTGCTAAGTATTTCCAGCATTTTCTGTTGACCATTCTTCATTGAGCGCAAAATTTCAACTGTACCCAACATTGTCCAAAGCCCAAACTTTAAGAAACAAACTAGTCTAGTATTTGTATTCACTTATATTCGAACAATTTAATTCAACCTTTTGGAGTAAAATAAGGGAATTTGTGTTTTGGACCTTGGAATACTTATTAACTGGTGTTGCAACAGTTCTCGCATACTTCATCCAGAACTGAAGGTTGTGAAATGATTAGACAGGCATACTTGTGGTAAGGAAATGGAAGAGACATTCTGCAGTCAGATTAAAGAGATGAGCAGAAATAACAAAACTACTGTCCTGAGAAATTTTTATTATCAACTAGGACAAAGAAGAAGAAAGGGGAATGGAATTCGTAAAATCTGTACAGGACTCCTTCTACAAGGAGCACATGTTAGTTGACCTACGAGGGCGGAGATGTTGCTAGATCTGGTTATGAGCAATGAAATAGAAAGGGTAAGTCAATACAAAAACAAGGACACCAGATTGGATACGAGCAGATTTTAGGAAGATAATGAGTGAGCTAGCTGAGGGTAGGTGGAAGGAGAAATTGGTGCATAGGAGCAACAGTGGGATTTTTTGTAACAAGAGATTGCAGAATATGTATATTCCAAAAACAGAGGAGGACACTTTTTAGGATACCATGGATAAATAAAGAGGTTAGAAACCAATTGATATTGAAGAAAAGAGCCTATACGGACAATAAGAATAATTACAATAAAGGAGTGTGAGAAAATAAGAGAGGTTAAGAGCAGGATAAGAAAAGCTAAGTGGGAGTATAAGGGGAAAAGTTCAATAAACATCGAAAGGAACAGGAAAGTATTTTACAACTAGATCAGTAAAAAGAGAATTGTTAAAGCAAAGTAGGACCCCTGAGAGGAGAGGATTATTAACTTGTAGATGGTGATTAGAAAATGGCAGGAATTTAATAAGTACCTTGCATTGGTCTTTACTAACGAGAAGAATATCGAAGAGGTGAATCCTGAAGTGGTTTAGAGTGAGGAGTGATATGATGGATAAAAGGAAAATTTTAGAAAAGTTAATTAGGCTAAAGGAAGACAAAGCACCAGGGCCCAATGGGATACATCCTAGGATCCTGAGGGAGATGAAGGAGGAAATTGCCAAGGCCCTAGAAATAATATTTTAGGGTTCTATTGAGTGTGGATTGTGCCGAAGAACTGGAGAGTGGCCAATGTAGTACCCATTATTAAAAAGGGAGATAGAGCTAATCCTTATAATTACAGGCCAGTTAAAACATCTGTGGTAGGGAAACTTTAGAGTTTCTAATTAAGGACGAAATTACCACAAAGCAAGATAAAGAGAAAATAGAAGTAGCCAGCACGGATTTCAAAAGGGATGATCATGCTTGAGGAGGTAACAGACATGGTAGCTGGGGAAATGCAGTGGATGTGGACTTTAGAAAAGCCTTTAAGAGGGCATCACACAGGAAACTGCTGGAGGAGGTTGAGGGGTATGGAATTTGGGGAAGATTAGCAAATCGGGTAAAAAAAATGGTTAGAAGGGAGAAAAGAGAGAGTAGGAATTAAGAGTGATTTGGCAGATGCATGGCAGATGCAGTATAATGTGGATAAATGCGAGGTTATCCACTTTGGCGGCAAAAACAGGAAGACAGAGTATCTGAACGACAATAGATTGGGAAAAGGGGAAGTGCAACGAGACCTGGGCATCCTTGTGCACCAGTCGCTGAAGGTAAGCATGCAGGTGCAGCAGGCAGTTAAGAAGGTGTTGTGTATGTAATATGTGTGCTACTTTGAACCTATGGACAGGACTGCACTACTTGTTGGGCGTAGTGATACGCAGTACCACTCCTGGCCATAGGGGTATAAATAGTACTGTGGGTACTGATCTCCCCTCAGTTCCCGCCTGTGGGCATGAAGTAAAGACCTACGTATAGTCCCTACCTCCAACCAGTAAAGACCTGTTTTATTGTTACTGATTAAGTCTGAGTATTAATTACTTGAACAACTCACAGATTTAACAGAAGGCAAATGGTATGTTGGCCTTCATAGCGAGAGGATTCGAGTACAGGAGCAAGGATGTCTTGCTGCAGTTGTACAGGGCCTTGGTGAGACCACACCTCGAGTATTGTGTGCAGTTTTGGTGCCTTATCTGAGGAAGGATGTTCTTGCCATGGAGGGAGTGCAGCGAAGATTCACCAGACTGATACCTGGGATGGCAGGAATGACGTATGGAGAGAGATTGGGTTGATTAGGCTTATATTCACTAGAGTTTAGAAGAATGAGAGGGGATCTCATTGAAACTTATAAAATTCTAACAGGACTAGACAGACTAGATGCAGGAAGGATGTTCCCGATGGCGGGGGAGTCCAGAACCAGGGGTCACAGTCTAAGGATAAGGGGTAAGCCATTTAGGACTGAGATGAGGAGAAATTTCTTCACCCAGAGAGTGGTGAACCTGTGGAATTCTCTACCACAGAAGGCAGTTGAGGCCAACTTATTAAATATATTCAAGAAGGAGTTAGATATATTTCTTAAGGCTAAAGGGATCAAGGGATATGGGGAGAAAGCAGGGACAAGGTGCTGAATTTGGATGATCAGCCATGATCTCATTAAATGGCGGAGCAGGCTCGAGGGGCCGAATGGCCTACTCCTGCTCCTATCTTCTATGTTTCTATGTAAGAGCAGTTTTTCAAAGTGGTTCAAATTGAGTAGTAGTGTTCAACAGGGTTCAGTTCCAGAGCCACTGCTGTTCACTGTGTATATCAATGATTATGTTATAGGCCTTAGAGGGAGCGGTGTCGGGATTTGCAGATAATACAAAAATAGGAGGTATAGTTAATTCTTTAGAAGTCTAAAGGAAGTGTCGGTCACAGTATAAATCAGGAAATTAGAGGTGCATGCAACAAGAGTAATACAGTAATTATGGGGGACTTTAATTTTCATATAGACTGGGCAAACCAAATTTGCAGTAATAGTACGTAGGACGAGTTCATGGAACGCATTCAAAATAGTTTTCTAGATCGAGGAATCAACTACGGAACAGGCTATTTTAGATATATTATTGTGCAATGAGACAAGGTAGTAAAGGAGCCTCTGGGGAAGAGTGATCATAATATGAAAGAATTTTATACTGAGCTCGAGAGTAAATTAGTTAAGTCCGAAACTAGGGTCTTAAATCTGAACAAAGCAAACTATGCAGGTATGAGGGGCGAGTTAGCCAAGGTAGATTGAAAAACTAGTTTAAAAGATATGACGGTACATAAGCAATGGCAAACATTTAAAGAAACAATTCATAATTCACAACAAATATACATTCCATTAACAAATAAAAACTCCACGGGAAAATTGGTCCAACCATGGCTAACAAGAGGCGTTAAAAATAGTATTATATTAAAGGAAGAGGCTTATAATGTTGCCAAAAAGAGTAACAAGCCTAAGGATTGGGAGGATTTTAGAATTCAGCAAAGGATGACCAAGAAATTGGTAAAGAGAAAGAAAAGAAATAGAAGAGTAAACTAGCAAGAGACGTAAAAAGATTGTAAAAGCTTCTATAGGTATCTAAAAGGAAGAGATTAGCGAAAGTAAACATGGGTCCCTTACAGGTAGAGACAGGAGAAATTATAATGGGGAATAAGGAAATGACAGAGACATTAAACAAATACTTTGTACCTGTCTTCACGGAAGACACAAAAAATATTCCAGAAATAGTGGGGAACCAGGGGTCTAGTGAGAATGAGGAACTTAAAGAAAGTAGCATTAGTAAAGAAATTAATGGGACTAAAAGCCGACAAATCCCCTGGACCCGATGGCCTACATCCTCGGGTTTTTAAAAAGGTGGCTACAGAGATAGTGGATGCATTGATTTGATCATCAGGACTCCCTAGATTTTAGAATAGTCCCCACGGATTGGAAGGTAGCAAATGTAACCCCGCTATTCAAAAAAGGAGGGAGAGAGAAAACAGGGAACTACAGACCAGTTAGTTTATCAGTAGTAGGGAATATGCTGGAATCTATTAGGGACGTGGTAACAGGGCACTTAGAAAATCATATGGGCCCAGAAATTCTGTTCGCAGACCTCCCGCGGGCGGAGGACTGCGATCCTGAAAAATCTGCGCCTGGACTGGAGGGCTCCCGGGAGGCGCAGAATTCCGTTGATGTGCCTCCTCAAACTGTCAGTGTGCAGGGCATGCGTATCCCAGGGGTGCAGCTAGTTTGCAGCATCCCTGGGATCATGTGGGCCATGGGGAGCCAATCAGAGCAGGGAATCTCCATTCATAGATTTGACAGGAAGACCTGTCAAATCTATGAATAGAGATCAGGCCCAAAACATAAGTAAAACTTCAAATAATTTTTTTTTTTAAATCACATTTTTTAAATGACTATAAATTACATAAATTAACTATTTCAAACAAAAATTAAAATTTTTGAAAAAAATAATTAAAGTTTTTAACAGGGCTAAAAATAAACTTACTTTTCTTTCAAGTATTTTAAAATGATAAATCAGTGGAAAAATGTTTTTTCTTTTACTTTCTTCACCTCTTAGCCTGGTAAAAGCAGGCCTTGCGCCTGCTTTTCCAGGCGCAGCTGTTTCAGACTTACTTGGACTGAAGCAACTGTTGAAAAAAACAGAAGTTGCAGCCGTACGAGCTGCCTATCCGGCGCAGGCGTTTGACCTGTGAAGCCCTTTCTTTGAAGAACTGAAGTTCCGGTTTCCAGCGCATGCATAAAACCGGCACTTCCGTTGGCCCTACGGGTGAGTACACAGTGCATACACACCCGTAGGGAATGGAATTTCTAGGCCATGATGACTAGGCAGAGTCAACATGAAATTATGAAAGGGAAATTGTGTTTGACAAATCTGTAAAGAGTTTTTTGAGGTTGTTACTAGCAGGATAGATAAGGTGGAACCAGTGGATGTAGTGCATTTGGATTTTCAAAAATCATTCGATAAGGTGCCACACAAGAGGTTAATACACAAAATTAGGGCTCATGGGATTGGAGGTAATATATTGGCATGGATTGAGGATTGTTTAATGGGCAGAAAAGAGAGTAGGAATAAACGGGTAATTTTCAGGTTGGCAGGCTGTAACTAATGGGGTACCACAAGGGTCAGTGCTTGGGCCTCAGCTATTTACAATCTACATCAATGACTTAGATGAGGGGACCGAGTGTAATGTATCCAAGTTTGCTGACGATACAAAGCCATGTGGGAAAGCAAGCTGTGAGGAGGACGCAAAGAGGTTGCAAAGGGATATACAATATACAAGTTAAGTGAG
Organism: Somniosus microcephalus; assembly: GCF_052327205.1. Taxonomy (NCBI): domain Eukaryota; kingdom Metazoa; phylum Chordata; class Chondrichthyes; order Squaliformes; family Somniosidae; genus Somniosus; species Somniosus microcephalus. Next base: position 65,020,329 of record NC_140995.1, on the reverse strand, counting down.
TGGGCAAGACCATGGCAGATGGAATATAACGTGGAGCAATGTGAAGTTATTCACTTTGGTAGGAAAACAGAAAAGCAGAATATTTTTTTTTTTTTTTTTTATATAAATGTTGAGAGATTGGGAAATGTTGGTATTCAGGAGGGACCTGGGTGTCCTTGTACACGAATCGCAGAAAGTTAACATTAAGGTACAGCAAGCACTTAGGAAAGCATATGGTTGGTTAGCCTTTATGACAAAAGGATTGGAGTACAAGAGTAAAGAAATCTTACTGCAATTATATAGGGCATGGCGAGACCATTATCTGGAGTACTGTATACAGTTTTGGTCTCCTTACCCAAGGAAGGATATACTTGCCTTAGAGGGAGTGCAAGAAAGGTTCACTAGACTTGATTCCTGGGATGGGGGAATCATCCTATGAGGAGAGATTGAGTAGACTAGGCCTATATTCCCTAGAGTTTAGAAGAATGAGGTGTGATCTCATAGGATATACAGCATAGAAGCAGGCCATTCTGTCCAACCAGTCCATGCCGGCGTTTATGCTCCACTCCAGCCTCCGCCCATCTTTCCTCATTTAAATCTATCAGCATAACCCTCTATTCCCTTCTCCCTCATATGCTTGTCTAGCCTCCCCTTAAATGTATCTATACTTTTCGCTTCAACCACTCCCTGGGTAGCAAGTTCCACATTCTCACCACTCTTTGGGTAAAGAAGTTTCTTCTGAATTCCCTATTGAATTTCTCGGTGACTATCTTATATTGATGGCCTCTAGTTATGCTCTTCCCCACAAGTGGAAACATTCTCTCTGTATCCACTCTATCAAAACCTTTCATAATATTAAAGACCTCTATTAGGTCATCCCTCAGCCTTCTTTTTTCAAGAGAAAAGAAACCCAGCCTGTTCATCCTTTCCGGATATGTATACCCTTGCATTTCTGGTATCATCCTTGTATATCTTCTCTGCACCCTCTCCAGTGCCTCTATATCCTTTTTATAATATGGCGACCAGAACTGTACGCAGTACTCCAAGTGTGGTCTAACCAAGGCTAGATACAGTTTTAGCATAACTTCCCTACTTTTCAATTCTATACCTCTAGAAATAAACCCTTGTGCTTGGTTTGCTTTTTTTATGGCCTTGCTAACCTGTGTCGCAACTTTTAGTGATTTGTGTATTTGTACTCCGAGATCCCTTTGTTCCTCTACCCCACCGAGACTCGCATCCTCCAAATAATAAACACTCAGCAGGCCAGGCAGCATCCGTGGAGAGAGAAACAGAGTCAACGTCTCAGGTCTGGGACCCTTCATCAAATTGAAATATATAAAGTTCTGATGAAGGGTCCCAGACCGGAGACGTTGACTCTGTTTCTCTCTCCACGGATGCTGCTTGGCCTGCTGAGTGTTTCCAGCATTTTCTGTTGTTGTTTTAGCTATCCATTCTGCTACTTGTCCCCTGACTCCGCATTCTCTGACCTTGTTAATCAATCTATTATGGGGTGCTTTATCGAAGGCCTTTTGAAAATCTAGATAAATGACATCTACTGCATTACCATTGTCTACTCTCTCTGTTACCTCTTCAAAAAATTCAATGAGGTTGGTCAAGCAAGACTTTCCCTTTTGAAATCCATGCTGACTATTCATTACTATAATTTTGGTTTCTACATGTTCTTCTATTTTCTCCTTTAGTAGGGATTCCATTATTTTTCCTACCACCGATGTTAAGCTGACTGGTCTATAATTCCCTGGACATGTTCCATCCCCCTTCTTAAATATAGGTATTACGTTAGCTATCCGCCAGTCCTCTGGCACGACTGCTTTTTCTAACGAATTATTAAATATGTGTAATAATGCCTCTGCTATCTCTTCCCTAGATTCTTTTAAAATGCATTGATGCAATCCATCCAGTACAGGGGTTATTTCCTCTTTGAGTTTGATTAGTTTATTTAATATATCCCCTTTTTTATTTTAAATCTCATCATCCAATGTCATGTCTGTTCTAGCGTTTAGTTTGTTCTTTCCTTTTAGCGGAATATATTTTGTTCCTGCACTCTGTTGAACACCATTTTAAATGTTTCCCATTCCTGTTCTACATCGTTATTTGCCAATATTGTTGCCCATTTTATCTTTCCAAGTTCTATTCTCAGCCCGTCAAAATCGGCTTTTCTCCAATCTATTACCCTGGTTTTCATCATACTTATGTCCTTCTCAATTACAGGAAACTTTCGTTTAAACGGAGGTAAAATGTCCGGAACGCTCTATCCACCGGCAAAATTCAGGAGTCGGTTCAGATACGTTTTTTTAACTTTTCGTTGCTTTTTTTCTCCAGTCGTGGCTCTGCAAGCGTCTAGCTGAAGCTGTTGCTTAGCTACATAGACGCTTGCAAGCTGCACCGACTGTTTTGAAGCTGTTGCTAAGCAACAGGGTTTGTTGCTTCAGACGGAGCTCAGAAGCTCCGTATGTTTTAACATTAGCGCTGGTTTCTCCGGCAGTGTTGATCGACCAGCACCAGCTCGGTCCAGTCAGTGCCGGATACCAGAAAGTTTCCTGTATCATCTTAAAGCGTATTATATTATGGTCACTATTGCCTAGATGGTCCCCTACTTTTACTTCTCTTATCTGCTCTGGTTCATTCCCCATAACTAGATCCAATAGCAAATCCTCCCTTGTTGGGCTTTTTACATAGAGTTAGAAATGAGTCCTGTACACATTGTAGGAACTCCATTCCCTTATCCCCTTTACCTACCTCTTCTGTCCAATTAATATCAGGGTAGTTGAAATCCCCCATGATTACTATTCTATGTTTTTTACTCATTTCCCTAATTGGTCTGCATATTTCTTCCTCCACCTCCCTTCCACTATTAGGTGGTCTGTAGACTACACCTATTTGTGTGATTGATCCTTTGTTATCTTTTATCTCTATCTATATGGATTCTAATTTTGTCTTGAAATATATAAAATTCTTAAGTGGCTTGACATGGTAGATGCTGGGAGGATGTTTCTCCTGGCTGTGGAGTCTAGAACCAGGGGTCACAGTCCCAGAATAAGAGGTCAGCCATTTATGAATGAGATGAGGAGAAATGTCTTCACTCAGAGGATTGTGATACTTTGTCTGCCTCAGAGGGCTGTGGGTGCTCAGTATATTCAAGACAGGTATCAATAGATTTTTGGATACTAAGGGAACCAAAGGCTATGGGGATAGTGCAGGAAGGTGGAGTTGAGGTATAAGATCAGCCATGATCTTATTGAATGGCTGAGTAGGCTCAAAGGGCCAAGTGACCTGCTCCTGCTCCTATTTCTTATGTTCTTAAGCAAAGGGAGGGTATGCTGTGAGGAGGATGTCATGAAACTCCAGTACGATTTGGACAGGTTGGGTGATTGGGCAGAAACATGGCAAATGCACTATAATGTGGATAAATGTGAGGTTATCCACTTTGGTGACAAAAACAGGAAGGCAGATTATTTGAATGGCAATAGATTGGGAGAAGGGGAAGTGCAAAGAGACCTGGGTGTCCTTGTGCACCAGTCGCTGAAGGTAAGCATGCAGGTGCAGCAGGCGGTTAAGAAGGCAAATGGTATGTTGGCCTTCATAGCAAGAGGGTTCGAGTACAGGAACAAGGATGTCTTGCTACAGTTGTACAGGGCCTTGGTGAGACCACACCTTGAGTATTGTGTGCAGTTTTGGTCGCCTTATCTGAGGAAGGACGTTCTTGCCATGGAAGGAGTGCAGCGAAGATTCACCAGGCTGATACCTGGGATGGCAGGAATGACGTATGAGGAGAGATTGTGTCGATTGGGCTTATACTCACTGGAGTTTAGAAGATTGAGAGGGGATCGCATCGAAACCTATAAAATTCTGTCAGGCCTGCACAGACTAGATGCTGGAAGGGTGCTCCCGATGGTCGGGGAGTCCAGAACCAGGGGTCATAGTCTAAGGATAAGGGGTAGGACATTTTGGACTGAGATGAGGAGGAATTTCTTCACCCAGAGAGTGGTGAACCTGTGGAATTCTCTGCCACAGAGGGCGGTGGAGGCCAGTTCATTAAATATATTCAAGAAAGAGTTGGATATATTTCTTAAGGCTAAAGGGATCAAGGGATATGGGGAGAAGGCAGGGACAGGGTACTGAATTTGGATGATCAGCCATGATCTCATTGGATGGCGGAGCAGGCTCGAAGGGCCGGATGGCCTACTCCTGCTCCTATCTTCTATGTTTCTATGATATTGATAAGAAGAGGGAATGGACTAAAAAATGGTAGATGGAATTCAATGTCTGTAAGTGTGATTTGTTACATTTTGGTAAAAAAGAAACAGCAGTAATTATACACTGAAAGGAAATAGGCTTGGTGCTGTGCAAGAGCAGAGGGATTTCAAGTAGTTGAGAAGACCAGAACGAGGAGCCACAGATACAAGATTAAATTAAGAGATTTAGAACAGAGGGCAAAATAATTTTATTTTTTATTTTTTACGCAGAGCATCGAGAGACTGTGGATATACTTTCAGCATTAGTGGTTGAGGCAGAAACTATGTCAACATTCAAAATTAGATTAGATAGATGGATGAAGGAAAGGGGTTGAAGGGATATGGCAATATGGGGGTAAATGGGATTAGGACTACTTGCTGGTGTGGTTGGGCCGAATGGCCTGCTTTTGTGTTGTAACTTCGATGTACTTAATTGCAAAACAATTATCTGAAAAGCATAGAAAAGCTTTAATTTCTTATCAAATCATTACCATTAAAAAGAAGCAAGCTTCCAATACTCCATCTTCCAGCCAACGTAGTAACATCTTCTTGAAGGGGCGTACAGTGGCCAATCATTGCAAAGGTTTTATTACTGTCAGAGGAGAGGCTGCTCTTTCGAGGAATAGTGTAACCCAAGGCCATCTCAGACTTTCTGAAAAACAGAAACAAAAAGCCTTCAGTGAAAGACTAAACAATGAATGTTTGGAGATTTGGTACCTCAGTACCAGTGAACACTAATCAAATATTCAGGAAAGGTACAGGTTCTATATAGCTATGTGTGGATATATTTCATATTTAACATAGGTCACCTTATATGATATTTTTTAAACATATTGAGCAAGTATGAGCATGGAGCCAACCAATGTGAAGAAGCTGGTTTGAGCAGTAGAAATCCTGAATGCTAATCTTTTGATATTAATGCAATTTCCTCACACTGCTGAAATCAGTAACTCATTCCAGCCAACTTCACCAATATTCGCATTCACCATTAATTTGTTTCCTTCCCTCCCGAAAGCAGTGATGCATGCTGGGTTTATCGTCCCACAGGCACCAATACCCCTCCTGGACCTTCCCCAAATGACCATTCTTCACTCTGAGTCAAGCTGGTAAATGCTCATCACTGAAGCCACCCAAAACCTCAACTAGAAGGAACTAACTAGTCTATTACTGTAGCTGCGTTCAGTTACATTAGAACCATTCAATGTAATCATTTGGGCTGAAAGAGAAAGGCTCAGTTGTATTTCTGTTCGGAGCCCGGATAAATAACGAGTGTAGCAGGGTTTGCAGAGTTCTCACATAATTCACCCACAACACGGGCACTGGCGCAAGTGGCAGAGCCTGTTACAATTATAAATGTCAGTTGAGATAACTGCAGCCCCTCGGGTCAACAGACACTACCACGAGAAAAATGTTGGTCAACAAAGTAAAACGTCTCTGTGCCTCAGGAAACTTGGAAATGATGAAAGACAAGACATGATAATCCCTCAATGGGAGGGGGAGAGAAAAATCCAGAACACCAATGAAAAAAGTGCCAGGATTGTGTTTAACAGTAAAACAGTTTTCATAGCTCAGATAACATAGAATAAAAAGTGATACAACACAAAAGGAGGCCATGCGGCCCATTGTGCCTGTGCCGGCTCTTTAAAAGAGCTATCCAATTACTCCCACTCCCCTGCGCTTTCCCCATAGCCCTGCAAAATTTTCCCCTTCAAGTATTTATCAAATTCCCTTTTAAGAGGTACTACTGAATCTGCTTCCACCACCCTTTCAGGCAGTGCATTCTAGATTATAACAACTCGCTGTGTAAAAAAATTTCTCTTCATCTCCCTTCTGGTTCTTTTGCTAATTATCTTAAATCTGTGTCTTCTGGTTACTGACCCTTCTGCCAATGGAAACACTTTCTCCTTACTTACTCTATCAAAACCCTTAATGATTTTTAAATCTCGCCGTAACCATCTCTGCTGTAAGGAGAACAACTCCACATTTGTGCATTGCTGTAATTCAAGGACTCTTGGCGGTGTCACCATCTCTAAACCCTTCATTATTTTATATGAATGCAATAATATATACAGAGACAGAATGCAATTTGTAAAACTAATGCCGCATCTCAGCTTATTTACTGTCTACTTCAAGGCACCTTGGCAGAGGCAGGACCATTATCAGGACACAATGGACTTGAAAATCCTGCAGGAGTTCTCGTGGTCTCCCGCTGTAAGTGGAAACCAGCAGAACCCCCAGAGAAACACTGTAAACTGCCATTTTTAGCCATGTACACCATTTCTCAGAGGGTTCGCCGGTCTTTTGCCAAAGTTATGGTGGGAGACTGCCCCATGGTATTTCAGGGTCAGGTAAATGAAGTGCATTATGTGTCTGCCTTTAATAAGAACAGTGTACTTCGCAGATTCACTAGAATGATACTGGGGTTAGAGGGTTAAATTATGAAGACAGGTTGCATAGACGATGCTTGTGTTCCCTTGAATATAAAAGATTAAGCGGTGATCTAATTGAGGTGTTTAAGATGATTAAATGTTTAATAGAGTAGAGAGAGAAAAATTATTTCCTCTGGTACAGTGAGTCCAGAACAAGGGGCATAACCTTAAAATTAGTGCTAGGCCATTCAGGGGTGATGTCAGGAAGCACTTCTTCACACAAAGGGCAGTGGCAATCTGGAACCCCACCCCCCCCACCCCCAAATCGGAGATCAATTGAAAATTTCAAAACCGAGATTGCTAGATTTTTATTAGGTAAGGGTATTAAGGAATATGGAGTTAAGATACAGATCAGCCATTATCTCAGTGAATAGAGGAACAGGCTCGAGGGATTGAATGGCCTCCTCCTGTTCCAATGTTCCTATGCTCGCTCACATTCAGCATGTGGATAAGAAGCGCACTTCATGTTGCTTAGCCTCAGCACATGATGCAAAGGATGAAACTGGATATCCAGTGTGCACAACTCATTTACCCTAGCCACACACATAAATCTCATCATCAGCCCAATTTACTGGCCTTGAGGGGGCTGGCCTTCCAACAGTAATATGGTTGGCCAAACTGCTCTCTCATTGCGTCGAGCTAGTATATTGGAACCATCAGAATGTGATAAACATGCTCATACCTTCCTGTTCCAATGCAAAATGAAATTGTTGTATAATCAGTTTGATGTTGAATTTATGTCAAAGCCAGGGTGAACACAAACCCAAGTTGTAAGAACACTAATGCAAGCTTGGTGTGTACTGAGCCAAAGAGACCAAAAGATTTCCATCCTGGGCTGTTGAGAGTTAGTTGATTTCAGCCAGTGGGCCATGTGGTAGGCAGCAAAATTAGCTTCAGTGGACTAGAGAGTGAAAAACTGTCCATGGGGGTCCGTTCTCAACAGTCATCCCATGATCCCCACTGAAAAATGCATGTGTATGGACAATGAGTGAAATAGAATTGGGTTCAGCTGATGCTGCCCGCAGTCAAACAGCCAAATGTTCATTACCTAGGTTCATAGCTGAAGAATATTAAGTAGATTGGGCCTATACTCTCTGGAGGTTGGAAGAATGAGAGGTGATCTCATTGAAACATATAAGATTCTGAGGGGGATTGACAGGGTAGAGGCCGAGAGGCTGTTTTCCCTGGTTGGATTATAGAACAAGGGGGCGGCCATTTAGGACTGAGATGAGGAGGAATTTCTTCACTCAGAGGGTTGTGAATCTTTGAAATTCTCTACCCCAAAGGGCTGTGGATGCTGAGTCGCTGAGTATATTCAAGGCCGAGATAGATAGATTTTTGGACTCTAGGTGAAATCAAGGGATATGGAGATTGGGTGGGAAAGTGGAGTTGAGGTCGAAGATCAGCCATGATCTTACTGAATGGTGGTGCAGGCTCGAGGGGCCGTATGGCTTACTCCTGCTCCTAATTCTTATGTTCTTATGAATAGGAACTTGAGCAGAGTACTAGAGGGCGACTGTACTAGAATGGTGCTCAGCATGAGTCATTGTCTTCAGGAGAGTTTTCTCTGCTGCGTTTCCATAGGATGAAGAGAGAACTGGACACTCAAACAGTTAATCACAACTCAGTCACTCCCAAAACCACCCAGAAATTACTGCATTTTAATCACCTCCCAATACTTGTGCATTTGAGTCAGCATACAGCCAAGATGGTCAGAAATCAGGAGGTTGTCATAAATTAGCTTCTACTCTGTAGTAAAGCTGTTAAGATAATTTGACAGGTTATTTTAAGCAGTTAGCATAGGTTCTCTTCAGTAAAGTTAATTTAAAGTAACCCAAGCAGTCAGACTACCATCACTCCCTTAAATATATCCACGTTTGCGTACATGCCCACACACAAAATCTTGCCCTGTTCCTAGGCGACAGCACCACTCCTTCAACTCAACAACTCAACCCCCCCGTCCTAGACCATATCCATTCTCCTTCACAGACAATTTGCCTTCCATGCCACAATTCCTCTCTTTTAATTCATCTTTCATCCCACATCCAGTTGATTTCACTGTAATTGGCTATAATCAAAGTCATCACAGCCAGTCTTCATGTATCCAATCTTAAATATATTATACAGAAGAGTTGTCTACTTTCTTTCTTGGCAAGAAAATTAAATACAAAATAATAAATTAATATAATATCCATTAAAGTGACTTATATAGACTATTTTTATAATGGGGTGCTTGGGATAGCAAACATTTGCAGTCAGTCTAAAAACCCTGCAGATAACAATGGAAACATTTTCTTAATGATGAGAGACTCAGAGCTGTGTAGAGCAAAGGGATTTGGGTGCCCAGATCACTAAAAGCTAGTGCACAGGTACAAAAAGTCATCATAAAAGCCTTTATCTCAAGGGGTTGGAATAAAAAAGAGAAAGTGATGCTTCAGTTGTATAGAGCCTTGGTCAGATCCCTGTTGGAGTACTTCATTCAGTTTGGGCACGGAACCTCAGGAAAGATATACTGGCCTTGGAGTGGTACAGTGCAGTCACCAGATTTATACCAGGGCTTAAAGGGTTAAATTATGACAGGTTGCATAACTTGGTTTGTATTCTCTTGCATTTAAAAGGTCGAAGGGTAATCTAATTGAGGTCTTTAAAATGATTTGATAGGGTAGATATAGAGAATCGCAAAAATATACCTTTGCCCGGATACCCAAAGCGAAAGCTTGCCATGAACGTTCTTCTTGCTTTCCGGCTGTTGCACATAGGTCAGTGCCAAGTGCTGCCACTTCCCCGGAGTTATAATGTTTTCCTGTGACTCAGCCTGTGCCAGCAGGCCTGCTTTCAAGTCATCATTTGGATCAATGCAAATTCTACAGAAAGAAAACAAGTCATTTTTAATATTTCAGAAACTATAACATACAACGTAAATAATTTAAAGAAAGAGTTGCGTTTCTATAGCGCCTTTCATGACCTCAGGACATCCCAAAGCGCTATACAGCCAATTAAGTACTTTTGAAGTGTAGTCATTGTTGTAATGTAGGAAACACGGCAGCCAATTTGCACACAGCAAGTTCCCACAAACAGCAATGAGATAAATGACCAGATAATCTCTTTTAGTGATGTTGGTTGAGGAATAAATATTGGCCAAGACACCGGGGAGAACTCCCAGTGTCTTCTTAGAAATAGTGCCGTGGGATCTTTTACATCCGCTTGCGAGGGCAGACACCTCATCTGAAAGACAGCAACTCCGACAGTGCAGCACTGGAGTGCCAGCCTACATTTAGTGCTCAAGTCTCTGGAGTGGGGCCTTGAACTCACAACCTTCTGACTTTGACTCTATTGCTGCCTTTGATTCAAGTATAAAAGATACAGGAATTCAACTTACATAGCTAGAGTGGCAGATCTGCTAATTTATGAATAAAGTCATAAGTGAATTCTTTTCAGCGTCACAATGGGAGAGAAATTGTGTTACACTAATTATCAGGAATTCAGTTTACATCACATGACAGGCAAGTAATTAAAACTGAATTTAAAACGGTCCATGTTAATTTCAAATATGGTATCTATTGGCATGTAGATTTGAGACTTATTCTAGGACATCACTTTGAATTTACGTTCCAAACTGCTGTCTATCCTGCATTAGGTCACTCCCATGAAGCACAAAGAATTATTCATGGAAGTAATACCATATTCCGTATAAAGATGAATAGGTTCCAAAACATTTTAGTAACTTTTGTTTTTACAATAGCTTAAGTCAGTCAAAGCTCTCCAATACTACAAATGCTCTCACTGATTAACTCAGCAGTAAGCATTGAAAAATTAATAGAAATGTTCAGTTTGTTTTAACAGTAATAGATTTTCCTTCTAAAACTTCAGTTTACCCATATTAATATCAGGAATGGGCGCCCTGCACTCAGTTTTTCTTCAGCAGTTAGTACTCTACCTGAATATAAAGCCACCGGTGTTCAAGTCAGCCCAAACTTGCAGCATGATTACTTTAGATCCCAATGAAATCACATGAAGGCACCCATCTTCAATCAGTTTATCACCAGAATTGGGAGTACTACAGCAATCGAAGTCCGTTGCTTTCTTGTCTTCTGAAAAATAAAACAGAATTATTTTTTGCATCACTAATATCATGGATGAGCACTGTACAAGCACGTGCGGCATATGATCACCAGAGCTCCTTAGCATGACATTAACCTCCCTCCACATATTAAGACGATGTTACCGATACAACGGAACAAAATAACACTGGTAGTTATCTGAATAGAGTCGTCAGGCACATGATCGAAAAACCAGGAATAGTCTCTGCTGAAAACTCTATGTTGCTACAGGTATTATGTTGATCTCTAGTGAAAATGTGAGCTGCAGCAGATACTATAGGGTAGATTCACTGACCCCAAGCTCCCAGCTGGGAGCTGCACGCGTAGGATAGTGGGTCAGAAATAGAACTACAAGGTGTTATTCGTAGCTCAGTGGATAGCACTATTGCCTCGCAGTCAGAGGGTTCATGTCCCACTCTAGAGACATGAGCCCATCGACTGACTGGCACTTCAGTGCAGCACTGAAGAAGTGCTGCACGGTCTGAGGTGCCATCCGTCCGCCCTCTCAGGTGGACGTAAAAGAAGAGCTGGGGAATTCTCCCCAGTATCCTGGCCAATATTTATCCCTCAGCCAACATCACAAACAGATTATCTGGTCATTATCTCATTGCTGTCTGTGGGAGCTTGCTGTGCGCAAATTGGCTGCCAAATGTCATACATTACAACAGTGACTACACTTCAAAAGTGCTTCATTGGCTGTAAAGCGCTTTGGGACATCCTGAGGTCGTAAACGGTGCTATAGAAATGCAAGCATTTCTTTAAACTAATTATGTTGTATGTTATAGTTTCTGAAATATTAAAAACTACTTGTTTTCATTCTGTGGCATTTGTGTTGATCCAAATTATGACTTGAAAGCAGGCCTGCTGGCACAGGCTGAGTAACAGGAAAACATTATAACTCCGGGGAAGTGGCAGCACTTGGCACCGATCTATGTGCAACAGTCAGAAAGCAAGAAGAACATTCACGGCAAGTATTCAATTTGAGTGTCTTCATTGGCAGCAAGTGCTTTGGGACGTCCTGAGGTCGTGAAAGGCACTATATAAATGCAAGACTTTCTTTCTTTGAGGCTACAATGCAGATTCTTTAAGCGTGTCTTCCAGCTGGGAATGCAGGATCAGTGAATTTACCTCATATCTGCTGCAAGTCAAATATTCAAAAGATGCTTCAATCAGTTTTCATTAAAATATTGTCCTCCAATAATTTGGTTCTATCCTTAACTATTCCGTCAGTGCATTCCATTCCTGTCTTTATTGGCCACCTTCCCTCTGAAACTTTAACTATCACAAGCTCTAAATGTAGCAGGGGGTAGCTGTAAAGTCATTTAAGAACATAATAATAAGAAATTGGAGCAGGAGTAGGCCATTTGGCCCTTCGAGCCTGCTCCACCATTCAATAAGATCATGGCTGATCTTCTAACTCATCTCCACTTCCCTGCACTATCCCCATATCTCTTAATATTCAAAAATCTATCAATCTCTGTCTTGAATATACTCAACGACTGAGCCTCCACAGCCCTCTGGGGTAGAGAATTCCAAAGATTCACCACCCTCCGAGTGAAGACATTTCTCCTCACCTCAGTCCTAAATGGCCGACCCCTTATTCTGAGACTGTGACCCCTGGTTCTAGACTCCCCAACCAGGGAAAACATCCTCCCTGCATCTACCCAGTCAAGCCCTGTAAGAATTTTGTATGTTTCAATGAGATCACACCTCATTCTTCTAAACTCTAGAGAATATAGGCCTATTCTACTCAATCTCTCCTTATACTACAATCCCCCCCATCCCGGGAAACAGTCTGGTAAATCTTCATTGCACTCCCTTCTATGGTAAGTATATCCTTCCATGGGTAAGACCAAAACTGTACACAATACTCCAGGTGTGGTCTCACCAGGGCCCTATATAACTGCAGTAAGACATCTTTACTCTTCTATTCAAATCTTCTTGTAATAAAGGCCAACATACTATTTGCTTTCTTAATTGCTTGCTGTACCTGCATGTTAACTTTCAGTGATTTGTATACAAGGGCATCCAGGTTCCTCTGAACACCAACATTTCCCAATCTCTCACCATTTAAAAAATACTTTGCTTTTCTATTTTTCCCATCAAAGTGGATAACTTCACATTTCTCCACCTTATATTCCATTTGCCATGTTCTTGCCCACTCACTTAGCCAGTCTATATCCCCTTGAAGCCTCCTTGCATCCTCCTCACAACTTACATTCCCACCCAGCTTCGTATCATCAGCAAACCTGGATATATTATATTTGGTCCCCTCATCCAAATCATTGATGTAGATTGTGAATAGCTGAGGCCCAAGCATTGATCCTTGCGGTACCCGGCTAGTTATAGCCTGGGAACCCGAAAATGACCCGTTTATTCCTACTCTCTGTTTTCTGTCCGTTAACCAAGCCTCTTGGGATAGTCAGAATGTGAAAGGCTTAGAGGGTGCGGAATTCTTCAAGTGCATCCAGGAGAGCTTTTTGAGCCAGCATGTAGAAAGCCCTACAAGAGAGGGGGCGGTACTGGACCTAATTCTAGGGAATGTAACCGGGCAAGTGGTAAAAGTGTCAGTAGGAGAGCATTTTGGTGACAGTGACCATAATTCGATGAGATTTAAGGTAGTCATGGAAAAGGACAAAGATGGACTGGAAATAAAGGTTCAAAATTGGGGGAAGACCGATTTTAATATGATACGGCAGGATCTGGCCAAAGTGGACTGGGATCAGCTACTTGTAGGAAAATCCACATCAGAGCAGTGGGAGTCTTTCAGAAAGGAAATAGGGAGTGTTCAACACCAACATGTTCCCATAAAGATCAAGGGTGGGACCAACAAGTCTAGGGAACCCTGGATGTCAAGGGATATACAAGAATGGATTAGGAAAAAAAGGGAGGCTTTTGGCAGATACAAAGGACTAAAAACAGTGGAAGCCCTAGAGGAGTATAGAAGGTGCAGGGGGGTACTTAAAAAATAAATTAGGAGAGCGAAGAGGGGGCATGAAAAAACACTGGCGGGCAAAATAAAGGAAAATCCCAAGGTGTTTTATAAGTATATTAAGGGCATGAGGATAACCAGGGAAACAGTAGGGCCCATTAGGGACCAAAGTGGCAATCTGTGTGAAGAGCCGGAAGATGTGGGTGAGGTTTTAAATGAATATTTTGCATCTGTGTTCACTATGGAGAAGGACGATGTAGGCATAGAAATCAGGCAGGGGGATTGTGATATACAGGAAACTTTGTGCTATCCAGCACCAACAGGACCGAGCTGTTGCCGTCCCATCAAAACTGCCAGACAAACCAGCACTACTGTTGAAACATACGGAGATTTTGAGCACCGTATCTGGCAACAAACCCTGTTCTAAACAGTCGGCCATACCTTGCAAGCGTCTCTGTAGCTTAGCAACAGCTTCAGCGAGACCTTGCAGAGCCTGACTGGTGAAAAAAAAGCAATGAAAAGGAAAAAAAACTAACGAAACGGCTCCCGATTTTTGCCGGTGGCTCGAGCATTCCGGATAGTTAACCTCCGGATAAACCAAAGTTTCCTGTACTTGAACAAATTAGTATTGAGCGGGAGGAGGTACTAGCGGTTTTAGCAGGCTTAAAAGTGGATAAATCCCCAGGCCCAGACGCAACGTATCCCAGGCTGCTGTGTGAGGCAAGGGAGGAGATTGCAGGGGCTCTGACACAAATTTTCAGAACCTCTCTGGCCACAGGGGAGGTGCCAGAGGACTGGAGGACAGCTAACGTAGTACCATTGTTCAAGAAGGGTAGTAGGGATAAACCAGGGAATTACAGGCCAGTGAGTTGAACATCAGTGGTAGGGAAATTATTGGAAAAAATTCTGAGGGACAGAATTAGTCTCCACTTGGAGAGGCAAGGATTAATCAAGGATAGTCAGCATGCCTAACCAATTTGATTGAATTTTTCGAGGGGGTGACTAGGTGTGTGGATGAGGGTAGTGCAGTTGATGTAGTCTACATGGACTTCAGTAAGGCTTTTGACAAAGTCCCACATGGGAGACTGGTCAAGAAGGTAAGAGCCCATGGGATCCAGGGCAATTTGGCACATTGGATCCAAAATTGGCTTAGTGGCAGGAGGCAGAGTGTGCTGGTCGAAGGTTGTTTTTGTGACTGGAAGCCTGTGTCCAGTGGTGTACCACAGGGATCGGTGCTGGGTCCTTTGCTGTTTGCAGTGTACATTAATGATTTAGATATGAATGTAGGAGGTATGATCAGTAAGTTCGCAGATGACATGAAAATTGGTGGAGTGGTAAATAACGAGGAGGGAAGCCTCAGGCTCCAGGACGATATAGACGGGTTGGTCAGATGGGCAGAACAGTGGCAAATAGAATTTAACCCTGAAAAGTGTGAGGGGATGCATTTTGGGAGGACTAACAAGGCAAGGGAATACACAATGAATGGTAGGGCACTAGGAAGGACAGAGGATCAGAAGGACCTTGGTGTGCATGTACATAGATTCCTGAAGGTAGTAGGACAGGTAGATAAGGTGGTTAAAAAGGCATATGGGATACTTATATTCTATGCCTCGGCTAATGAAGGCAAGAGCAGGGAGGTTATGATGGAGCTGTACAAAATGCTAGTTAGGCCACAGCTGGAATACTGTGTGCAGTTCTAGTTGCCACACTATAGGAAGGATGTGATTGCATTGGAGAGGGTGCAGAGGAGATTCACCAGGATGTTACCTGGGCTGGAGCACTTCAGCTATGAAGAGAGACTGGACAGGGTGGGGTTGTTTTCCTTAGAGCAGAGAAGGCGGAGGGGGGACCTGATTGAGGTGTACAAAATTATGAGGGGCATAGATAGGGTAGATAGAAAGGAACTTTTCCCCTTAGTAGAGGGGTCAATAACCAGGGGGCAGGAGGTTTAGAGGGAATTTGAAGAAAAACTTTTTCGGCCACAGGGTGGTTGGAATCTGGAACTCACTGCCTGAAAAGGTGGTAGAGGCAGGAACCCTCACAACATTCAAGAAGCATTTAGATGAGCACTTGAAACGCCACAGCATACAAGGTTACGTACCAAGTGCTAGAAAATGGGATTAGAATAGACAGGGCTTGATGGCCGGCGTGGACACAATGGGCCAAAGGGCCTCTTTCTGTGCAGTATAACTCTATGACTCAATCCATGCTAATATATTACCCCCAATCCCATGAGCCCTAATTTTGTTTAATAACTTTGTGTCCACAATTACGAGGTTCTTACTCCCTGTGTGGACGAGAGTAGGGACTGCAGGGAGAATGAGCAAACTGACCACAGCACCGTGGTACAGGGAGCCATTCAAGTGGGGGGAGCAAAAAGAAATGTGGTAGGGGACAGTATAGTTAGGGGGATAGACACTGTTCTCTGCAGCCAAGAGCGTGAGTCCCGAAGGCTGTGTTGCCTGCCCGGTGCCAGGGTAAAGGGCATCTCCTCTGGGCTGGAGAGGAACTTGGAGTGGGAGGGGAAGGATCCAGTTGTTATGGTCCATGTAGGTACCAACGACATAGGTAGGACAAAGAAAGAGGTTCTGCTGAGGGAGTATGAGCAGCTAGGGGCTAAATTAAAAAGCAGAACCACAAAAGGTAATAATCACTGGATTACTACCTGAGCCACGTGCAAATTGGCATAGGGTAAATAAAATCAGAGAGATGAACGAGTGGCTCAAAGATTGCTGTGGGAGAAATGGGTTTCAATTCCTGGGCAGTGGCACCAGTTCTGGGATATGAGGGAGCTGTTCCGTTGAGATGGGCTTCATTTGAACCAGGCTGGGACCAGTGTCCTGGCAAATCGAATAACTAGAGCTGTAGATAGGGCTTTAAACTAAGTAGTGGGGGGGGGGGGGGGGGAGGGATATGCTGAGCAGAAATTTAAAAAGTCAAAGGAAAATGAGAAGGCAAAAGTGCAGGGTAGCGATAGGGGTAATGATAACCAGAATGTGACAGGAAGGGACAGAGCGTATACACATAAGAGCGCATCAGAAAGAGGGGTCAGAGTAGGGAAAAATGGTAAAAAGACAACATTAAACGCCCTATATCTGAACGCATGCAGCATTCGTAACAAGATAGATGAATTGACAGCACAAATAGAGATAAATGGGTATGCTCTGATAGCCATTACAGAGATGTGGTTGCAAGGTGACGAAAGCTGGGAACTGAATATTCAGGGGTATTTGCCATTTCGTAAGGATAGGCAGAAAGGAAAAGGAGGTGGTGTAGCTCTGTTAATAAGGGATGAGATCAGTGCAGTAATGAGAAATGATATTGGCCTAGAAGATCAAGATGTAGAATCAGTTTGGGTGGAGATAAGAAATAATATGGGTAAGAAGTCACTGGTGGGCGTGGTCTACAGGCCCCCAAACAGTAGCCACACTGTAGGAGAGTATAAATCAAGAAAGAACAGGGGCTTGTAAGAAAGGTACGGCTATAATCATGGGAGATTTTAATCTTCATATTGATTGGACAAAGCAAATTGGCAAAGGTAGACTCGAGGAAGAGTTCTTAGAGTGTATACGGGATGGTTTCTTGGAACAATATGTTGTGGAACCAACCAGGGAGAAAACTATTATAGATCTGGTAATGTGTAACGAGGCTGGATTAATTAATGATCTCGAAGTGAAAGATCCTCTTGGGAAGAGTGATCATAGCATGGTAGAATTTCAAATTCAGTTTGAGGGTGAGAAAGCTAGGTCCCAAACTAGAGTCCGGAACTTAAACAAAGGTAATTACAAAAGTATGAAGGCAGACTTGGTTAAAGTGGACTGGGAAAATATAGTACAAGGCAAGACTGTAGAAAAGCAGTGGCAAACATTTATGAAGATATTTCATAACTCTCAGCAAAGATATATTCCAGCGAGAAAGAAAGACTCTAAGAGAAGGATGAACCATCCGTGGCTAACTAAGGAAGGATGGTATCAAATTGAAAACAAAAGCATACAATGTTGCGAAGAATAGTGAAAGGCCAGAGGATTGGGAAATTTTTAAAAACCAGCAAAGGACGACTAAAAAAATGATAGAGAAGATAACTTGTGAGAGTAAGCTAGCAAGAAATATAAAAACAGACAGTAAGAGCTTCTACAGGTATATAAAAAGGAAGAGAGTAGCTAAAGTAAACATTCGTCCCCTAGAGGATGAGTCTGGAGAATTAATAATGGGAAACAGAGGAGACTATTCTGCATCGGTCTTCACGGTAGAATACGCTAAAAGCATCCCAATAATGGAATCAAGGGGCTACTGGGGTGGGGGGCGGATCTTAAAACAATCACTATCACGAGAGAGAATGTACTAGGCAAATTAATGGGACTAAAGGTGGACAAGCCCCCTGGTCCCGATGGCCTGCATCCTAGAGTCTTAAAAGAGGTGGCTACAGAGATAGTGGATGCATTGGTGGTAATCTACCAAAATTCCCTTGATTCTGGAGAGGTCCCAGCGGACTGGAAAACCATAAATGTAACACCCCTATTTAAGAAAAGGAGGGAGACTGAAACCAGGCAACTATCGACCAGTTAGCCTAACATCTGTCATTGGACAATGCTGGAGTCCATCATTAAGGAAGTAATAGCAGGACATTTAGAAAATCACAATATAGTCAGGCAGAGTCAGCATGGTTTTATGAAAGGGAAATCATGTTTGACAAATTTGCTGGAATTCTTTGAGGATGTAACGAGCAGGGTGGATAAAGGGGAACCAGTAGATGTCGTGTATTTAGATTTCCAGAAGGCATTCGATAAGGTGCCACATAAAAAGGCTACTACACAGGATAAGAGCTCACAGGGTTGGGGGGTAATATATTAGCATGGATAGAGGATTGGCTAACAGAAAACAGAGAGTCGGGATAAATGGGTCATTTTCAAGGTTGGCAAACTGTAACTAGTAGGGTGCCACAGGGATCAGTGCTGGGGCCTCAACTATTTACAATCTATATTAATGACTTGGATGAAGGGACCGAGTGTAATGTAGCCAAATTTGCTGATGATACAAAGATAGGTGGGAAAGCAAATTGTGTGGAGGACGCAAAGAATCTCCAAAGGGATATAGATAGGCTAAGTGAGTGGACAAAAATCTGGCAGACGGAGTTTAATGTGGTTATCCACTTTGGTAGGAAAAATAAAAAAGCAAATTATTATTTAAATGGGGAGAGATTACAAAATGCTGAGGTACAGAGGGATCTGGGGGTCCTTGTACATGAATCACAAAAAGTTAGCATGCAGGTACAGCAAGTAATTAGGGAGGCAAATGGAATGTTGGCCTTTATTGCAAAGGGAATGGAGTATAAAAGTAGGAAAGTCCTGTTACAACTGTACAGGGCGTTGGTGAGACCGTACTTGGAGTTCTGTGTACAGTTTTGGTCTCCTTATTTAAGGAAGGATGTACTTGCATTCGAGGCAGTCCAGAGAAGGTTCACGAGGTTGATTCTGGGGATAATGGGGCTGTCTTATGAAAAAAGGTTGAGCAGGTTGGGCCTATACTGATTGGAGTTTAGAAGAATGAGAGGGGATCTTATTGAAACATAAAAGATTCTGAAGGTGCTTGACGGGTAGATGCAGAGAGGATGTTTCCCCTCGTGGGGGAATCTAGAACTAGGGGCATAATTTCAGAATAAGGGGAAACCCTTTTAAATAGGAAATGAGGAGGAATTTCTTCTATCAGAGGGTCGTGAATTTTTGGAATTCTCTTCCCCAGAGAGCTGTGGAGGCTGGGTCATTGAATATATTTAAGGTGGCGATAGACAGATTTTTGAAAGGTAAGGGAATCAAGGGTTATGGGGAGCGGGCAGGGAAGTGGAGTTGAGACCAAGATCAGGTCAGCCATGATCTTATTAATTGGCAGAGCAGGCTCAAGGGCCAAATGACCTACTCCTGTTTGTGTGGCGCCTTCTGAAAATCCAAATACACCACATTCACTGGTTTCCCCCTTATCTATTCTGCTAGTTACAACCTCAAAAAATTCTAACAGATTTGTCAAACATGTTTTTCCTTTCATAAATCCATGTTGACTCTGCCCAATCCTATTATTATTTTCTAAGTGCCCTGTTACCACGTCCTTAATAATAGATTCTAGCATTTTCCCGACTACTGACATCAAGCTAACTGGCCTATAGTTCCCCGTTTTCTCTCTCCCTCCTTTCTTAAATAGTGGGGTTACATTTGCTACCTTCCAATCTGCAGGAACCTCTCTCAAATCTATGGAATTTTGGAAAATGACAACCAAGGCATCCATTATCTCGATAGCCAACTCTTTCAAAACCCTAGGATGTAGGCCATCAGGTCCAGGGGATTTATTGGTTTTCAGTCCCAATAATTTCTCCAGTACTACTTTTTTACGAATACTAATTTCTTTCAGTTCCTCATTCTCCCTAGACCCTTGGTTCTCCACTATTTCCGGGAAGTTTTTTGCGTCTTCTCCGTGAAGACAGATGCAAAGTATTTGTTTGATTTCTCTGCCATTTCCTTATTCCCCATTATAATTTCTCCTGTCTCAGCCTGTAAGGGACCCACATTTACTTTTGCTAATTTTTTTCCTTTTTACATACCTATAGAAGCTTTTACAGTCTGTTTTTATGTCTCTCGCTAGTTTAGTCTCATATTCTCACAAGAGTACTGAGGAGGGAGTTAATTTTTCATGAACTTTTCTACGCTGAAAGGATGATCACTTCTTGTGACTTCATGGTATGTCTGTGGAAGCAATGAAGCAAACAAAGAGCTCTCTCTGTAATCTTGTGATAATGGCAGTTGTGGACAGCCCCTTACACAATATGCAAATATTAGATAAAAAGACCTCAGCTGGTACTCAAGATCAGAATTTATATAATCATTACTTTGCAAATGACTGCTGTTACTGTGAGTGAAAGATAATGAAGTGCCTCTTGTCTTTCATTCCTGAGAGAAAACAATTACAGGTTTTTCTTCTGTCATTTTGCCTCTCTCAGTATGTCATTAAAAACAGTTACATAAGGATTTGCCGACATGAATGTTATGTGATGCAAGAAGAAAGACTTGCATTTATATAGCATCTTTCATGACCTCAGGACATCTCAAAGTGCTTTACAGCCAATGAAGAATTTTTCCAGCTCAGTCACTGTTGTAGTGAGGACAGGTGGCAGCCAATTTGCGCACAGCAAGCTCCCACAATGTACCACATCTACTGAAGTTTATTTACATGTTCTTCTTTTAAAACAATATTTTGGTACTTTATAAATTCACAATAAAACGGAGAACTGAGTTCCATTCTTACCAGTGCCATCAACACTACTCTCTCTGAAAGTAGCTAACCGGTTTCGTTTTTGTTTCTTCCCTTTCTCAATTGCCCCGTCTGTTCCACCGGTAACTTCCACTTTGAACCATAGCGAGACACTAAAGCCATCTGACATATGCGGCCAACAGTTCTGACCAACAAGTGGCAAATGGAGTGGAGCCACATGCCAAGGTGATAATAATTGGTGGGTGTATCCCTCAGATTCTGTTTCTCTTTTGCTCTGTGGGAATTTGACTCGCTTTAGAAGACCGGTGTTCTTGCTGCTGGGAGTAGAACTAGTTTTCTGCATGGCTGAAACGGTACTGAAAATATTAGTGCTGAATACTGTTGGGAAGGTAAGGTACTGCATTGGAACCATGTCTACATTTGCTTCCACTATCTTCAGAATCCCTTCAAGTAGTATTTTCTGAAATACAAGAATAAAACCAAAACTTTAAAAGGTATTTCATTGTACAAAACATGTTTTGCTGCTCCCAGCTAATGGAACTCTATTATAGAATCTTTGGAACATTGGGACGAACAAAGTTTGCAATTTTTGATGGTATATTGAGCTATAGAGCAAAGGTCTGAAGTGATAAGTAGGACTGGTACAGAATAACTGTTCCACTTGTTCATCGTGCCATATTTCATCCTTCCTAGTGTCACCCTCCCTCTCTCCTTTCCTTCCTTCTTATGCCTTGCAAAGTTAGTACACTGACAGCAAACTAATATCTTGCTAAACAAGTGCATGGTCTTCGTCTAGTAAAACTAGATGCTGGATATTACTGTATAGATGTCAGCTGAAGTATCGAAGCTATTTCTGGAGAGGTGGTTGAGCTGTATATTTATTCATACATCACTGAACAGTCCTGATGGTATTTTGATAGGTTTTCCTGTTTAGCTTCTTGCTTTATCTCATGATAGAGGTTCACCTTGCTTAACTAGAGAAGCAGTACCTGTTCCAAATTACTTGGCAATATACCAGGTTCATCAAGCAAAATCCCTCTTGCACACTGTTTTCTCTTGACAAAGTATAGCAAAGCCATGGTGTCTTCGATAGTGTTGTGTGGTTTTACAGCATGAACACTTCCAACAACTCTAATTAGCTACTAGGCCACAGAGCGTGATGTGGCCTGATTTACTCAGGGTGCTCTGAATGGGCTATCTGCCTAAGTTTCTGAAGCGAGGCTGACATAGAAACATAGAAGATAGGAGCAGGAGTAGGCCATTCGGCCCTTCGAGCCTGCTCCGCCATTCAATGAGATCATGGCTGATCATCCAAATTCAGTACCCTGTCCCTGCCTTCTCCCCATATCCCTTGATCCCTTTAGCCGTAAGAAATATATCCAACTCCTTTTTGAATATATTTAATGAACTGGCCTCCACCGCCCTCTGTGGCAGAGAATTCCACAGGTTCACCACTCTCTGGGTGAAGAAATTCCTCCTCATTTCAGTCCTAAATGGCTTACCCCTTATCCTTAGACTATGACCCCTGGTTCTGGACTCCCCAGCCATCATAAACATCCTTCCTGCATCTAGTCTGTCCAGGCCTGACAGAATTTTATAGGTTTCGATGAGATCCCCTCTCAATCTTCTAAACTCCAGTGAGTATAAGCCCAATCGTCACAATGTTGGTAACACGGCCGAGTACCAAATGGCCAGTTTATATCTACACGTAATTAACCGATTGAAAGCGTCCTGCAGAACCGCCAAGGGGAGTTCCACAGCCCAAGCAGGTGAACTGCAACAGTCATAATCTTTCACAGACATAACCTCCTCAAAGATCATAGCCCCAAACAGTCACTGAAAACTATGAAAACACTTGCCAGCTTCCCCACAGCCTCTTCTGCAAAACTGTGACCACCAGAATGTTTTACAATTTGGAGGTTTGTACGTTCCATGTATTTCACTGTTAGTATGGTGGTGTCATTCTGAATACAATTCTATGCATGTCACTAGGGGGATTTCCCTTGGATTCTCCTGGAAGTTCTTCACAAGGTTAACTGGCCAGGGTCAGGATGGTGTGACTAGAAGTGAGGCAGGTACGCGGATCCAGGAGGTAGTGTTGGAGGAGCCGCAGCCCTTGCACTTGTCCAACAGGTTCGAGGCTCTTACTCCCTGTGGGGACAGGAGCAGGGACTGCAGGGAGGATGAGCAACCTGGCCACAGCACCGTGGAGCAAGGGGCCATTCAAGTGGGGGGAGTTAAAAGAAATGTTGTAGTGGTAGGGGATAGTATCGTTAGGGGGATAGATAGAGTTCTTTGCAGCCGAGAGCGAGAGTCCCGAAGGCTGTGTTGCCTGCCCGGTGCCAGGGTTAAGGACATCTCCTCTGGACTGGAGAGAAACTTGGAGTGGGAGGGGGAGGATCCAGTTGTCGTGGTCCATGTTGGTACCAACGACATAGATAGGACAAGGAAGGAGGTTCTGCTGAGGGAGTATGAGCAGCTAGGGGCCAAATTAAAAAGCAGAACCACAAGGGTAATAATCTCTGGATTATTACCTGAGCCACGAGCGAATTTGGCTAGGACAAATAAAATTAGAGAGTTAAATGCGTGGCTCAAAGACTGGTGTGGGAGAAATGGGTTTTGCTTCCTGGGGCACTGGCACCAGTACTGGGGTAGGAGGGAGCTGTTCTGTTGGGACGGGCTTCACTTGGCCAGTGCTGGGACTAGAGTCCTGGCGGATCATATAACTAGGGCTGTAGAGAGGGCTTTAAACTAACTAGTGGGGGGGAGGTTCCTAGAGAGCAAATAATAAAAATGACAACAGAGAAGGTAATAGACTTAGGCAGCAGTGGGGAAATTAAAAGCCAGAGCGTGTCAGGAAGGGGCAGAAGGTATGGAGTAAAAGGTAAAGTAATAAAAAGGGCAAAAGCAGGAACTAAGTGTCACAAAACATCTTTGAAAGTTCTCTATCTGAATGCACGTAGCATTCGTAACAAAATAGATGAGTTAATGGCACAAATAACTACATATGGGTATGATCTTGTGGCCATTACAGAAACATGGCTGCAGGGTGACCATGCCTAGGAATTAAACATACCAGGTTATTTAACGATCAGGAAGGACAGGCAGGAAGGAAGGGGAGGTGGGGTGGCTATGTTAATAAAGGAAGGAATCACTGTAATACAGAGAAATGATATTGGGTCAAAAGATCAGGATAATGAAACAGTTTGGGTGGAGGTAAGGAATAATAAGGGGAAAAAAACACTAGTGGGCGTAGTCTATAGGCCTCCGAACAGTGGCAACTCTGTTGGACGGAGTATCAATCAGGAAATAGTTGAGGCTTGTAATAAGGGAACATCTATAATTATGGGGGATTTCAACAATCATATTAATTGGACAAATCAAATTGGGCAGAGCAGCCTTGAGGATGAGTTCATTGAGTGTATTAGGGATGGGTTTCTTGAGCAGTATGTAACTGAACCGACCAGGGGGCAAGCAACCTTAGATCTGGTCCTGTGTAACGAGACGGGATTAATTAAAAATGTCCTAGTAAAGGATCCCCTTGGAATGAGTGACCATAACATGGTTGAATTCCATATTCAATTAGAGGGCGAGAAGGTTGGATCTCAAACAAGCGTGCTAAGCTTGAATAAAGGAGACTATGAAGGTATGAGAGCGGAATTGAGTAGAGTGGATTGGGAAAATAGATTAAAGGGTAAGACGATACATGATCAGTGGTGTACATTCAAGGAGTTATTTTACAACTTCCAAAAAAAATATATTCCACTGAGAAGAAAAGGGTGTAAAAGAAAAGACAGCCATCCGTGGCTAAGTAAAGAAATTAAGGATAGTATTCGACTAAAAACAAGCCCACAGCCCCTAGACCGGAGAAGCAGCGGACCTGCGCGGGAGCAGCCCGAGGCGGGAGAGCTTAAAGGCTTGAGAGGGAGCAGTCAGAGGCACCGAGGCCCACAGCCCCGAGACCGGAGAAGCAGCGGACCTGCGCGGGAGCAGCCCGAGGCGGGAGAGCTTAAAGGCTTGAGAGGGAGCAGTCAGAGGCACCGAGGCCCACAGCCCCGAGACCGGAGAAGCAGCGGACCTGCGCGGGAGCAGCCCGAGGCGGGAGAGCTTAAAGGCTTGAGAGGGAGCAGTCAGAGGCATACCAATCCAGGTTCCAGGAGAGAGGTAAAAAGTAATCCAAGTGTGACGTCACCAGGGAGCAGGTAAGTGATTGGTTGGTGGGTATTTCTCTCTTTTCAATACAAGCTTGAATTCTGTGGTGTTAAATTTCTGTGGTGTAGTGGGGACAGTTGGTAAATAAAGCGCCCTAGAGTATACCTGTAACTGGGGTATTGAATAAATTTTTTAATTAATTAAAGGAGTAAGTCATGGCAGGAGAGCTCAGACCCGTGTTCTGCTCCTCTTGCTCCATGTGGGAAGTCAGGGATGCTGCCAGTGTCCCTGACGACCATGTGTGCGGGAAATGCATCCAGCTGCAGCTACTTGTAGACCGCATTGTGGCGCTCGAGCTGCGGGTGGATGAATTTTGGAGCATGCGCGATGCTGAGAGGCTCGTGGATAGCCCGTTTAGCGAGTTGTTCACGCCTCAGGGTAGGGCAGCACAGGGGGTGACCATCAGGCGGAGCAACAAAGGCAGGCAGGTAGTGCAGGGAACCCCTGCGGACATCCCCCTTTCAAACAAGTATACCACTTTGGATACTGTTGAGGGGGATGACTCACCAGGGGAAGGCAGCAGCAGCCAACTTCCTGGCACTGGGGGTGCTCCTGCTGCCCAGGAAGGGGGGAAAAGAGTGGGAGAGCAATAGTGGTAGGGGATTCTATAGTAAGGGGAACAGATAGGCGTTTCTGTGGCCGTAGACGTGAATCCAGGATGGTTTGTTGCCTCCCTGGTGCCAGGGTCAAGGATGTCACTGAGCGGCTGCAGGGCATTCTGGAGGGGGAGGGTGAACAGCCAGTGGTCGTGGTCCACATTGGTACCAACGACATAGGTAAAAAGAGGGATGAGGTCCTGCAGCAAGAATTTAGGGAGCTAGGTAGAAGATTAAAGAGCAGGACCTCAAAGGTTGTAATCTCTGGATTACTCCCGGTGCCACGTGCTAGTGAGTATAGGAATAGGAAGATAGAACAGATGAATGCGTGGCTAAAGGGATGGTGCAGGAGGGAGGGCTTTAGTTTCCTGGATCACTGGGTCTGCTTCTGGAAAAGGTGGGACTTGTACAAGTCGGACGGTTTACACCTGAACCAGAGGGGAACCAATATCCTTGCGGGGAGGTTTGCTGGCACTGCTGGGGGGGGGTTTAAACTAACTTGGCAGGGGGATGGGGTACAGAGTGGAGCTATAGTAGGGGGTGATTTACAGCCAAATACAGAGGGAAAAACAAGTCAGCTGGGAAGGCAGAGCAAATATGTGAAGGCAAAAGAGAATATGGCAGGGCTGAAAGGCATTTATTTTAATGCAAGGAGTCTTGCAAATAAGGTGGATGAACTGAAGTTGTTGAACACATGGGAGTACGATATTGTTGCTATCACGGAGACATGGTTGAGGGAGGGTCAGGACTGGCAGCTCAATATTCCGGGGTATAGAATCTTCAGGCGAGACAGAGGGGGGTGTAAAAGGGGAGGGGGTGTTGCAATATTAATTAAGGAGTCAATTACTGCTGTAAGGAGGGATGATATATTAGCGGGTTCCTCTAATGAGGCCATATGGGTAGAACTTAAAAACAAAAAGGGGGCAAGCACTTTGCTGGGAGCGTACTATAGGCCCCCAAACAGTCAGGGGGAGATAGAGGAACAGATATGTAGGCAAATCTCAGAGAAGTGCGAAAATAATAGGGTAATAATAGTGGGGGATTTCAACTTCCCCAATATTAATTGGGATAGTCAGAGTGTGAAAGGCTTAGAGGGTGCAGAATTCTTAAAGTGCATCCAGGAGAGCTTTTTGAGCCAACAAGTAGAAAGTCCTACAAGAGAGGGGGCGGTACTGGACCTAATTCTAGGGAATGTAGCCGGGCAAGTGGTGGAAGTGTCAGTAGGAGAGCATTTTGGCGACAGTGACCATAATTCGGTGAGATTTAAGGTGGCCATGGAAAAGGACAAAGACGGCCCGGAAATAAGGGTTCTAAATTGGGGGAAGGCCGATTTTAATATGATAAGGCAGGATCTGGCCAAAGTGGACTGGGAGCAGCTACTTATAGGAAAATCCACATCAAAACAGTGGGAGACTTTCAGAAGGGAAATAGAGAGAGTACAACGCCAACATGTTCCTGTAAAGGTCAAGGGTGGGACCAACAAGCAAAGGGAACCTTGGATGACAAGGGATATACAAAAATGCATTAGGAATAAAAGGGGGGCTTTTGGCAGTTACAAAAGACTAAAGACGGAAGAAGCCCTAGAGGAGTATAAAAAGTGCAGGGGCGTACTTAAAAAAAGAAATTAGGAGGGCGAGGAGGGGCCATGAAATAACACTGGCGAGCAAAATAAAGGAAAATCCTAAAATATTTTATAAGTATATTAAGGGCAAGAGGATAACCAGGGAAACGGTAGGGCCCATTAGGGACCAAAGTGCCAATCTGTGTGTAGAGCCAGATGAGGTAGGCGGGGTTTTAAATGAATTTTTTGCATCTGTGTTCACTATGGAGAAAGACGATGCAGACATAGAAATCGGGCAAGGGGACTGTGACATACTTGAACATATTAGCATCGAGAGGGAGGAGGTGCTAGTGGTTTTAGCAGGCCAAAAAGTGGATAAATCCCCAGGCCCGGACGAGATGTATCCCAGGCTGCTGTGTGAGGCAAAGGAGGAGATTGCAGGGGCTCTGACACAAATTTTCAGAACCTCTCTGGCCACAGGGGATGTACCAGAGGACTGGAGAACAGCTAACGTAGTACCATTATTCAAGAAGGGTAGCAGGGATAAACCAGGGAATTACAGGCCAGTGAGCCTAACATCTGTGGTAGGGAAATTATTGGAAAAAATTCTGAGGGACAAAATTAGTCTCCACTTGGAGAGGCAAGGATTAATCGGGGATAGTCAGCATGGCTTTGTCAAGGGTAAATCATGTCTGACAAATCTGATTGAATTTTTCGAGGGGGTGACTAGGGGGGTGGATGAGGGAAATGCTGTGGATGTGGTTTACATGGACTTCAGTAAAGCTTTTGACAAAGTCCCGCATAGGAGACTGGTCAAGAAGGTAAGAGCCCATGGGATCCAGGGTGCCTTGGCGCGTTGGATCCTAAACTGGCTGAGTGGCAGGAGGCAGAGGGTGATGGTCGAAGGTTGCTTTTGTGACTGGAAGCCTGTGTCCAGTGGGGTACCTCAGGGATCGGTGCTGGGTCCCTTGTTGTTTGTGATCTACATAAATGATTTGGATGAGAATGTAAAAGGTATGATCAATAAGTTCGCAGATGACACGAAAATTGGTGGGGTGGTAAATTGCGAGGAGGAAAGCCTCAGGCTACAGGACGATATAAACGGGTTGGTCAGATGGGCGGAAAAGTGGCAAATGGAATTTAACCCTGAAAAGTGCGAGGTGATGCATTTTGGACGGACAAATAAGGCAAGGGAATACACAATGAGTGGTAGGACCCTAGGAAGTACAGAGGGTCAGAGGGACCTTGGTGTACATGTACATAGATCCCTGAAGGCAGCGGAACAGGTAGATAAGGTGGTTAAAAAGGCATATGGGATACTTACCTTCATTAGCCGAGGCATAGAATATAAGAGCAGGGAGGTTATGATGGAGCTGTACAAAACGCTGGTGAGGCCACAGCTGGAGTACTGTGTGCAGTTCTGGTCGCCTCACTATAGGAAGGATGTGATTGCTTTGGAGAGGGTGCAGAGAAGATTCACCAGGATGTTACCTGGGATGGAGCGCCTCAGCTATGAAGAGAGGCTGGACAGGCTGGGGTTGTTTTCCTTGGAGCAAAGAAGGCTGAGGGGGGACCTGATTGAGGTGTACAAAATCATGAGGGGCATAGATAGGGTAGATAAAGAGGAACTTTTCCCCTTAGTAGGGGGGTCAATAACAAGGGGGCATAGATTCAGGGTAAGGGGCAGGAGATTTAGAGGGGATTTGAGGAGGAACTTCTTCACCCAGAGGGTGGTTGGAATGTGGAACTCAGTGCCTGAAAGGGTGGTAGAGGCAGGAACCCTCAACATTCAAGAAGCATTTGGATGAGCACTTGAAATGCCATTGCATACAAGGCTATGGACCAAATGCTGGAAAATGGGATTAGACTGGACAGGGATGGATGGGCGGCGCAGACACGATGGGCCGAAGGGCCTCTTTCTGTGCTGTAAAACTCTATGACTCTATGGTAGCCAAATCTAGTGGGAGGATAGAGGATTGGGAAAACTTTAAAAGACAGCAAAAAATAACAAAAAGATTGATTAAGAAAGGGAAGATAGATTATGAAAGTAAATTAGCAAAAAATATAAAAACAGATAGTAAGAGTTTTTATAGTTATATAAAAAGAAAAAGGGTGGCTAAAGTAAATGTTGGTCCCTTAGAGGATGAGACTGGGAAATTAATGGTGGGAAATATGGAGATGGCAAAAACACTGAATGAATATTTTACATCAGTCTTTACAGTAGAAGACACGAAGAATATCCCAACACTGGACAAACAGGGGGCTAAAGGGGGGGGAGGAGCTAAACACGATCAAAATCACTAAGGAAGTGGTACTCGGTAAAATAATGGGACTCAAGGCGGATAAATCACCTGGACCTGATGGCTTACATCCTAGGGTCTTGAGGGAAGTGGCGGTAGGGATTGTGGATGCATTGGTAATAATTTTCCAAAACTCCCTGGACTCGGCAAAGGTCCCGGCAGACTGGAAAACTGCTAATGTAACACCCTTATTTAAAAAGGGCAGTAGACAGAAGGCTGGAAACTATAGACCGGTTAGCCGAACATCTGTGGTAGGTAAAATTTTGGAGTCCATTATTAAGGAGACAGTAACAGGACATTTGGATAATCATAATTTAATAGGACAAAGTCAGCATGGTTTTATGAAGGGGAAGTCATGTTTGACAAATTTGCTGGAGTTCTTTGAGGAAGTAACGTATAGGGTGGATAAAGGGGAACCAGTGGACGTAGTGTATTTAGACTTCCAAAAGGCATTTGACAAGGTGCCACACAAAAGATTATTGCTTAAGATAAAAAATCACAGGATTGGGGGTAATATTCTGGCATGGATAGAGGATTGGCTATCTAACAGAAGGCAGAGAGTTGGGATAAATGGTTCATTCTCAGACTGGCAATCAGTAACTAGTGGTGTTCCGCAGGGGTCAGTGCTGGGTCCCCAACTCTTTACAATCTATATTAACGATTTGGAGGAGAGGACCGAGTGTAACATATCAAAGTTTGCAGATGATACTAAGATGGGAGGGAAAGTAGTGAGTAAGGAGGACATAAAAAACCTGCAAGGGGACATCGACAGGCTAATAAGTGGGCAGAGATTTGGCAGATGGAATACAATACTGGAAAGTGTGAGGTTATGCACTTTGGCAGGAAAAATCGTAGAGCAAGTTATTATCTTAATGGCAAGAAACTGGAAAGTACTGAAGTACAAAGGGATCTGGGGGTCCTGGTGCACGAAACTCAAAAGGTTAGTATGCAGGTGCAGCAAGTGATTAAGAAGGCCAATGGAATGTTGGCTTTCATTGCTAGGGGGATAGAATATAAAAATAGGGAGGTATTGCTTCAGTTGTACAAGGTATTGGTGAGACCGCACCTGGAATACTGCATACAGTTTTGGTATCCATACTTAAGAAAGGACATACTTGCTCTCGAGTCAGTATAAAGAAGGTTCACTCGGTTAATCCCGGGGATGAGGGGATGGACATATGAGGAGAGGTTGAGTAGATTGGGACTCTACTCATTGGAGTTCAGAAGAATGAGAGGCGATCTTATTGAAACATATAAGATTGTGAAGGGGTTGGATCGGGTGGATGCGGGGAAGATGTTCCCGATGATGGGTGAAACTAGAACTAGGGGGCATAGTCTTAGAATAAGGGGCTGCTCTTTCAAAACTGAGATGAGGAGGAACTACTTCACCCAGAGGGTGGTAGGTCCATGGAATATGCTGCCCCAAAAAGCTGTAGAAGCTACATCATTACATAAATTTAAAACAGAAATAGACAGTTTCCTAGAAGTAAAGGGAATTAAGGGTTACGGGGAGCGGGCAGGAATTTGGACATGAGTCTAGGTTCGGATCGGTCATGGCCCTGTGGGTAGCGGAGCGGGCCCAGGGGCCGTGTAGCCTGATCCTGCTCCTATTTCGTGTGCCTAATTCTGTTAGATTCAGGAGATGGTTCTGTGATAGTGGATTGGCGGTTAGGATCAGATCAGCCATGATCTTATTGAATGGCGGAGCAGGCTCGAGGGGCCGATTGGCCTACTCCTGCTCCTATTTCTTATGTTCTTATGTTGGCAAACTAAACCTCTGCTTTGCCCTCTTACTTGGGCTGGCTGCTGCTTTCAGCTTTGAAAAGCAATTTCATTAAAACAATGTGGACTAGTTACTCACAGTTGGAGGGGTCTTCTCTAAAAATAGTCTCAGAAAAAGAGCCAACTCTTCCGCCGACAGTCTGGAGCTGATTAAAGTCACCAATAATTCCACAAGCACTGCCTGGCACTCTGCATATACAGAGGCAAATGGTTACTGGATCTTGAAATTCATAATTAACTGCTAATTTAATAATGATCACATTTACACAGAGAACAGAACTTGCAGATTGCTATACACCATTCGTATACTTCAAACTATTCAATAAGGCAATTAGGAGCTCAAGCAAAAGAAAGTTTGCACATACCCTCTAAAGTCATCTCAGACAGGCTCAAAATATTCTGGAAACCTCCCACAATAGTTTTTACAGCTCCCTGAAATGAAGCAAAATATAGTGAAATGAACAATAGAAGAAAAATATGATGAATGCAGCCATTTTTACATTTAAAACGCATAAGACTTTTCTTGGTAATTATTATGCTTTTGAAACTAGGACAGCTCGAGCCCTACCTAGTATAGAACTGGATCGCATCACGGATTGACACTCAAGACTGCAAAGGATAGCAATACTACTCAAAGTAATGAGATGTGCATCCTACATACATA
Source organism: Somniosus microcephalus (assembly GCF_052327205.1). Taxonomy (NCBI): domain Eukaryota; kingdom Metazoa; phylum Chordata; class Chondrichthyes; order Squaliformes; family Somniosidae; genus Somniosus; species Somniosus microcephalus. Next base: position 64,988,264 of record NC_140995.1, on the reverse strand, counting down.
ATCCAAGAGTGTTCCTCCGCAGCCTGCAGGCTGAGCCTGCCAGTTCCAATTGTCTGCTTTCTTAAATGGGAGATTTTTTTCCCTCTCAGACAGGAAAACACTATAAAGAAGTTTTAAATAAAGTGTTCCTGGGAGGAGTACTTTAGAATTAATCTTCCCCATCCTGAACTCTCCTCCTCACATCCATCAGTATTGCTTTAATTTTCTAGATATGCTGTTAGGGTGAGATAAAGTGCTGACTTGTGCTCCAGAACTAGCCACGCCTCCAGCCAAGCTGTTCCAGTACAGCTACAGCACTGGCATCTACTTGACAAAGTGGAAAATTGCCCAGGTATGTCCTTGGCCACAAAAAGCAGGACAAATCCAATCCAGCCAATTACTGCCCCCATCAAGCTACTCTCAATCATCAGCAAAGTGATGTAAGGTGTCGTCAACAGTGCTATTAAGCAGCACTTGCCAATAACCTGCTCACCAATGCTCAATTTGGTTTCCACCAGGACCACTCGGCTCTAGACTGCATTAGAGCCTTGGTCCAAACATGGACAAGAGCTGAATTCTAGAGTTGAGGTGAGAGTGACTGTCTCATGGACAGAAGAGCTGAATTCGAGGGGTGAGATGAGAGCGACTGCCCTTGACATCAAGGCAACATTTGGCTGAGTGTGGCATCAAATTGAAGTCAATGGAAATCAGGGGAAACTCTCCACTGGCTGGAGTCATACCGAGCACAAAGGAATATGGTTGTGGTTGTTGGAGGCCAATCATCTCAGCCCTAAGACATCACTGCAGGAGTTCCTCAGGGCAGTGTCCTAGACCGAACCATCTTCAGCTGCTTCATCAATGACCTTCCATGTTTGGACCAAGGCTGCAATGCGGTCTGGAGCGGAGTGGTCCTGGTGGAACCATTGATGAGCAGTTATTGGTAAGTGTCGCTTAATAGCACATAAGGTCAGAAGTGAGGATGTTTGCTGATGATTGTACAGTGTTCAGTTTCATTCGCAACTCTGCAGCTAATGAAGCAGTCCTTACCCGCAAGACCTGAACAACATTCAGGCTTGGGCTGATAAGTGGCAAGTAACATTCATGCCACACAAGTGCCAGGCAATGACCATCTCCAAGAAGAGAGAGTTTAACCTCCCCTTGACATTCAATGGCATTACCATCGTCGATTCCCCCACCATCAAATTCCTGAGGGTCACCATTGACCAGAAACTTAACTAGACCAGCCACATAAATACTGTGGCTACAAGAGCAGGTCAGATGCTGGACCTCCTGTCTCCCCAAAGCCTTTCCACCATCAACAAGGCACAAGTAAGGAGTGTGATGGAATACTCTCCACTTGCCTGGATGAGTGCAGCTCCAACAACACTCAAGAAGCTTGACACCATCCAGGACAAAGCAGCCTGCTTGATTGGCACCCCATCCACCACCTTAAACATTCACTCCCTCTACTACTGGTGCACCATGGCTACAATGTGCATCATCTACAAGATGCACTGCAGCAACTCGCCAAGGCTTCTTCGACAGCACCTCCCAAATCCACCTAGAAGGACAAGGGCAGCAGGCGCATGGGAACACCACCATCTGCAAGTTCCCCTCCAAGTCACACACCATCCTGACTTGGAAATATATCGTTGTTCCTTGATCGTCGCTGGGTCAAAATCCTGGAACTCCCTCCCTAACAGGACCATGGGAGTACCTTCACCTCACGGACTGCAGCGATTCAAAGGCAGCTCACCAGCACCTTCTCGAGGGCGATTAGGGATGGGCAATAAATGCTAGCCTTGCCAGCGATGCCCACATCCCATGAATGAATTTAAAAGTAGTAAGATGGGAGATGGCTCCTGTGGCACATAAACACTGGCACAGACCTGCTGGGCTGAATGGCCTCTTTGTGTGCTGTAAATTCTATGCAAACATGAAGAATTGTATGTTCTAAACTAGTGTCCACTGAAGTGGAGCAGGTAGCACTTGCAGTTCCAGGTCGTGGGATAGCAGAGCAGCAAATAATTAAACTAGAGTCGAGCCTTGTTAATTCCAAGTCATTTCATTCAAATTATCAAATATTTTTCATGCATGAAAAGCCTCTTGTACTGCTTTATTTAAATCAATTAATTAACATTTCTGGAGAATTTGAATTTTTAGCACAAAAAGTGATTTTGTATTACAGTAACAGGATTAGATTGCGTATAAACTGCTGTATGCCTTTTAGTGTCTCTCTCAATTTTTGGTAATGTTTTACCTGCTGGTACATGGAAGTAGCATTTGTTTCACTGTGTTGAACAACCGCGAGCAGGCTCCTGAAGACATGGGTTTGGACATCAAGGCTGGGACTGCTGACAGACAGCAGGGTGAGCTCTAACATACAGATCTCAGGGTACATCAATTTTCTCAGTGCAGTACCCTCAGCAGTATTACAGAGATAACTAGCTGACTGAGCCAAAGAGGAGTGTTCTGGCTTCACACCTGGACCACAGAGGAGAGAAAATGGTTACACATTTTGTATTTTTCTTCAACATACATTTGGGATTAGAGATAACATCACAACAAAGTGACATGTGTACAATTCATGTCATGACTTAAAGTGGATGAGAAATGGATTTATCTAAGCTCAAAATGAAGAGCCATTCATGAATGAACACGGGAGAAAAAGTGAGGCACTTTCATCAAACAGCTGCCACAACCACTTTAATTCCTGCAAATTCAACTATATGTGGGAATGAAAATGGTTACTGCAATTTATTTCCAAAATTAGGTTTACTTTATTCAGTGAAATCTTCTAGTTACACTTTATGCTAGCTGATATCGTCAATGGTTCCCCTTCTTTAGGCGTTTTCCCTTTCAAAACTGCTGTCATTACCTTCTCTGCAAAACGCTTACTCACAACCCATCCATTCTCTCCAACCGCTTATCACATCTTCAATCTCCCTTTCACTCTCTAAGGCCCTTGAGCACATCAGTTCCATGTCCGTATCTCTCAAAATTTCATTAGAGCCTCTCCAGTCTGGCTTCTGCCCATCTCGCAGCATCAAAACTGACCGCGCCAAAGTCGCAAATGACATCCTGTGCCGCATGATCCCACTTGTCCTCCTCACCCTATTTACTGCGTTTACAGCTAAGAAGCCTTCTAAGTTGGACTGCTTAAAATTACAAAAGCGCCAAGTACAGCTGTCAGGTAAATTAAGAGTCAAGTATTTCTATTACACCTTTCAACTTCATACAAATTACGTTGAAACGGAGATAATAAAAAAGACAAATCCTGCCAATGAAATTATAAATCAACATAACACCTCTTAAAATAGAACTAGGGAAACAAAAGTCCATATTAATGACCAAACATTGAGGAAAAATTGTGAATTTACTTTAATCAATGAGATGAAAGTGCTGAAATAAGGTAAGTTAGTACAAGGAGCAGATGTGTTAGGTGATTAATACCATAGGTGGCAGTGGGAGGTGCTAAAAGTAGGTTTAAGCAACTTCTTCAAAACTAAAGGAACAGAATGTAAGGTTGTGTTTTCTGTGTAATTGCCAATCTTTGGTAAGGTAATGGACTAGATTTTCCAATCGGTGAGTTTTTCATGCTGACATTAAATGATTTATTTTAAATGAGTCAACACCGATCAGAAAATCTAAGCTAATGAGTCCTTTAGTAGGGTTTTGGTGCTAAATGTATAGTTAGCCATATGATTCCTTTCAGAATGTGTGGGGCCTATAGGTTACTGGAGTTTTGGGGTAAAGCAGCATGGTGCAGGAGTGATGGGATGCATCCTAACCAGGCAACAGTGGGTAGAATAATCACCAGTACAGAAGATTATCTCAGTAGTATTTTTATACTCGTGTATGGAGAGTGATTTAATAACAAGAGATGCTCGAACTACAAGGGAATCTTGAGAGAAAAAGAACAAAGGGCAAAAAAGAGGAGTAACAATAAAATAGAAAGGTAAGAGCTAAATATATTTTATAACATAAATAGGAGCAGGAGTAGGCCATACACCCCCTCGAGCCTGCTCCACCATTCAATAAGATCATAAGATCTTCACCGCACGTCAATTACAAGAGAAATGCAGGGAACAGCACCAACCACTGTACATGGCCTTCTTTGATTTCAGAAAGGCCTTCGACACTGTCAACCGTGAGGGATTATGGAGTGTCCTCCTCAAATTCGGCTGCCCTCAAAAGTTTGTCACTATCCTCCGCCTGCTTCACGACGACATGCAAGCCGTGATCCTGACCAACGGTTCCACCACAGACCCAATTCACGTACGAACCGGGGTCAAGCAAGGCTGTGTCATCGCACCAACGCTCTTCTCAATCTTCCTTGCTGCAATGCTCCATCTCACCCTCAGTAAGCTCCCCACTGGAGTGGAGCTAATTTACAGAACAAACGGGAAACTTTTCAACCTCCGTCGCCTCCAGTCCCGATCCAACGTCATCCCATCCTCTGTCGTCGAATTACAGTATGCAGACGACGCTTGCGTCTGCGCTCACTCAGAGGTCGAACTCCAAACCATCGTAAACACCTTCACCGAAGCATACGAGAGCATGGGCCTTACACTAAACATCCGTAAGACAAAGGTCCTCTACCAACCTGCCCCCACCACACAGTACTGCCCCCCGATTGTCAAAATCCACGACAAGGCCCTGGACAACGTGGACTACTTTCCATACCTTGGGAGCCTACTGTCAACAAGGGCAGACGTCGACGATGAAGTCCAACACCGCCTTCAGTGTGCCAGTGCAGCCTTCGGTCGCCTGAGGAAGAGAGTGTTTGAAGACCAGGACCTCAAACCCAGCACCAAGCTCATGGTCTACAGGGCAGCAGTGATACCTGCCCTGCTGTATGCCTCAGAGACATGGACCATGTACAGCAGGCACCTCAAAGCACTGGAGAGGTACCACCAACGCTGCCTCCACAAGATCCTGCAAATCCATTGGCAGGATAGGCGCACCGTCAGTGTTCTTGCTCAGGCCAACATCCCAGCATCGAAGCTCTGACCAGGCTCAATCAGCTCCGATGGACGGGTCACATTGTCCGCATGCCCGATACGAGACTCCCAAAACAAGCGCTCTACTCGGAGCTCCGGCATGGCAAGAGAGCCCAAGGTGGGCGGAGGAAACGCTTCAAGGACACCCTCAAAGCCTCCTTGAAAAAGTGCAACATCCCCACCGACACCTGGGAATCCCTGGCCCAAGACCGCACAAATTGGAGGAGAAGCATCTGGGAAGGCGCCGAACACCTCGAGTCTCTTCGCCGGGAGCAAGCGGAAGCCAAGCGCAAGCAGCGCACGTCAACCCAAGCACCCCACCCACCCGCCCCTTCAACCACCGTCTGCCCCACCTGTGACAGAGACTGTAGGTCCCGCATTGGACTAATCAGCCACCTGCGAGCTCATTTTTAATGTGGAAGCAAGTCATCCTTAGTTCCGAGGGACTGCCTAAGAAGAGGTTGATCTTCGACCTCAACTCCATTTTCCCATCCCCATATCCCTTGATTCCCTTAGTGCCCAAAAATCTATCAATTTCAGACTTGAAAATACTCAATGACTGAGCATCCACAACCCTCGGAGTGAAGTATCATAGAAATTTACTCATCTTTCACCTTCTAAAAAAATATTCTGCTTTTCCATTCGTCCTACCAAAGTGGATAATTTCACACTTCCGAACATTATACTCCATCTGCCACCTTCTTGCCCAATCACTTAACCAGTCTATATCCCTTTGCAGCCTCTTTGCATCCTCCTCACAACTTACTTTCCCACCTAGCTTTGTATCGTCAGCAAACTTGCATACATGAATTACACTTGGTCCCCTCATCTAAGTCATTGATACAGATTGTAAATAGCTGAGGCCCAAGCACTGATCCTTGCGGCACTCCACAAGTTACACCCTGCCAACCCGAAAATGACCCGTTTAGTCTTACTCTCTGTTTTCTGTCCATTAAACAATCCTCAATCCATGCTAATATATTACCTCAACCCCATGAGCCCTTATCTTGTGTAACAACTGTGTGTGGCACCTTATCGAATGCCTTCTGAAAATCCAAATATACTACATCCACTGGTTCCCCCTTATCTACCCTGCTAGCTACACCCTCAAAAAACTCTAATAGATTTGTTAAACTCGATTTCCCTTTCATAAAACCATGTTGACTCTGCCTAATCATAATGATTTTCTAAATGCCCTTCAACCATTTCTATTTTTATATTTCTTGCTAGTTTACTCTTTCTATTATTTAAAAAATTTTAAGAAACTTTTTTAAAGTTTGTCCATCTTTATTTCATGTTTGCCTTTTCCCCATGTGAGAACCCAATCTTTGTTTCTCTCTCCATAACATTATTAAAAAGTTAGAATTTTAAGCTTACTCACTTCCTTGTTTGCGGGCTGTGAGCATTCTGCGTTTTGATTGGCTGCTCAGACAGCTTGTTGACGTCATAGCAGTTCACACAAGGCGATTCCCACTATATCTCGTTGATTTGAATTGAAGGTCGGAAAACCCGAAATTCTTGACACAGGGATCGCGAGATCCTTGTGCAAAGTGTACTTCAGGGCCAGCAGCGAACGCCTTTTTTCTAGTGGAGTTATTATTCCGCAAGGGAATGTATATTCACTGAAAATTATATCTTTTAATCTAATTTTTCAATCTACCTTAGCCAATTCACCTCTAATACCTCCGTAGTTGGCTTGGTTTAAATTTACGACCCTAGTTTTGGACTTAACCACATCACTTTCAAACTAACACAAAATTATATCACATTATGATAACTCTTCCCCAGAGGATCCTTTACTGTAAGATTACTAATTAACCCTGTCTCATTACACAATACTAGATCTAAAATAGCCTGTTCTAGTTGGTTCCTCGACATATTGTTCCAGAAAACTGTCTCGAATGCATTCCATGAACACATCTTCCAAGCTACTTTTGCCAATTTGGTTTGCCCAGTCTATATGATGATTAAAGTCCCCCACAATTATTGCATATGCTCCTCTAATTTCCTGATTTAGACTCTATCCAACACTGTTTACGGACCTATAAACTACTCCCACCAGTGTTTTCTGCTCTGTGTTATTTTGTAGCTCCACCCAAACTGAATCTACAACCTGGTTTTTCTGGCCTTTCTCTTTACTGCCTTTATCTCATCCTTTATCAGAGCTACTCCACCTTCTTTTCCATTTTGCCTATCTTTTCTAAAAGTCAAGTACCCTAGAATATTCAGTTCCCAACCTTGGTCACCCTGCAACCACATCTCAGTAATGGCTACTAGAGCAAACCCATTTATCTCTATTTGTGTCATTAATTCATCCATTTTGTTATGAATGCTTCGTGCATTCATATAGAATGCCTTTAATTTTAACTTTTTAGTATTTTTCCCTGATGTGGCATTAGTCGCTAATAACCTATTACCGTTATTTAACTCTCTGTCCCTTCCTGACACAATCTGCTTGATTTTACCCAAATCGCTACTCTGCTCTACAGCCCTGACTTTTCTCTTCAGACTTATAAATTTACCCTTATCTGAACCCTCCCCCCCGTATTAATTTAAAGCTCAATCTACCGCCAATTATATTAATGCGAGGGACATTTTAGACAGGTTTGTGTAATTAGAAATATATATGTTGTAGGGAAAGTGCAATGTCATAGAAATAGCAGAAACAGGGTTGAACCAGTCATTGGTGGGGAGATTAAAATTTTAGTGTACTCATTATGTGGCTCACGGCTAACAGATACTGACATGTGGCTCCTAAAAGAATCAAGCCAATCCCTCTTTGTCCAGAGCCTGTCTGATCTCACTTCCGTTGAGACTTGTGATTTGGCCATTTGTCGATGAGGCTGAATTTAGACACAAACATCTACTTCTACACAAAGAGAAACAGTAGGATGGCTAAACTACAAGTATACATCTTATATATACAATTAATTAATGACTGCTGTTAATTAGAAATCATACCAGCTCTCATCCCCCCCTACTGTCTCATAAATGATCTCCCCTTCTCTCTTTTTCTAGCTCATGCTCTCATTTCCCTTTTCTAGTTGTAGCAAATAATTTAGAGCTTTGATAATTCACACATTCTGTTACCTGCTTTTATTTTAATTACTACTGCTGCTTTTCTTATTAACTGAAACACTGAGGCAGAGTCTGTGTTACTCTGACAAGAGAACCAGCTTCTTCGATCCAATCTAAGTTAGGATATAAATTTCCCTTCTGTAAATACTGGCTTTAAAAAGTGCTCACCAGCACATCAATGAAAAAATGACAACTTTATTATTATATAAAAGGATAGTTCAGAAGGAAACAAAAACAGATCAACTTCAAGCATTAGTTACTGAGCAAATAAACCTGCACACTCTTCAGGCTATTCATTTAATCTGTAACTTGATCATCATCTTCTTGTCAGTGATATCTAATCTCAATTTTTATAAAACAAAAGGGAGTTTCAGTAGTGCATTATTCCCTGTGGTTTAATACATTTCACAAGCCTCCACTAATGCTTTTATTTTTGATTCTGCTTTGGTCTCTTTCTCAGACCTAGACACTTGACATCTATACAAAAGCAAAATACTGTGGACTGTTCTGATGAAAGGTCATTGACCTGAAACGTTAACTCTGTTTCTCACCCCACAGATGCTGCCTGACCTGCTGAGTATTTCCAGCATTTTTTGTTTATACTTGATATCTATAATGTTTCCTGCTTCTCTCATCCCTACAATGGTCGTTAAGGTGTTAGACTTGGCTCTGTGCTAACGCTCTCGCCTCCAAGTCAAAAGGTTATGGGTTCAAGCCCCACTCCAGAGACTTGAATACATAAATTAAGGCTAACACTTCATTGCTGAAATAAGGGACTGCTGCACTGTTGGAAAGTACTGTCTTTTGGATGAGATGTTAGACTAAGGCCCTGTCTGCTCTTTTAGGTGGACATGAAAGATCCCCTGGCACTATTTGAAGAGCAAGGGAACTGTCCAGATCTCCTGGAATAATTTATCTCTCAACGAACGCCACTTAAAATTTATCTCATTGTTGTTTGTGGGAGCTTGCTGTGCACAAATTGGTTTCCTTACATTAAAACAGTGACTACACTTCAAAGTTATTCATTGGCTGTAAAGCACTTTGGGACGTCCTTTTGCTGTGAAATGCATTATATAAGTGAAAGTCATTTCTTTTATTACCCTCTCTCTCTCTTTTAGGATGTTGGTCTCTGGTCCTCTCTGAGAAACCAGTCACGATCTTCTCTTGCACTCACCCCTTGCTTTACAAGATATATTTTTGGCTTCTTCTGCTTCTCTTCATCATTAATCACTCCTTCATCCAGCTGGCCATTCCTTTTTGTTAGCACTACTGATTATGAAAACCTGCAGCCCCCACGTGAATCAATATCAATCTCTCTTCCAACACGCCACTTAAAGACATGATCAATCTCTTTTCATCCCTGACCTTTTCCATTTCTGAAAACGTCTCTCTCCCAGGCTGCTTCATTCATTGCTCTTCCACACTATATAGGATACTTCACGATTAGTTGTCAAATATGGAATTTGTTACATGAGGGGAACTGCTCATGAACTGTACAAGTTCCTCGGATGTGTGAAATAATGATGGTGTTGCACTCCTATACATTAGAATGCTGCCAACACAGAAAATACCTCAATCTTGAAACCTGACTTAAAATCTTCATGTTAAACATACATTTACACACAAGATTAAAATAAAAAATTTGCTAAATTCCCAGTGCTTCCTTCTTACCCTCTTTTTCAAAACGGTTAACAAAATTTTCCTTTCTCGTTGGCGGGCAGCCCTGGTTCAGCCTGGTCCTAAATCTCAACCGTCCCTAAACTCCAGGTACTTTCACCTCATCACCATGTTCAAAACTGACCTTTCCCAAAAATTGCTGACAAAATATTCCCTCCCTGTGGTTCCTAGCTCCTCCTCTCCAATGATTTTCGCCAACCCCATCCTGTGGTTTCAGCTCGGCCCGGCCCAACACTTCAAAAACATTTGGCCTTCCCACCCCACAGGTTCCAACTTCTAAATACAACTCTTGACTTTTAAAAACTTCAACTCTCTATGCGTCTTCCTCCTCACCCCATCTTGAAAACTGCTGCCCACTTGCAACTTTTCCCGCCTTGCAGGTTCGAAGCCCTGGCCCCAATTCTTGAATACCTCTCCGTTCCTGCAGTTTCCCAACCAAGACCCCAAGTCCAAGTGTTTAAAATTGTTCTACGATACTTTAAAATTTTACTTGCACCCATTTCCCAGCCCCAGACTTCAAACATTTATTAGCCCACCTATTTTTTCCATCAGGTTCCTGGAGGCTACCAGGAATAGACAACTATGGATTTCCCACTGAATCCATGAGATAGGGAGTGAACATGACCTAAGGGTCCCAGCACATGGCCATAAATCCTGAACATGGAAGTAAATGGACCTCGGGTGTTAGATCATGGACGATACCAACACAATCAACAGGTAATGAGGAAACCGATGGTAAGGATTCCAACAAGATCAGAGGTGAATCATACCACAAGGAGTAGCATTTCAACCATAACATGTGTGCTCATGATGGAGTTTACAGCCACTAAAGTCTTAAAGACCAAAAGGTGTCACCAACACAATCACAACAATGGCACACTATTAAACACAAGGGCTACTCCACACGCAGGCTTGCTGGATATTATTGACATGCCGCCTTCATGTATTTGACAAAGGTGAGGCTTCCAGTACATGGTGTGTAGGCTTCTCACACAATCTTCCCCTTTAGTGGTTGTCACTGAGGGGGTCAGGCTGCCTATCTACAGGTTGTGGCCGAGCCCAAACATGGTCCAGTTGGATACCAAGAAGGCTAAAACTGCCGGGGATTTTGTGCTCCGTCCCCTGGTTCTATCTCCTTCCCCACACTAGAAAACATCAGCATAGTCCAAAATGTAGGCATTGGTGGAGGTAGTATCATCAAGGAGCTGTGGGCATTTTAACAGAAAATGGTAGACAGCACAAAATAGTCACACAACCCACAACTTCTGCAATCCTTCAGCACAAACCATGTAAAATTTCTCCTGCAGTGCTAAGCAGCGCTTTCCCCCCCTCCACCCCATACACCAAACACCTCCCACCCAACAAGAAAAAGAAATACAATGAGAAAAACACAAAAATAAGCATAAAACAATGCAAGAACAGGAATTGGAGGCCTGGTGTAAGAAAAAGGCAGAAGACAAAGAAGCATGTAAGAAAAATGAAAGCAACAACCAAGTTTCCAAATACGAATGACATCCATGTTGTCAGTCAAGGTTCATTTCATTGGTGATATTCTAGACAGACATCTATGGTACGAAGACATTGTTCAGAACCATTGTATAAATTTAGCATTTACTCCAGCCAAATAAGAACATGAAATCTACAGTACTGCGCGTGGAAAAGGTTTGTGAAGAAGTAGAAATTAACATGCTGCAATGGCATGGAGGAAGTCATAGAAACATAGAAGATAGGAGCAGGAGTACGCCATTTGGCCCCTCGAGCCTGCTCCGCCATTTAATGAGATCATGGCTGATCATCCAAATTCAGTACCCTGTCCCTGCCTTCTCCCCGGATCCCTTGATCCCTTTAGCCGTACGAAATATATCTAACTCCTTCTTGAATATATTTAATGAATTGGCCTCAACTGCCTTCTGTGGTAGAGAATTCCACAGGTTCACCACTCTCTGGGTGAAGAAATTCCTCCTCATCTCAGTCCTAAATGGCTTACCCCTTATCCTTTGACTGCAACCCCTGGTTCTGGACTCCCCCACCATCGGGAACATCCTTCCTACATCTAGTCCTGTTAGAATTTTATAAGTTTCAATGAGATCCCCTCTCATTCTTCTAAATTCCAGCGAATATAAGCCGAATCGACCCAATCTCTCCTCATACGTCATTCCTGCCATCCCAGGTATCAGTCTGGTGAATCTTCGCTGCACTCCCTCCGTGGCAAGAACATCCTTCCTCAGATAAGGTGACCAAAACTGCACACAATACTCAAGGTGTGGTCTCACCAAGGCCCTGTACAACTGCAGCAAGACATCTTTGCTCCTGTACTCGAATCCTCTCGCTATGAAGGCCAACATACCATTTGCCTTCTTAACCGCCTGCTGCACCTGCATGCTTACCTTCAGCGACTGGTGCACAAGGACACCCAGGTCTCGTTGCACTTCCCTTTTCCCAATCTATTGCCATTCAGATAATAATCCGCCTTCTTGTTTTTGCCACCAAAGTGGATAACCTCGCATTTATCCACATTATACTGCATCTGCCATGCTCCTGCCCAATCACACAACCTGTCCAAATCATACTGGAGTTTCTCGGCATCCTCCCCTCAGCACACACACCCACCCAGCTTTGTGTCATCTGCAAAATTGGAGAGATTACATCTAGTTCCCTCGTCTAGATCATTAATATATATTGTGAATAGCTGGGGTCCTAGCACCGATCCCTGCGGTACCCCACTAGTCACTGCCTGCCACTCGGAAAAAGACCTGTTTATTCCAACTCTTTGCTTCCTGTCTGCCAATCAGTTCTCTATCCAAGTCAGTACCTTACCCACAATCCCATGTGCTTTAACTTTACACGCTAATCTCTTATGCGGGACCTTATCGAAAGCCTTCTGAAAGTCCAAATACACCACATCCACTGGTTCTCCCTTATCTATTCTACCAGTTACATCCTCAAAAAATTCCAGTAGATTAGTCAAGCACGATTTACCTTTTGTAAATCCATGTTGACTTTGTCCGATCCTGTCACTGTTTTCCAAGTACTCTGCTATTACATCTTTTATAATGGACTCTAGCATTTTCCCCACTACCGATGTCAGGCTTACCGGTCTATAATTCCCCGTTTTCTCTCTACCACCTTTTTTGAATAGTGGGGTTACATTAGCTACCCTCCAATCTATGGGAACTGTTCCAGAGTCTATCGAATTTTGGAAGATGACCAGCAATGCATCTACTGTTTCTAGGGCCACTTCCTTAAGTACCCTAGGATGTAGATTATCAGGCCCTGGGGATTTATCGGCCTTCAATCCCGTCAATTTCCCTAACACCATTTCCCTACAAATACTGATTTCATTTAGTTCCTCCCTCTCATTAGACCCTATGTTCCCCGACATCTCTGGGAGGTTATTTGTGTCCTCCTTTGTGAAGACAGAACCAAAGTATGTATTTAATTGGTCTGCCATTTCTTTGTTTCCCATTATAAATCCCCCTGATTCTGACTGCAAGGGACCTACACTTGTCACTGTGTATCAATGTAATGGAGCACACCAACAAGCATGTACTTAATAGCTGATCCTGGCACCAACACACGGTGAAACAAGCAATCATCAAGTTTGCTTTGAAAAGTATACATTATAAAATAAAAGGCTATATGCAGTGTGTACAATCATAGAATGGTTACAGCACAGAAGGAGGCCATTCGGCCCATCCCGACTCTCTGCAAGAGCACTTCAACTGGTGCCACTCCCCCGCCCTTTCTCCATAGCCCTGCAAATTTTTTTCCTTCAAGTACTTATCCAATTCCCTTTTGAAAGCCACAATTGAGTCTGCCTCCACCACCCTTTCAGGCAGTGCATTCCAGATCCTAACCACTCGCTGCGTAAAAAAGTTTTCCTGATGTCGCCTTTGGTTCTACAAGGCAGATTAAGATTTTTATTGTAATCTTTTCTCATAATTTATACCACCTGGCCCTTCAATAGGTCTTGTAACCACTCCCAAATACCCATTATTGCCTATACAACCAAACTAATCAGTTCATCTAAATAATAAGCAAATTAGCCCACATAATCTCCAGAATTCAACAATGTCATGAAAAATATGCATTAAATTTGATAAATAATGGTAAGATTTTAATCACATTACAGAAGATTTCCATTATAACAATTGTCAAAACCAAAGACTTAACCAGCTGACTAGAGCTTTGAAGCTTATTAAATAACATAAGAAGTAGGAGCAGGAGTAGGCCATACAGCCCCCCAGGCCTGCTCCGCCATTCAATAGGATCATGGCTGATCCGAATCTAGACTCACGTCCACTTCCCTGCCCTCTCCCCGTAACCCCTAATTCCCTTATCTGCTAGGAAACTGTCTATCTCCATTTTAAATTTATTTAATGTTGCAGCTTCCGCAGCTCTCTGGGGTAGCAAATTCCATAGATTTACTACCCTTTGAGTGAAGAAGTTTCTCCTCATCTCACTTTTGAAAGCACAGCCCCTTATTCTTAGATTATGCCCCCTAGTTCTAGTCTCACCCATCAGTGGAAACATCCTCCCCGCATCCACCCGATCAAGCCCCCTCACAATCTTATATGTTTCAATAAGATCGCCTCTCATTCTTCTGAACGCCAATGAGTAGAGTCACAACCTACTCAACCTTTCCTCATACGTCAACCCCCTCATCTCCGGAATCAACTGAGTGAACCTTCTCTGAACCACCTCGAGAGCAAGTATATCTTTTCTTAAATATGGAAACCAAAACTGCACGCAGTATCCCAGGTGTGGCCTCACCAATACCCTGTATAACTGCAGCAAGACTTCCCTGTTTTTATACTCCATCCCCCTTGCAATAAAAGCCAAGATTCCATTGGCCTTCCTGATCACCTGCTGCACCTGCATACTAACTTTTTGTGTTTCATGCACCAGGACCCCCAGATCCCTTTGTACTGTAGCACTTTGCAGTTCCTCTCCATTTAGATAATAACTTGCTCTTTGATTTTTTCTGCCAAAGTGCATAACCTCACACTTTCCAACATTATATTGCATCTGCCAAATCTCTGCCCACTCACTTAGCCTGTCTATGTCCTTTTGCAGGTTTTTTATGTCCTCCTCACTCAGTGCTTTCCCTCCCATCTTTGTATCATCGGCAAACTTGGATATGTTGCACTCGGTCCCTTCCTCCAAATCGTTAATATAGATTGTAAAGAGTTGGGGTCCCAGCACTGACCCCTGCGGAACACCACTAGTTACTGATTGCCAGCCCGAGAATGAACCATTTATCCCAACTCTTTGTTTTCTGTTAAATAGCCAATCTTCCACCCATGCCAGTATATTACCCCAAATCCCGTGATTTCTTATCTTGATCAGTAATCTTTTGTGTGGAACCTTGTCAAATGCCTTTTGGAAGTCCAAATACACTACATCCACTGGTTCCACTTTATCCACCCTGTATGTTACATCCTCAAAGAATTCGAGCAAATTTGTCAAACATGACTTCCCCTTCATAAAACCATGCTGACTCTGTCCTATTAAATTATGTTTATCCAAATGCTCGGTTACTGTTTCCTTAATAATGGACTCCAACATTTTGCCAACCACAGATGTTAGGCTAACTGGTCTATAGTTTCCAGCTTTTTGTCTACTTCCCTTCTTAAATAAGGGTGTTACATTAGCAGTTTTCCAATCTGCCGGGACCTTTCCTGAGTCCAGGGAGTTCTGGAAAATAATCACCAATGCATCCATAATCCCTACCGCCACTTCTCTCAAGACCCTAGGATGTAGGCCATCAGGTCCGGGGGATTTATCCGCCTTAAGTCGCATTATTTTACTGAGTACCATCTCCTTAGTGATTTTAATCGTGTTTAGCTCCTCCCCCCCCCCCCCCCCATTGCCCCCTGTTTGTCCAGTGTTGGGATATTTTTAGTGTCCTCTACTGTAAAGACTGATACAAAATATTTGTTCAGCATCTTTGCCATCTCCATGTTCCCCACCACTAGTTTCCCGGTCCCATCCTCTAAGGGACCAACGTTCACTTTAGCCACCCTTTTTCTTTTTATATAGCTGTAGAAACTCTTGCTATCTGTTTATATATTTTTTGCTAGTTTACTTTCATAATCTATCTTCCCTTTCTTAATTAATATTTTAGTTACTCATTGACATTGTGACTCTTGTACTCGAGCAAAGCTGACCGGGGGGCCGGCGGGGGGGGGGGGTTGTGAAATATATAGAACCTGGCAACAAATTTACCTTCCTCGTTGGCTGCACTATCTTCTGGGTTACTTTCACTATCCGCTTCATACCCTTCCTCTTCTGCAAAAAGCCTGATGTTACAATACTGTGGTTCTTCTGTCTCCTCTGAAAGATCACCCGTCTGTAGGGCTGTCTCACCATTCATTTTCTGTTGCTGTAGAATAATTGGAAGTTTTAAAGAACATTATACATTGTTAACCTTTAGATAACCATCCCATTTTAAAATTAGAATATGCCATTTCAATTAGAAAATCAAATCAACTTTTTACTGTATTACCTACAGTGAGAATAAAAGAATCCAAAAATTGGGATCCCAGCATCCTAACAGTATTCATCAATTCTCACTGCATTAGCAAGATGAAATAACAAAGATAAATGTGCTCTGGGAGATCAGGTGCAGTGTAAATGGAGAATAAAGAACCAGAAATAAACCAGGAAGCCAGAGAATCCTTAGAAACATACTCTGAGGCAAAGAGAGGGATAGATGGCTCAAATACAAGTGGAATAGGACATCACTGTTGTAATGTAGGGAAATGCTACAGCCAATTTGCACACAGCAAGGTCCCACAAACAGCAATGAGATAAATGACCAGATAATCTGTTTTAGTGATGTTGGTTGAGGGATAAATATTGACCAGGAGACGAGGAGAACTCCCTTACGATAGCAAAATACTGCAGATGCTGGAAATCCGAAATAACAGAAAATGCTGGTAAAACTCAGCAGGCCAGGCAACATCCGTGGAGAGAAATTAGAGTCAACATTTCGGGTGAACCCTTTTTCAAAACTGGAAAGGAAATGAAATAGTTCGAAGGCAGGGCTGCGATAGAACAAAAGAAGTAAAGAGACATTAAGAGGTATTCAAAACCAGACGAGATGGTAATAGGACAAGTGAGGACAAAAGACGGCTCAGATTAGGTGTGAAGTATACTGGCAGAATGGGAGACAGCTGCCATGTGGGAGAGAGAAAAAAAAAGGGGGGGGGGGGGGGGAGGGGAAACCCAGAACAAAGGGGTGGAAAAAAAAAAAGTAAAAATGTAATAGGGGCCAAGGTTATGATCTGAAATTGTTGAACTCGAGATTGAGTCCGGAAGGCTGCAAAGTGCCTAATCGGAAGGTGAGGTGCTGTTCCTCGAGTTTACGTTGAGCTTCCGTGGAACAATGCAAGAGGCTGAGGACGGTGAGGTCCGAGTGGGAATGGAGCGGTGAATTAAAATGACAGGCGACCAGAAGCTCGGGGTCACCCTTACGGACTGAACGGAGGTGTTCCGCAAAGCGGTCACCCAATCTGCGTTTGGTCTCCCCAATGTAGAGGAGACCGCATCGTGAGCAGCGAATACAGTATACTAGATTGCAAGAAGTACAAGTAAATCGCTGTTTCACCTGGAAGGGGTGTTTGGGGCCCTGGACAGTGGGAAGGGGGGAGGTACAAGGGCAGGTGTTACATCTCCTGCACTTGCACGGGAAGGTGCCAGGCGAAGGGGAAGGGCTGTTGGGGGTGATAGAGGAGTGGACTAGGGTGTCTTGGAGGGAGCGGTCCCTACGGAATGCTGAAAGGGGAGGGGAGGGGGAAGATGAGTTTGGTGGTGGGATCACTTTGGAGGTAGCGGAAATGGCGGAGGATGATCCGTTGAATGTGGAGGCTGGTGGGGTGAAAGGTGAGGACCTCCCGGAACCACGATAGGGTTCCCCTTGTCCTAAGTGATCCCACCAAAGTGATCCCACCACCAAGCGCATCTTCCCCCTCCCCTTTCAGCATTCCGTAGGGACCGCTCCCTCCGAGACACCCTAGTCCACTCCTCTATCACCCCCAACAGCCCTTCCCCTTTGCCTGGCACCTTCCCGTGCAAGCGCAGGAGATGTAACACCTGCCCTTGTACCTCCCACCTTCCCACTGTCCAGGACCCCAAACACCCCTTCCAGGTGAAACAGCGATTTACTTGTACTTCTTGCAATCTAGTATACTGTATTCGCTGCTCACGATGCGGGTCTCCTCTACATTGGGGAGACCAAACGCAGATTGGGTGACCGCTTTGCGGAACACCTCTGTTCAGTCCGTAAGGGTGACCCCCAGCTTCCGGTCGCCTGTCATTTTAATTCACCGCTCCATTCCCACTCGGACCTCACCCTCTTGCATTGTTCCACGGAAGCTCAACGTAAACTCGAGGAACAGCACCTCACCTTCCGATTAGGCACTTTGCAGCCTTCCGGACTCAATATCGAGTTCAACAATTTCAGATCATAACCTCGGCCCCTATTACATTTTTACTTATATTTTTTTTCCATCCCTTTGTTTTGGGTTTCCCCTCCTCCCCTTTCCTTTTTTTTTCTCTCTCCCATATGGCAGCTGTCTCCCATTCTGCCAGTACACTTCACACCTAATCTGGGCCGTCTTTTGTCCTCACTTGTCCTATTACCATCTCGTCTGGTTTTGAATACCTCTTAATGTCTCTTTACTGCTTTTGTTCTATCGCAGCCCTGCCTTCGATCTATTTCATTTCCTTTCCAGTTTTGAAAAAGGGTTCACCCGAAACGTCGACTCTAATTTCTCTCCACGGATGTTGCCTGGCCTGCTGAGTTTTTCCAGCATTTTCTGTTGTTATTTAGGAGAACTCCCTTGTTCTTCTTTGAAAAGTGCCATGGGATCTTTTACGTCCACCTGAGAGGGCAGACAAGACTTCGGTTTTAATGTCTCATCCGAAAGATGACACTTCCGACAGTGCAGCACTCCCTCAGTACTGCACTGAATTGTCAGCCTAGACTATGTGCTCAAGTCTCTGGAGGGGGACTTGAAGCCATGACCTTCTGACTCAGGTGTGAGTGCTACAACTGAGCCAAGGCTGACATACTAAAGTGCCAATATAAAAACAGACTTGGAAAATCAAATCTGAAATACAACCGCAGAATGATACAACCCAGTGTGCATGTGACACTGAAATTTATTCACAAGCTAAACAATACTCAGAGTTTTTCCAGCATTTTCTGTTGTTATTTCGGATTTCCAACATCTGCAGTATTTTGCTATAATACTCAGGCTGTATTTAATCGCTAAGGAACACAAGTAACAGTTCACACAGCAGACAAACTCAATTTACATCTATTGATCCAAGCTGCACTTGATCTTGTACCCCAAGTAATACAAGGTTCGCAGAGCAACAAACTGCACAACATGGGTTAGTGATGTATATAGTTGGAGCAAACAGTGAAAATCGAAGTGGGCAGTTTATAAATCAGGGCTATATCATTTTGAATTGAGGTGTGCATTATTACTTGGCAATGTTTGTTAAGATTCAGTTAATTTAGAGCAAATTCAGTACAAAACTGAATTGGTGGCCTTAATGTAAACCGATTTAATTTTTCACTTTCCTTACAATGAGGGATAATTAGGAGATTGCACTGGAAAGACAGATTATATTTGAGCAGGGTCGCCCTCGTTTCCAAAATGATATGAATCATCAACACACTATAGAAATATAGCCTAGCCTGGTGCAACCTGTGCTGAGGAGGTACATAAAATACCATCACAACATTGTGGATAGGGACTTCCACACATGATCTCCTACTTCCACTCAGATGGATCTAACGACATAGGAAGGAAAAGGGTTGAGGTCCTAGGGTTTCAGCAGCTAGGGAAGAAGTTAAAGAGCAGGACCTCAAAGGTGGTAATCTCTGGATTACTTACAGTGCCACATGCTAGTGATTAAAGGAACAGGAATAGTAAGATAAGACAGATTAACTGGAGACATGGTGCAGGAGGGAGGGCTTCAGAGTTCTGGGGCATTGGGACCAGTTCTGGGGCAGGAGGGATCTGTTCAAGGTGGACGGGTTGTACCTCAACAGGGCTGGGACCAATGTCCTCACAGGGAGGTTAACTTGTGCTGTGGGGGATGGAAACCAGGATACAACATGAAAAAGGAGAAACAAGGGGCATAGAGGACTGGGAGAGACAAACCGCATTAGAATAAATTGTAGGAGGGATTAGACAGGGGAGAAATGCAAAGCAGACTAAGGCAGGTTTGGAGTGCATGTGCATAATTGCATGGAGCATGGTAAATAAGATTGGTGAGCTGCAGGCACAAATAGCCACATGGGATTATTATTATATAGTGGCAATAACAGAGACCTGGCTCAAAGAAGGGAAGGGTTGGGAACTTAATATTCCTGGCTACAAGGTATTCAGGAGAGATAGGGAAGGACAAAAAAAAGAGGGGGGAGGTAAAAGTATTGATGAAAGATACTGTTACAGCTCTGGAAAGTGATGAACTTGATGGTTCAAAGACAGAATCTATTTGATTAGAATTAAGGAACAATAGAGGAGCTATTATGCTGCTGGATGTATACTATAGGCCACCAAGGAGCAAATAATGGAGAACTTCAATTATTATCCTAATATAGACTGGGAAAATAAGTGCAACTGTTGCTTACGGGTGTGTTTTGTAAGCCCGAGACAAATCTGACAAGTCAGGGTATCAGGTGGCTAGGCATTTTATACAACAATTGTGAACGGCAGCAATCTATTGCAGACCTTGGTGCAGACATGCTGACTCAAATATGGAGGCATCTAGTTTGTTTTTGGTTCAAGCCATAAATTGCATGGGTCAGTGCTGAAGAGCATATAATATGACCACAACCAATTTGGGGCACAGACAGTGCCGAGTGTAAAATGTCATTATTTACCTCAACCCCTTGTAGGCTAGTGGTCTGGTTTGTTTTTTCCCTACTTTATTTGCTCTCTGTATGGAAGCACAGGGTCTGGTGTTAGCATATGAACAAAAAGCACGAACTTTTCTTTCTTCTGTATGCTTGTTCTGAAAAGGACAGCCTAGTATGACACTTTTAGGTTTGACATATGGTACTGCTGGGAAAAATGGAAATGAAAAACAAAAATCTGGACTGTGTAATAGAATGCCTGTCTAATACTACATACTCCTGTTAAAGATTGGAGACTTAGTCCTAAACTGTGTCAATTTTTGTCTGATAACACTCCTGTGAAGCACCTTGGGACATTTTACTATGTTAAAGGCGCCATATAAATGCAAGTTGTTCTGTTGTCATTGATGACAAGTGGTGTAGCGAAAGGATGGAGAAAACCTAACTGGCACAAGAACGCAATACTTGGGACTTTACACGGCATGGGACAGCACGTCAGGTACTGCCTAGCAGCAACCTCATGACAACACGGGAAGCAATAACTTTTTTGAAGGACATTCTGGCAGACAAAATCTGAAAACACTGACATGTTGTAGGCTCACCAAACACGACTACAGTTACTCTCAAGCAATAGCTGGGAGAGTGCATGCATAATTAATAGATTTTTTGTTTAGTTTGTTATTCACATTTGTTTTTCCAGATTTCACCCCTT
Source organism: Somniosus microcephalus (assembly GCF_052327205.1). Classification (NCBI taxonomy): domain Eukaryota; kingdom Metazoa; phylum Chordata; class Chondrichthyes; order Squaliformes; family Somniosidae; genus Somniosus; species Somniosus microcephalus. The sequence goes on along the minus strand of NC_140995.1, from coordinate 64,966,936 downwards.
TCCCCACCCCCCCCAGTTTCTTTTAATTGTCTTTCCCCCTTATATATTTTCTCAGCTCACACAACACTGCAAAGGAGTGGGCAGGTAAACAACCTACTCTCAGGCCGCTAACAAACCTCGTCCCAGGTTTCCCGTCCTAGTTCTGAACGTACATCTCTCTCTCGTTTCTCTCATCATGCCCTCACCGAGCTTAGCTTGTGCTTGAGCTCCATCCCTTGCTCATTGGCAGCATTCCCATAAAATGTTGACCACCCAATTTCCTCTCCTGGCCACCATGCTAGCTGACACTGTAAATGCTTCCTTCTGCTCAGGTACTGTCACTGTCCCTTTTTAAAACCAGCGTCTTCACCAACTCTTCAAAACACACAACCTGTCTTTGCAAACTACTGCCCCATCTCCAACCTCCTTTTCCTCTGCAATGCCCTGAAACGTATTGCTGTCTCCTAAATACATGCCCATTTCCCCTCCAATTCCATTTTTGAACCTCTCCAATCAGGTTTCCGCCTCCTCTCCCACCCCCCCCCCCCCCAACTAACCGCACCGAATTGTCCCTAACCAAAGTCGCAAATGACGTATTGTGGCCACAGTCACAAAGGATATGATCCTTTCTCATTCTCCTCAACCTTTATGCAGCTTTTGACACAGTTGACCACACCAGTCTCCTGCAAATCCTCTCCTCTGTTCTTCCAGCTAAACAACGGGAATACTGAAGCCACCATCTTTGGCCCCCGCCACAAACTCTGTACCCTTGCCACTGATTCTACTGCCCTTCTCCGGGCATTGTCTCAACATGAATTAGATGGTTTGCGATCTTGCCATCCTATTCAACTCCGAGCGGAGCTACAAATCCGATTGCCTCTGCAACACAAAGACCACTTACTTCCACCTCCATATCACCAGCCTCCACCTTTACCTCAGCCCATCAGCTGCTGAAACCCTCATCCATGCCTTTGTCAACCCCAGACTCGACTATTCCAGTGCTCTCCTCGTTGGTTTCCCCTCCTCTACCCTCTGTAAACTTCAGCTCATCCAAAACTTTGCTGCTCATATTCAATACTGCCGTAAGTCCCACTCACCCATCATTCCTGTCCTCGATGACCTGTATTGGCTCTCTGTTTCCCCAATACCTCAAATTTAAAATTCTCATCCTCATGTTTAAATCCCTTCATGAACTTGCCACTCCACATCTCTATAACCTCCTTCAGCCCTACAATCTCTCCACCTGAACTCTCCATTCCTCCGACTCTGGCCTCATGCATCCACCTCATTTTGCCCCACCATTGGCAGCCATGTTGTTAGTTGTCTAGGCCTCATGCTCTAGAATTCCCTCCCTAAACCCCTCCATCTCCACCTCCCTCTCCTCCTTTAAGACTCTCCTTAAAATCTATCTCGACTAAGGTTTTGGTTACCCCTCCTAACATCTCCTTCGGCTAGGGTTCCATTTACGCCTCTGTGAAGCACCTTGGGATGTTTTTCTCTGTTAATACTATATAAATGCAAGTTGTTGCTGTTACTAAATCTACCATTTCTTATGAAAGATAACATTGTTTAACAGAAAAAAATTGAGCTAACCTACATTCAAATATAAAAACTATTTAACCTCAGCTTGTTGGGGACAATTTAACAGATAGATAAATGTCTGCCGAATTTGAGTCTTTGGTGTACCCGCACACCAAAGTGCAGACGAGACAAGGTGAATACAAGTTAGGTAATCAACCCATACAGCTCTGTTGTGGAGATGTCGGTGTTGGACAAATGTGAGAAGTCACACAACACCAGGTTATAGTCCAACAGCTTTATTTGAAATCACAAGCTTTCGGAGCGCTGCTCCTTCATCAGGTGAAGTGAAGCGATGCATATAGGCACAGCATATATAGTCAGAGAACACTGCCAGATGATTACAGGTAATCTTTCTAACTGCCCTTTATCCCACCTCGGCAGAGAGATAATCACAGCAATCAAAGGTGTGGATGGTGTCCAAACAGGTCAGTCAAGAAAACATTACATCAAAGAACAATGAGGTGGGGTCACCAGGGGTCAAATGTTGTATGAAAAAAAAAAAAGATTTTTTTTGCTGGATATCACAGCAGGTCCAGCCGCATCTGTGTAGAGAGAACAAGCCAACGACGACTCGAGTCTGGGTGACCCTACGTCAGGTAGGGTTACATGTAGTGTGACATGAACCCAAGATCCCGGTTGAGGCCGTCCTCATGAGTGCGGAACTTGGCTATCCGTTTCTGCTTGACGATTTTGCGTTGTCGTGTGTCTCGAAGGCCGCCTTGGAGAATGCTTACCCGAAGTGTTCCCCAACTGGGAGGGAACACTCCTGCCTGGCGATTGTTGTGCGGTGTCCGTTCATCCGTTGTCGCAGTGTCTGCATGGTCTCGCCGATGTACCATGCTCCGGGGCATCCTTTCCTGCAACGTATGAGGTAGACAACGTTGGTCAAGTCACATGAGTATGTACCATGTACCTGGTGGGTGGTATCCTCACGTGTGATGATGGTATCTGTGTTGATGATCTGGCATGTCTTGCAGAGGTTGCCGTGGCAGGGTTGTGTGGTGTCGTGGTCGCTGTTCTCCTGAAAGCTAGGTAATTTGCTGCGAACGATGGTCTGTTTGAGGTTAGGCGGCTGTTTGAAGGCGAGTAGCGGTGGCGCGGGGATGGCCTTAGCCGAGGTGTTCGTCGTCATCGATGACATGTTGTAGGCCGCGAAGAACATGGCGTAGTTTCTCCGCTCTGGGGAAGTACTGGACGACGAAGGGTACTCTGTTGGTTGTGTCCCGTGTTTGTCTTCTGAAGAGGTCTATGCGATTTTTCACTGTGGCCCGTCGGAACTGTCGATCGACGAGTCGAGCGTCATATCCAGTTCTTACGAGGGTGTCTTTCAGCGTCTGTAGGTGTCCATCGCGTTCCTCCTTGTCTGAGCAGATCCTGTGTATTCGCAGGGCTTGTCCATAGGGGATGGCTTCTTTAACGTGGTTAGGGTGGAAGCTGGAGAAGTGGAGCATCGTGAGGTTGTCCGTGGGCTTGCGGTAGAGTGAAGTGCTGAGGTGTCCGTCTTTGATGGAGATTCGCGTGTCCAAGAATGAAACCGATTCTGAGGAGTAGTCCATGGTGAGTTTGATGGTGGGATGGAACTTGTTGATGTTATCGTGTAGTCTTTTCAGTGATTCTTCGCCGTGGGTCCATAGGAAAAAAATGTCGTCGAAGTATCTGGTGTATAGCGTTGATTGGAGGTCCTGTGCAGCGAAGAAGTCTTGCTCGAACTTGTTCATGAAGATGTTGGCGTATTGGGGTGCGAATTTGGTCCCCATGGCTGTTCAGTGTGTTTGGGTAAAGAACTGGTTGTCGAAGGTAAAGACATTGTGGTCAAGGATGAAGCGGATGAGTTGTAGGATAGCGTCTGGAGGTTAGCTGTTGTTGGTGTTTAGTACTGAGGCTGTCGCAGCGATGCCGTCATCGTGGGGGATACTGGTGTAGAGTGCCGAAACGTCCATCGTGGCGAGGAGTGTTCCTGGTTCAACTGGTCCGTGGATGCTGAGTTTCTGTAAGAAGTCTGTAGTGTCACGACAGAAGCTGGGGGCTCCCTGTACGATGGGTTTCAGGATGCCCTCGACGTATCCAGAGAGGTTCTCACACAGGGTTCCGTTGCCTGATACGATAGGACGTCCGGGTGTGTTGGCTTTGTGTATCTTTGGGAGGCAGTAGAAGTCTCCCACACGGGGAGTACGTGGGATGAGAGCGCGTAGGATGCTTTGAAGGTCTGGATCGAAGGTCTTGATCAGTCTGTTGAGTTGGCGGGTGTGTTCTTTGGTCGGATCTGCGGGTAACTGTCTGTAGTGTTCCTGGTTGTCCAGTTGTCGGTATGCTTCTTTGCAATAGTCCACTCTGTTCTGTAGGACGATGGCTCCTCCTTTGTCTGCTGGTTTGATGACGATGTTGTGGTTGGTCTTGAGAGCGTGGATGGCGTTGCGTTGTGCTCGGGTGACATTCTGGACTGTCTTGAGTGCGGCTGATGAATCCTGACAGCTTGAGCATACATGTCAAGCTTAGGGCAGCGACCCTCCAGAGGGGTCCAATTTGACACTTTCTTCTTCGGTTGCTGCACTGCGGATCCCTCTGTCTGCTGTTCCGGATCATTGATTGTCTCATTGGGTTCGCTGCTGACACCTTGGGATTTGTGGAAGAATTCCCGGAGCCTCATTCTCCTGATGAATTCCTCTGTGTCTGCCACCAGGTACATGGTACATACTCATGTGACTTGACCAACGTTGTCTACCTCATACGTTGCAGGAAAGGATGCCCCGGAGCATGGTACATCGGCGAGACCATGCAGACACTGCGACAACGGATGAACGGACACCGCACAACAATCACCAGGCAGGAGTGTTCCCTCCCAGTCAGGGAACACTTCAGCAGTCAAGGACATTCAGCCTCCAATCTTTGGGTAAGCATTCTCCAAGGCGGCCTTCGAGACACACGACAACGCAAAATCGTCGAGCAGAAACTGATAGCCAAGTTCCGTACTCATGAGGACGGCCTCAACCGGGATCTTGGGTTCATGTCACGCTACATGTAACCCCACCTGACGTAGTCATCCAGACTCGAGTCGTCGTTGGCTTGTTCTCTCTACACAGATGCGGCCGGACCTGCTGTGATTTCCAGCAAAAAAAAAATTTTTGTTTTTGTTTTTTGGTTTTTCATACAGACCCCAGCATCTGCAACATTTGACCCCTGGTGACCCCACCTCATTGTTCTTTGATGTAATGTTTTCCTGACTGACCTGTTTGGACACCATCCACACCTTTGATTGCTGTGATTATCTCTCTGCCGAGATGGGATAAAGGGCAGTTAGACAAAGATTACCTGCAATCATCTGGCAGTGTTCTCTGACTATATATGCTGTGCCTATATGCATCGCTTCACTTCACCTGATGAAGGAGCAGCGCTCCGAAAGCTTGTGATTTCAAATAAAGCTGTTGGACTATAACCTGTTGTTGTGTGACTTCTCACATTCATACAGTTCTGTAGCACCTCTTAACTACCAGTTCAGAGCTGCAGCGGCAGAAGCCTAAGAGGAGGTCCCCTGCCCTTTTCTTGCTGAAAGAGCAAGCAAGCTGAAGAAAATCAAATTTAATTAAATTACAAAATGAGCTCATGAAAATAAATACTTTGCTGCTGCAGAGATTTTTGTTTACGGTGAAGCAGCATTGTAATAACATTTTAACAGTGTGCACAAAGAACAAAAAGTTAATTCACTTCAAGAAAGCAAACCTGCAATAAATATTTAATGTAACCGTAACTTAGGGTATCACCTTTTTTCTCTCCTGTTCAGCAGAATAGTCATTCACAGAACTTCCTCCCAGAGACACACATTGTAAGGAATCGAAGAGAGGCTTGGCCAGATCAGAATCAACAATACCAGAACAAACAAGTAGGTCTCGCATTTCAGTCAATATTTCATCCACAGAAAGGTTCTGGAATTTAAGAAACGGAAAATTTAAATTTCATAAATAACATTCTAATTACTTCTTGCAGCATTCAAATGCTGCTCCCTAAGCTCTGGAATTTCCTCCCTAAACCTCTCCACCTCCTTTAAGATGCTCCTTACAACCAACCTCTTTGACCAAGCTGTTGGTCACCTGTCCCAATAACTCATGTGGCTCGCTGTCAAATTTTGTTTGATAACGCTCCTGCAAGGTGCCTTGGGGCATTTTACTATATTAAAGGTACTATAAAAATGCAAGTTGTTGCTGCAACTGGAAACCCCATCGAGCAGTTGCATTAACAACATCCATGAGCTGGACAGTGCATCCTCTAACCAAGAGGGCAATACAGGCAAGTAACAGAATTTTGAGTGTGCTGTGATTGGTCACTCAGTTGGTCAATGACTGTTTTCTTATTCCTCATTGGTCAAGACTTTCAGTCTCTGCTTTTATCCTTTGGAACTGATCATTTGTAACTGGTTGGTGAGTTGATAACCAGAGGGCATAAAATTCAGATAATCACCAAGAACAAAGGGAGAGGTTTGCAGATTTTTTTGTGAAGAATGCCCTACCAGAAACAGTGTTGGAAGCAGAATCCATACTAGCTTTTAAGAGGGAAATGGATAAAGCTTTGAATTTTTTTAAGAATGCCATGAGGAAAAGGCAGAGGAATGGGACCAAGTGGTAACTTTTTCCAGAGTTGGTGCAAGTGTGATGGGCCAAATAGCCTCCTTCTGTGCTGTACAATTTGATTATTCTACTTTTGTTGTTCATCAATTTTGTTACCTTACTCCTTAAATATGTCCTTTCCCTAAATATTGTTTCCTGACATTCCAGTAAAATTATGGGCTATCACAACTAAAACTTGTATTCTTGTAAAGTTTTAATGTAGTAAATGTCCCAAGGTGCTTCACCAAGGAGAAAAAGAAGCTGAGCAGTAGAAGAGTTAGGATAGATAACAGAAAGTATGGCCAAGAAATAGGTTTTGAGCAAGAGACTTTTGAAGACAAGTAGAGAAGGCAGAGAAGTTTGAGAGCATAGGGACAAAGAGACAATTCACAAAAAACTGGGTCTACAAATCTGCTGCCAGGATAAGGGAATAGGATTTAGTGTTAGCACTAGGAGTGGACGCTCAGACACCAATCTCCTGGAATCAAAGCTAAAACATAAGCAGCATAAAAGCAGCTTTGGATGGATTTAAATTCAAGTCTTTCAGTTACATGCATATTCTGGTTACACAACCTGAAATGCTAACAATCAAATTATATTGATTCCTCAACTCAATACTGGGTTGCGTTTAAGCTCAATTATATACAGGGCCATGAGAATACAATGTAGAGAAGTGCAACCCTGGTAACCTTGAACTTTCAATCGCTTAGCTTCTGGGCCCTGCAGGAGGGATGAAGGGGAATAAAATTACTTTCTTCATTACACATCACATACAACCAAGAAGGTAACAGGTGACCATCGCCCAGGTCTCTGCAAATTCCACATGCTGCTGAAAGGAATGCAACTGTGACCCAGGAATGATTCCATTCGCATAATCGCTACAGCGAGGTGGCTGAGACTGGGAGATCGGGATTGTGGACCCACACTCCAGCACATTGGGTTGCATGTTGGCACCCTATCATGCTGCCAGGATCCAAAAAAAATCATTGAAAAATATACCTGCGGAGAAGCCTCCAAATCTGTTTTCCCAGAAGAAACAGAAGTGTGCAGACAGATGGCTAATAAAGCTTCCAACAGCCTGATGCTCTGGTGCGCCCATTCCTCCTCTGTTGTACTTGGTTTCTGTTCCACAACATCCCAATCTTTTGGCGTCTCATCAACTTCAACGACACTCTGTTCATCCAATTGGTCTCCAAATACTGCTGCTTTTTGAACAATTTCAGACTCTCGTATAATAGACTCCTCACTACTGCTGACATCTGATAAATCGTTTTTGGCCACCAGACTGGAGGCTGAATGCGAGCCAATTTCCAATTCCTTTCGATTTTCACCCTGTGTAAACGTATTGACTTTGTTTTCTTTTATGTTATCTTTCCTTGTGCTGGAGATCATCTGAATGATGATTGTCATCAGTCTACGACAAACCTCCAGGCCACCAAGTTTATGGAACTGTTTCTGGAACACTATGTTTTTCAAGTAGATCCAACGACACACAGACCACACGTCTGCTGCTTGTCTGATCTGCTCTTTTGAAGGCAAAACAACACTGTCTGGTGACAAGTGAGGAAGCATGTTGCCCAGAGGCTCACTGGCTGTGCTATCGTAGCCTGAGGTGTCTTCAGAATCATTGGCAGAGTCACGATCAGATTCAGGCTCTTGACTGACGCACAGGAATGCAACACAAAGAAACAAGTTTATTACATTTAACTGGATGTCGGTGTTTTTAGCTTTCTTCCTCTTGGGGTATGATTCTTTCAGAACAGCGTAAAACTTACTTAAACTTTGCTGCATCTCACTTTTATGCAGTGCAGTAGGTTGGCTACTTGGAATGTCACTAGGATCCAAAGCAGAGTCCTCTGCATTAGTCTCTTCACCTTGCATTCTTGCATCTACCTGTTGACCTCCAAGGCAAAGGATTAAGGTTTCAAAAACCTTCAGTGCATAGGATCTAACAGAGTCTAGATAAATGAGTTCAGTCATCTGATTTAATCCATTGCAGCTCAAAAAGAGGCCTCTGACTACCCTGTGGAAAACAAGCACACATTTTCTTTATGCAAAATACATTTTTTTTTTAATAAAGAGGAAAACAATTCAACCTCAAATTTAGATCGATATGCAATATTTTAAGTAAAAACAAAAAATTCTAGAAATACAGTGGAAGTTCAACAGCATCTGAAAAAATAAAAAGCAGGTTAGGGTTTTTGGAGTAGAATGAGAAGTCTCTGACAAAACAAGTGCTTATCTGTAGCATTTTTTTGTTTGTGCTGTCATTTCAACATGGTATCTTGGAACTTAAAACAAGGTGCAATGAAAGGAATGACCCAATCTGGCTGATACACATCAGTAAAATAAACACAGAGTGAAGTATCTGCGGTTCAGACCTCAATAAACTACTGCTGTTCTTAGATGTGGGGATATCCCAATTCATACCAAGTGTTCGAAATAATTTGTTCCCATCTTCTGCATCTCTTAAATTACATGTTTCATTGGCAGCTACCTCTGAATTCGAGAGATACAATTTTCATTTTCTATGCTCAGGTCAAACATCGAAGAAGTTAGATAGTATCTATATATATATATATAAAAGGATACTTCTGTCTGTCTTTCTGTCTGTCTTGAATTAACTCGAAAGTTATAGAGCGTACCTACACGTGCGTTACGTCGAAAGAAAGCTGACGATTCCAGAACCGTCCTAAGCGTATTTACGTTTCGGCCAGACAAAAATTGCACCCGCGGTATCCAAAAAACGTTCAACAGCGTCGGCGGGAAACCTGAACGGCAGAGCGGGGTATAAAAGTCCCCAGAGACCAGGTAAGGCCTCACAGCGTCGGCGGGAATCCTGAGCGGCAGAGCGGGGTATAAAAGTCCCCAGAGACCAGGTAAGGCCTCACAGCGTCGGCGGGAATCCTGAGCGGCAGAGCGGGGTATAAAAGTCCCCAGAGACCAGGTAAGGCCTCACAGCGTCGGCGAGAATCCTGAGCTGCAGAGCGGGGTATAAAAGTCCCCAGAGACCAGGTAAGGTGTACCAGTCTCTGAACTCGGAGGGAAGGAGAGAGGTAAAAAGTAATCCAAGTGTGACGTCACCAGAAAGCGGGTAAGTGATTGGCTGGTGAGTATTTCTCCCTTTTAAGCTTAAATCTCTTTGGTTTATAGTTTCTAAGGTGTGATATTCACCATCTAGAATCGGGGCAGAGGATATTTAAGAATAATATTAATAAATTTAATTAATTACATAGAATGGGAGATCAGGCGATGTGTTGCTGCTGCAATATGTGGGAGCTGGTGAACACCATTGATGCTCACGGTGATCACATTTGCAGTAAGTGTTGGCTGCACGAGGAATTCCGGCTCCGTGTTGAAGAGCTGGAGTCCGAGCTCCAAATACTGAGACACATCAGGGAGGGGGAGAGTTACCTGGACTCTGTGTATCACGAGGTAGTCACACCAATTAGATTAATTAATGCAGATGTAGTCCGTGGCCAGGGTCAGGATGGTGTGACTAGAAGTGAGGCAGGTACGGGGATCCAGGAGGTAGCGTTGGAGGAGCCGCAGCCCCTGCACTTGTCCAACAGGTTCGAGGCTCTTACTCCCTGTGGGGACAGGAGCAGGGACTGCAGGGAGGATTAGCAACCTGGCCACAGCACCGTGGAGCAGGGGGCCATTCAAGTGGGGGGAGTTAAAAGAAATGTTGTAGTGGTAGGGGAATAGTATCGTTAGGGGGATAGATAGAGTTCTTTGCAGCCAAGAGCGAGAGTCCCGAAGGCTGTGTTGCCTACCCGGTGCCAGGGTTAAGGACATCTCTGGGCTGGAGAGAAACTTGGAGTGGGAGGGGGAGGATCCAGTTGTCGTGGTCCATGTTGGTACCAATGACATAGATAGGACAAGGAAGGAGGTTCTGCTGAGGGAGTTTGAGCAGTTAGGGGCCAAATTAAAAAGCAGAACCACAAGGGTAATAATCTCTGGATTATTACCTGAGCCACGAGCGAATTTGGCTAGGACAAATAAAATTAGAGAGTTAAATGCGTGGCTCAAACACTGGTGTGGGAGTAATGGGTTTTGCTTCCTGGGACACTGGCACCAGTACTGGGGCAGGAGGGAGCTGTTCCGTCGGGACGGGCTTCACTTGGCCAGTGCTGGGACTAGAGTCCTGGCGGATCATATAACTAGGGCTGTAGAGAGGGCTTTAAACTAACTAGTGGGGGGGAGGTTCCTAGAGAGCAAATAATACAAATGACAACAGAGAAGGTCATAGACTTAGGTAGCAGTGGGGAAATGAAAAACCAGAGCGTGTCAGGAAGGGGCAGAAGGTATGGAGTAAAAGGTAAAGTAATAAAAAGGGCAAAAGCAGGAACTAAGTGTCACAAAACATCTTTGAAAGTTCTCTATCTGAATGCACGTAGCATTCATAACAAAATAGACGAGTTAATGGCACAAATAACTACATATGGGTATGATCTTGTGGCCATTACAGAAACATGGCTGCAGGGTGACAATGCCTGGGAATTAAACATACCAGGTTATTTAACGATCAGGAAGGACAGGCAGGAAGGAAGGGGAGGTGGGGTGGCTATGTTAATAAAGGAAGGAATCACTGTAATACAGAGAAATGATATTGGGTCAAAAGATCTGGATAATGAAACAGATTGGGTGGAGGTAAGGAATAATAAGGGGAAAAAAACACTAGTGGGCGTAGTCTATAGGCCGCCGAACAGTGGCAACTCTGTTGGACGGAGTATCAATCAGGAAATAGTTGAGGCTTGTAATAAGGGAACATCTATAATTATGGGGGATTTTAACTATCATATTAATTGGACAAATCAAATTGGGCAGGGCTGCCTTGAGGATGAGTTCATTGAGTGTATTAGGGATGGGTTTCTTGAGCAGTATGTAACTGAACCGACCAGGGGGCAAGCAACCTTAGATCTGGTCCTGTGTAACGAGATGGGATTAATTAAAAATGTCCTAGTAAAGGATCCCCTTGGAATGAGTGACCATAACATGGTTGAATTCCATATTCAATTAGAGGGTGAGAAGGTTGGATCTCAAACAAGCGTGCTAAGCTTGAATAAAGGAGACTATGAAGGTATGAGAGCGGAATTGAGTAGAGTGGATTGGGAAAATAGATTAAAGGGTAAGACGATACATGATCAGTGGTGTACATTTAAGGAATTATTTTACAACTTCCAAAAAATATATATTCCACTGAGAAGAAAAGGGTGTAAAAGAAAAGACAGCCATCCGTGGCTAAGTAAAGAAATTAAGGATAGTATTCGACTAAAAACAAGGGCATATAAGGTAGCCAAATCTAGTGGGAGGATAGAGGATTGGGAAAACTTTAAAAGACAGCAAAAAATAACAAAAAGATTGATTAAGAAAGGGAAGATAGATTATGAAAGTAAATTAGCAAAAAATATAAAAACAGATAGTAAGAGTTTTTATAGTTATATAAAAAGAAAAAGGGTGGCTAAAGTAAATGTTGGTCCCTTAGAGGATGAGACCGGGAAATTAATGGTGGGAAATATGGAGATGGCAAAAACACTGAATGAATATTTTACATCAGTCTTTACAGTAGAAGACACGAAGAATATCCCAACACTGGACAAACAGGGGGCTAAAGGGGGGGGGAGGAGCTAAACACGATCAAAATCACTAAGGAAGTGGTACTCGGTAAAATAATGGGACTCAAGGCGGATAAATCACCTGGACCTGATGGCTTACATCCTAGGGTCTTGAGGGAAGTGGCGGTAGGGATTGTGGATGCATTGGTAATAATTTTCCAAAACTCCCTGGACTCGGCAAAGGTCCCGGCAGACTGGAAAACTGCTAATGTAACACCCTTATTTAAAAAGGGCAGTAGACAGAAGGCTGGAAACTATAGACCGGTTAGCCGAACATCTGTGGTAGGTAAAATTTTGGAGTCCATTATTAAGGAGACAGTAACAGGACATTTGGATAATCATAATTTAATAGGACAAAGTCAGCATGGTTTTATGAAGGGGAAGTCATGTTTGACAAATTTGCTGGAGTTCTTTGAGGAAGTAACGTATAGGGTGGATAAAGGGGAACCAGTGGACGTAGTGTATTTAGACTTCCAAAAGGCATTTGACAAGGTGCCACACAAAAGATTATTGCTTAAGATAAAAAATCACAGGATTGGGGGTAATATTCTGGCATGGATAGAGGATTGGCTATCTAACAGAAGGCAGAGAGTTGGGATAAATGGTTCATTCTCAGACTGGCAATCAGTAACTAGTGGTGTTCCGCAGGGGTCAGTGCTGGGTCCCCAACTCTTTACAATCTATATTAACGATTTGGAGGAGGGGACCGAGTGTAACATATCAAAGTTTGCAGATGATACTAAGATGGGAGGGAAAGTAGTGAGTGAGGACATAAAAAACCTGCAAGGGGACATCGACAGGCTAAGTAAGTGGGCAGAGATTTGGCAGATGGAATACAATACTGGAAAGTGTGAGGTTATGCACTTTGGCAGGAAAAATCGTAGAGCAAGTTATTATCTTAATGGCAAGAAACTGGAAAGTACTGAAGTACAAAAGGATCTGGGGGTCCTGGTGCACGAAACTCAAAAGGTTAGTATGCAGGTGCAGCAAGTGATTAAGAAGGCCAATGGAATGTTGGCTTTCATTGCTAGGGGGATAGAATATAAAAATAGGGAGGTACTGCTTCAGTTGTACAAGGTATTGGTGAGACCGCACCTGGAATACTGTGTACAGTTTTGGTGTCCATACTTAAGAAAGGACATACTTGCTCTCGAGTCAGTACAAAGAAGGTTCACTCGGTTAATCCCGGGGATGAGGGGATGGACATATGAGGAGAGGTTGAGTAGATTGGGACTCTACTCATTGGAGTTCAGAAGAATGAGAGGCGATCTTATTGAAACATATAAGATTGTGAAGGGGTTGGATCGGGTGGATGCGGGGAGGATGTTCCCGATGATGGGTGAAACTAGAACTAGGGGGCATAGTCTTAGAATAAGGGGCTGCTCTTTCAAAACTGAGATGAGGAGGAACTACTTCACCCAGAGGGTGGTAGGTCCATGGAATATGCTGCCCCAAAAAGCTGTAGAAGCTACATCATTACATAAATTTAAAACAGGAATAGACAGTTTCCTAGAAGTAAAGGGAATTAAAGGTTACGGGGAGCGGGCAGGAATTTGGACATGAGTCTAGGTTCGGATCGGTCATGGCCCTGTGGGTAGCGGAGCGGGCCCAGGGGCCGTGTAGCCTGATCCTGGCTCCTATTTCGTGTGTCTAATTCTGTTAGATTCAGGAGATGGTTCTGGGATAGTGGATTGGCGGTTAGGATCAGATCAGCCATGATCTTATTGAATGGCAGAGCAGGCTCGAGGGGCCGATTGGCCTACTCCTGCTCCTAGTTCTTATGACATTCCGCTCATTATCCGTTCATTAGCATCGAGTGACGTTGAGGTCGACCAATCATACGGCGGGTTCCTGGCGCGTGCGGCCGGGCCCTCCCACGGTCGAGTGACGGGACGATTGACCAATCCTATGCTTCGGTGACCTGACGGTCCACCAATCGGTGCCTGTGTGGGCGGGCCTTATCGTTCTGAACCGAGGTGAGTCGCCGCCATCTTGATTCCAAACTTTTCATTTCTTTTTCCCGCTTTCTGCGTCTTTAAAAAAAGTTCCTTTTAAAACAGAAATTCTTTTAAAAAAAAGTTAATTACGTTCAGAAATTGTTTAAAAAAAAAAGTTAATTACTTTCTAAATCTTTTATCTAATCTCATTAATTTTCCTACCTTTCCCCATTTTTGCAGGTAGGCCTCTAAGCCTGGGCGTCTGTTGCCAGCCATGCTGGACCCTAGGCAATTGTTTTGTGGCAAGCTTCTCCCACCCCTCACCCCCCCGGCTTCGGTCTCCCCCGTCACGTGATGGTTGACCAATCCTATGGCGTGTGTGGGCGGGGCCTGATGCTTAATAAGACAGAATAAATAAAATTACTTTAGTCTTCGTGAGCACTGGAGTGACTGCAGCAACTATTGCAACCTAAGTGAAGAGATAGAGAATAAATAATCAGTTTTTATATCTTCTAACTTTATATCTCCTTTCCTTAAAAAACTTTCGGTTTTCAAAAGGCGAAAGTTTTTAAGGAAAGAACATATAAAGTTAGAAGATTTCCGATTTTGTACCTTGCAGCTACTTTTTTTTTTAAAGTAAAGAAATTTTGCCGTTTTTAATTAAGAACTTTTTTTTCCCCGTGCTTCCAACCGACATGAGAAAATGGCCGCCGGCTTCTTCACGCACCTTCAAGGCTGGCCGCACCCACCCTGAAGGCTGGCAGACAGCTTTTTTTTCTTTCTGCCCCCGCCTCCTATCCGCCCCCCCCCCCCCCCCTCTCAAGGGTTAACCCGGCAACCGGCTCTGGAGATCGGGAGGGGAGGAGGGTTACCCCGGCAACTGGGCCCCGGCCATCTTTCATCCTGGCAGCAGTTCAATGCAGCGACACCACAGCGTCATATTTGATCCTGGCGGCACGACAATTTCCTCGTGACGCCATCTTTGATCATGGCGGAACTTCAATGTGGGCCCGAACAGCGCCATCTTTAGTCCGGGCTGCCCGGTTTCTTCCTCCCTCCCTCTCCCCACCCCTCCTCCCCTCTCCCCACTCCCTGCCCCCCAGTCGCTCCCTCCCTGCCCCCCAGTCGCTCCCTCCCTGCCCCCCAGTCGCTCTCTCCCTTCCCCCCAGTCGCTCTCTCCCTTCCCCCCAGTCGCTCTCTCCCTTCCCCCCCAGTCGCTCTCTCCCTTCCCCCCCAGTCGCTCTCTCCCTTCCCCCCCAGTCGCTCTCTCCCTTCCCCCCCAGTCGCTCTCTCCCTTCCCCCCCAGTCGCTCTCTCTCTTCCCCCCCGTCGCTCTCTCTCTTCCCCCCAGTCGCTCTCTCTCTTCCCCCCCAGTCGCTCTCTCTCTTCCCCCCCAGTCGCTCTCTCTCTTCCCCCCAGTCGCTCTCTCTCTTCCCCCCAGTCGCTCTCTCTCTTCCCCCCAGTCGCTCTCTCTCTTCCCCCCAGTCGCTCTCTCTCTTCCCCCCAGTCGCTCTCTCTCTTCCCCCCAGTCGCTCTCTCTCTTCCCCCAGTCGCTCTCTCTCTTCCCCCCAGTCGCTCTCTCTCTTCCCCCCCCAGTCGCTCTCTCTCTTCCCCCCCAGTCGCTCTCTCTCTCTTCCAACAACAACATGCCCTCGAAAAAGCCTCGGCACTGCCGGGCACTCCAGCTAGTATATATAAATATAAATAAATGAGTTTGTCTGTCTGTCTGTGTGGGAAGGAGAAAGACAGAGAGACCGGGGGCGGGGGGGGAGAAATCAAGAGCGCGACCGGCGGGGGGGAGAGAGAAATCGAGAGCGCGACCGGGGGGGGGGGGGGGAAGAGAGTGAGCGAGCGACCGGGGGGGAAGAGAGTGAGCGAGCGACCGGGGGGGAAGAGAGTGAGCGAGCGACCGGGGGGGAAGAGAGTGAGCGAGCGACCGGGGGGGAAGAGAGTGAGCGAGCGACCGGGGGGGGAAGAGAAGTGAGCGAGCGACCGGGGGGGAAGAGAGTGAGCGAGCGACCGGGGGGGAAGAGAGTGAGCGAGCGACCGGGGGGGAAGAGAGTGAGCGAGCGACCGGGGGGGAAGAGAGTGAGCGAGCGACCGGGGGGGAAGAGAGTGAGCGAGCGACCGGGGGGAAGAGAGTGAGCGAGCGACCGGGGGGGAAGAGAGTGAGCGAGCGACCGGGGGGGAAGAGAGTGAGCGAGCGACCGGGGGGGAAGAGAGTGAGCGAGCGACCGGGGGGGAAGAGAGTGAGCGAGCGACCGGGGGGGAAGAGAGTGAGCGAGCGACCGGGGGGGAAGAGAGTGAGCGAGCGACCGGGGGGATGAGATGTGAGCGAGCGACCGGGGGGGATGAGAGTGAGCGAGCGACCGGGGGGGAAGAGAGTGAGCGAGCGACCGGGGGGGAAGAGAGTGAGCGAGCGACCGGGGGGGAAGAGAGTGAGCGAGCGACCGGGGGGGGAAGAGAGTGAGCGAGCGACCGGGGGGGAAGAGAGTGAGCGAGCGACCGGGGGGGAAGAGAGTGAGCGAGCGACCGGGGGGGAAGAGAGTGAGCGAGCGACCGGGGGGGAAGAGAGTGAGCGAGCGACCGGGGGGAAGAGAGTGAGCGAGCGACCGGGGGGGAAGAGAGTGAGCGAGCGACCGGGGGGGAAGAGAGTGAGCGAGCGACCGGGGGGGAAGAGAGTGAGCGAAGCGACCGGGGGGGAAGAGAGTGAGCGAGCGACCGGGGGGGAAGAGAGTGAGCGAGCGACCGGGGGGGAAGAGAGTGAGCGAGCGACCGGGGGGGAAGAGAGTGAGCGAGCGACCGGGGGGGAAGAGAGTGAGCGAGCGACCGGGGGGGAAGAGAGTGAGCGAGCGACCGGGGGGGAAGAGAGTGAGCCGAGCGACCGGGGGGGAAGAGAGTGAGCGAGCGACCGGGGGGAAGAGAGTGAGCGAGCGAACCGGGGGGAAGAGAGTGAGCGAGCGACCGGGGGGAAGAGAGTGAGCGAGCGACCGGGGGGGAAGAGAGTGAGCGAGCGACCGGGGGGGAAGAGAGTGAGCGAGCGACCGGGGGGGAAGAGAGTGAGCGAGCGACCGGGGGGGAAGAGAGTGAGCGAGCGACCGGGGGGGAAGAGAGTGAGCGAGCGACGGGGGGAAGAGAGTGAGCGAGCGACCGGGGGGGAAGAGAGTGAGCGAGCGACCGGGGGGGAAGAGAGTGAGCGAGCGACCGGGGGGGAAGAGAGTGAGCGAGCGAACCGGGGGGGAAGAGAGTGAGCGAGCGACCGGGGGGGAAAGAGAGTGAGCGAGCGACCGGGGGGGAAGAGAGTGAGCGAGCGACCGGGGGGAAGAGAGTGAGCGAGCGACCGGGGGGGAAGAGAGTGAGCGAGCGACCGGGGGGAAGAGAGTGAGCGAGCGACCGGGGGGGAAGAGAGTGAGCGAGCGACCGGGGGGGAAGAGAGTGAGCGAGCGACCGGGGGGGAAGAGAGTGAGCGAGCGACCGGGGGGGAAGAGAGTGAGCGAGCGACCGGGGGGGAAGAGAGTGAGCGAGCGACCGGGGGGGAAGAGAGTGAGCGAGCGACCGGGGGGGAAGAGAGTGATGCGAGCGACCGGGGGGGAAGAGAGTGAGCGAGCGACCGGGGGGGGAAGAGAGTGAGCGAGCGACCGGGGGGGGGGAAGAGAGTGAGCGAGCGACCGGGGGGGGGGAAGAGAGTGAGCGAGCGACCGAGGGGGGGGGGAAGAGAGTGAGCGAGCGACCGGGGGGGGAAGAGAGTGAGCGAGCGACCGGGGGGGAAGAGAGTGAGCGAGCGACCCGGGGGGGAAGAGATGTGAGCGAGCGACCGGGGGGGAAGAGAGTGAGCGAGCGACCGGGGGGGGAAGAGAGTGAGCGAGCGACCGGGGGGAAGAGAGTGAGCGAGCGACCGGGGGGGAAGAGAGTGAGCGAGCGACCGGGGGGGGGGGGGGGGGGGGGAGCGGGAGAAGAGAGAGAGCGACCAAGGGGGCGGGGGGCAGAGAGAGCGACCGGGAAGGGGGGGGGCGCGAGGGGGGTGAGAGAGAGAGACTGGGGGAGAGAGAGAGAGAGAGGGAGAGAGAGAGGGAGAGAGAGAGAGACTGGGGGGGGAAGTGAGAGAGAGAGAGAGAGAGAGACTGGGGGGGGGGGGGGAAGGAGAAAGAGAGAGAGAGGGGCTGGGGGGGAAGAAAAGAGAGAGAGAGAGAGAGAGAGAGAGAGAGAGAGAGAGAGGAGAGAGAGAGAGAGAGGAGAGAGAGAGAGACTGGGGGGAGAAGAGCGAGACGGGGTGGAAGAGAGAGAGAGAGACTGCTGGATTTAGTTCGGAATTAGCCTGGAGAGAGAAGGGGGGAAGGAGCGCCTCAGGCCTGGCCCGATGGACCCCTGCAAAGGAAGGAAGGCGAGCTCTCCCTCCCCCTCACTTTCCCTCCCTCCCCCTCTCTCTCTCTCTCCCCCCTCTCTCTCTCTCCCTCCCCCTCCCCCCTCTCCCTGCCCCTCCCCCTCTCCCTGCCCCAGTCTCTCCCCTCTCCCTCCCTCTCTCCCTCCCTCCCTCCCTGCTTTCCTCTCTGTCCCTCGCTCCCCTCTCCCTCCCGAGCGCCTCAGGCCCGGACACTGAGCCGAGCCCCGGGACCAGGCTGAGGGGGGGAAAGGGTGAGTCCCCGGCCCGCGGCCGTAAACGGAGCCGAGCCCCAGGACCGGGCCGAGGCGGGGAAAGGCCGAGTCCCCGGCCCGCGGCTGCAAACGGAGCCGAGCCCCGGGACCGGGCCGAGGGGGGGGGAAAGCCCGAGTCCCCGGCCGCAAACGGAGCCGAGGACCGGGCCGAGGGGGGGAAAGCCCGAGTCCCCGGCCGCAAACGGAGCCGAGCCCCGGGACCGGGCCGAGGGGGGGAAAGCCCGAGTCCCCGGCCGCAAACGGAGCCGAGGACCGGGCCGAGGGGGGGGAAAGCCCGAGTCCCCGGCTGGGACCTCCAGCTCCACAAGGTGGGGAGACCTTCCCTGGAAGACAGCCGAGTTCCTTCATACTTGAAATGGATCACTTCATTTCTAACTGTTCCTAAATACTATTAAAAACTGAATTAATTTGTTCTTTTCCTTAGTTCCCTGTATTAAAGTTCAGGTTTTTAAGCACCCCATAGCTAAGAAGACAACTGCACTACATGATCTGGCATTAAGCCATATAGAACAGGAAGGTGGCAGCTGTTAAAATGTGAATAAAACTAAAAGCGGAGGTAAAGATGGCCGAATTAACGGCAGTTTGAAAGATGAGGCCCCGCCCACACACGCCATGAAACGCCCCCCGTGACGCAGCGCTCTCCCCCTGTAGGATTGGTCAACCTTCACGTCACTCAATGCTAATGAGCGGATTTCCCCCGTATGATTGGCCAACCGCTAATGAGCGGAATTTTGATCGTTTTTTGTCTGCTGTCCGAACAATTTTTGTCTGACCAAAAAGTAAATACGCCTAGGACACCCTCCTAATCATAACCTTTCTTTTGATGTGTAGGTACGCTCTGTAACTTTTGAGTGATGCCCAGACAGACAGACAGACACCACTATCCTTTTATTTATATATATATATATATATATATATATATAGAAAATCTGTGTGGCAGTTTGAAGCCCAAGATGAGCGTGTATATTCTAGCACTTTACAAAATGGGTACAAAATCTATCCGACAAACCAAAATACAGTGACAAGAGTTTCTGTTCGATCCCTGGGCTCACTCCAATCACCCAGATATGTGGCGTGTAAATGCACAATCCAGTTTATAGAGAGCGAGAGTTTACTTACAGAAATGGTCTTTGGTGCCAATCACAAGGCAAAAATCTAAAAATGTAACAGTGTCTACACGTGAAACGTTACCTGTCTTTTCTCTTTCCAAATACTGACTGACCTGCTAGTATTTTCTGTTGTTAATTCAGATTTCCAGCATTTGCAATCTCTTTACACAATAATTTTAAATTATAGTAGATAAAACTGATTTAAAAACTAATCTTGTACATTATTCTCCACCCTCAAATGGCCGATACCACAATTAAGTATTGCCAATTATTACACACTGTAATCAATATTATCAGTAATGAATTTTTGCACCTAGTTTCAGTATCACATACTCTCAGACCAAACAGAATACTGGATCTATAAAGACTGAAGCCTATATTTTCCTCTCAGTGTTATTATTCCCAGAGTGGCTATAGGTGGAAAAGGAAAACAGCATGCAAGTCAAATTTAAAGAAACAAAACAATTAAAGGAGTGTCACAATATGGAGATAAATATTTTGAAAGCCACTGGAGAGCCTCAGAATGCATCACAATCCATTAGAAACTACTGCAAAGACTAACAGGGTATGAGACTCAAAAAAGACGAGCAAAAATTAAGTGAACGAAAACCCTCAAAATGTTGGTATAAATTTGCAAGCATGTGAAGGAGTAGCTCTGTTTGATGGCAACTGATGTGGAGCTGGTGATGCATGAGGTGGCTATGAGGAGGGCTGCCTTCTGTGCCACTGCACTGCCCCATTCCTATAGGTCAGCAATGTAGCAAGCAGCTGCAGCTAAGTTTCAGACCACAGCTGAGTACTACTGTTACTGCATGTACCTGTCCTATGCCACATCGTACCTGCAGGTGATCTTGCCGTAGATGGCACAGCACTGCTGACCCAGACTCTAATAAGATTTTTACATATCGTAATGGTGCCCATCAGGGGGTCTGCTGGTTCAGTGTCCTTCAGGAAGAGAAACCACCACCTGCAAGATATTTTCACCTCTGCCTGCAGATGCGGGTATGTGGGTACCAGCGAGTGGGCACAGAGCATCTCTAGTGCAGCCTAGCCTGCCTGGAATCCCTTTGTAAGACATTTCCTTTTTGTAAACATATCAGATATGGGATTCCCACTGAAAAATCCATTAGTGCCAGGACTGAAGCTGTGGGGAAAATATATAAATTATTTACATCAATTGTTACCATGAGTCACAGAACCTAAATACCAACAGGACAATAAACAAGAGGGTCAATGGCTATCATACTGTATTTATTTTAAATTTACTGTGTACATACCTTGACCTCCAGGATAGAATTGTAGAATCATGCAGCACAGAAGGAGGGCATCATGCCTGTGCCGGCTCTTTGAAAGAGCTATCCAATTAGTCCCACTCCACTGCTATTTCCCCATAGCCCTGCAAATGTTTACTCACTGTGTAAAAAGCATTCTCCTCATCTCCCCTCTGGTTCTTTTGCCAATTACCTTAAATCTGTGCCCTCTGGCTATTGAGCCTCCTGCCAGTGAAATAGCTTCTCCTTATTTACTCCTCAATGTTGAAAATCTCTTAAATCTCCTCTTAACCTTTTCAGCTCCAAGGAGATCAATCCCAGTTTCTCTAGTCTATCCTCAACCCTAGTATCATACTTACCACTGCGTAGCAATCTTGGACATCTATTCAAATGGGACTTCTTTACATCAAGCATCCTTTCTGTCAAAAGTGCAGGAAATGGTGTGCACTGCCAACCTCCACTTCAAATGCACATTAAAATGAAGCACCTAAGCATTTGAGGTGGCACTTTCATTGCCATGGGAAGCTTCATCAGGATGCAAACCCTGTATAGTTCTAGTGGGCAGGACTTCCTCAGAGTTTCTGCATCTGGTGGCTATCAGGCAGTACAGGTGAGGAAAATCTAGACTTAAAGCTCTCTCAACTCTTCTTTAACAACATGCACTGTCTTAGCCCCAGGAGACAACTCCCTACTGCACAAGTAGCATTTCATTTCTCATATCAACCAGCCTGTGGTTTCCTTTGTGAGACTGCCAGTTTAGTGCTGTTAGCTCATTCCACACTGGCCATTTGGCCAACAGACAGAAGGGACTTTCATTCCATCAGTATGGGGTAGATTTAAACCTAGCTCTCAGAGGTAATACTAATAAATCCAATACTAATAAATCCAATAGGGAAGTAGAGACATTTCTTTACTCAGAGAGTGGTTAGAATGTGTAAATAAATATAGAATTATGGCAAATAGCTTAGATACTTTCAAAAGGAAACTGGATGATTACATGAGAGAAAAGGGCATAGAAAGATATGCTGAAAGGCTGAGATGGGGTAGGTGGAATGGGAGGTGACTCATGTGGAGTATAAACACCAGCACAGACCAGTTGGGCCAAATGGCTGTATATTCTAGATAATTCTATGTAACAGCATGCTCGGCCACTACATATTCAGTTCTATTCTTAAATTAAATTACTTTTCTTTCTTCCTTTACCCATCTCATTTTGTAAGGTGTGCTCGCCCTCCGTTCTGGAAATTAACCTTTTTCTAACCTTATTCTCAAACTGCTGGTAGGTGAGTGAGAATGTTGTGGACTAAGTCATCTCTGCAACTACACTGGGTTCAAGAATTCAGTATATGGATGCAAGACCTCATACATCAGTGACGCAGAGTAGCAGTGTAAAGAAAGAAAAAACTTGCATTTATATAGCTCCTTTCACGACTGCAGGACGTCACAAAGCTCTTTACAGCCAATGAAGTACTTTTTGAAGCATCACTGTTGCAATGTAGGAAACACGGCAGCCAAATTACGCACAGCAAGCTCCCACAAACAGCAATGAGATAAATGACCACATCATCTGTTTTAAGTGTTGGTTGAGGGATAAATATTGGCCAGGACTCCCCTGCTCTTCTTTGAATAGTGCCATGAGATCTTTTACATCCACCCGAGGGGAAAAATGGTGCCTTGGTTTAATGTCTGATCCAAAAGGCGGCACCTCCGACAGAGCAGCACTTCCTCGGTACTGCACTAGAGTCTCAGCCTAGATTTTGTGCTTGTAGTGGGGACTTGAAGGCATAACCTTCTGCTTCAGAAGCGAGAGTGCTACCTTTGAGCTAAGGTGTATCAATGTATTACATCAGTGGTTTTGTTACAGTCTAATTGCTTATTAAAATGAAACTGTGGTACTGTACGTCACTATTAAATAGAATGGTAAACTACAAGAGGTACAGTGCTTTACTCACCTGGATTTAAAGAGTGATGGCAATGTGTGCAGGTGAAGCTGAAGGACATCCTGAGACAAACATTTGTTGTGGTAGCTACACACTTGGGTACAGGCTGTGTTTACTCCTAGCTGCTGCGCATGATGAGACAGCTCCACTCCCCTTTGAAGCACAGTATTAAAGATATGAATGTAAAGCTGCCATTTAACCACAGCATTGCCTTTTTGGATTAGGTGGCATATATGGCCAGCAACTTGCAAACTCAGCTGGGCATCATCGATGAAGAGAAGGTCTTGATAGGCTTCCAAACCCTTCCACATCCACATGTTGTTCCTGGATCCTCCAGTTGGCAGAATACCATCTGATTTGTAAATGGGGTTGGCAAGACTGGACGAGGAACCAATGTCTGAGAGACCTCCATGTAGAATCTCTGCAATATCAGGTACCTGGCTACTATCAACAGTGCAGATATTACAACTCGCTTGTTTCATTTTCTCTGAAACCTCCCCACCACCAAGCTGCTCAAGGATAAATTTACTCAGAATACTCAAAATGTGCTGCTGACAGTTTTTTAAAGTTTGCGATTTTAGGGCATAAAGCATGGGGGCAATGACAGATCTTGGGTCCATACAACAGCAAATTCCCACAGTATGTATGCCCGATAAAATTTGCACACAAGTGCTGCTTAAGCAAACTTCCTGCAGCAAGCGCAGACACTGGTGGGCACACACTGCAATACAGCAACAGCGGTCAGGATAGCAAACTTCACCATCTAACGTCTCCTCAAAAGGATTTTTGGACTGCTGATTTTTGAATGCTGTGACTGGGAGGCCAGACAAGTCTCTGTGGTGGTGCATGAACTGAGAATACTCACATCGCCTGTGCCGCTTGCGGGTACAAACAGACTGATGGAGTTGTTCTGATTTCACTTTCTTGACCGTGCTGATTATTTTCATGATACTACCAATCAGGGATTTGATATGCTCTGCTGCCTCCATAGACTTAGGTTCATCTTTTGTGACCAACCTTTCCATCTGAAGCACTGTACTTTCAAACAGCTCAAAGCCGTGATGCTGTGTAAACTCGTGGACGAGGTCCATGGCCTGACTGAAGAAGAAGGGATTGGAGGATGCTGTTTGTAGGGTACAGATTAGGATTTGCAAAACCACTTCAAGTAACTCTGGCACCAGTAGTACTTCGTGACGAGACTTTGAGAAAGAAAAGTCTTCGCTGAGCTCTTGCAGAGTCTTCTTTGGCCGTGGGACAAAGGGATCTGGGCGCTTTTCAATGCAATTCTTAATCTTCAATGTTGCCCTCAACAAGTCTGCAATATTTCTCCTTAATGTATCTGGCATGTTACTTCTGCAATTTATGTCAACTGACATCAGGTGCAACACAGTTCGTAAAAGCATTCTTTGAACCAGGGCTGCTGGTTCTGCCGTCCATCCTGCAGCAACTTCCTCAGTTTCAGATACATTACCATTGCAGCAGTCTCCAAACCCTGCCAAAAACTCTGTTAATGTGGGAACTACACTCGCTGCTAATGCTGGATTGTGATTTAAGGCCATGTCAAACTTGCAAACTTTTTCTAACAGAGACAACAAAACATGACAGAGATCAAATGGAGTATTTTCCATCTTACTTAAAATGGATGACTCCATATCTTCTACTTGCAGTGGAATGGCAGTACATTCTAAACTTGAGCTATCTTGTGCAACTTCTCCAACTCTTAAGGATGGGAGCAGACCAGCCCTAGAGGAGCTATAGTCTTCTCTTGGTTGGCATGTTACAAAAGGCTGCAAAGTCTGCTGTCGTCTTTGTCTGATCATGACTGAACTCTTATCGTCCGAATTGGCTTCGGAATCGGACGTGGAAAGCGGGGTTTTCCTGGTGTCCCTCAAAGAGTAGCGGTGAATGTTTCTACGCTGTCGCCTGGTCTTCCAGTTGCTGGTGCTGCATCGTGATGGTACCTGAGCATATAAAATGGAGCTTCCATCTGGGGTGCGAGCTGGTTTTTCCTGAGGAGATTTGGATGCAGAATACTTGGTCTCTTTGGTAAACAAAAGGTCTTCTAGTGCAGATAGATTATAATCTAAAACAAAAAAAAATATGAAAAGCTATTGTACAAAATGCTCCAAAATAGTGTTTAGATATCAAGAAAAAGCAATAGCACAAAACAATCTTACCTTACAGAACTTGCTGCCAAGGAAACAAGGAGTTAGGAACTATACAACGTGTTGCACATTTGTTAAATAGTACAAGCCCTGAATTTACTGATATGCAGCTTGCAAGCAACCATGACTATAATTGTTGCATAATAGCAATCGGGCTCTACAAATCATTGCTGAGTGCTTCTGCACAAAAGAAATAATAAAAAGTTGCTGAGCTGTGACAGGTTCCTTCTTGTACTATGGACAGCAACAAACTTTTGTTTTGAGGATAAGTTTTATTGGTTTTCACTTTTTCCCTTCTTCATAGAAACTAAGCAGTGTTTTGTATAATTAATTTACTGCGCTCATGATAAAATTGTGTAGCACTAAATAACAACGTTCAATATATATTTTTAAATGAAACATGGTTTTCCTGTAACCACTGGCCTATTATCTGTCATTTTCCATAAAATTTTAATTTGATCTTTTTTGCTGCGAATGATTCGATGGGGCAGTAATTCCTCCCCAAACGCGTGAGTACGGAAGGGGTACTCACGCGTCTGGCCGGAGGAAATGCCGGTTTTCAGCATGCACAGCGCATGCGCTGAAAACCGGCATTTCCTCTCCTCTAACCCAAGAGGTGAAGAGGCTAGCGCGTGCGTCTTGGATTTCCTCTGTTTTGGGGGATTTGCGCATGTGTAAAGGCCTCCGGTCTTTACGCTTGTAAAAAGCACACGTAAGTATTTATTTTTACAGGTAAGTGGTGTTTTAGTGCAATTTAGAAATGTTTTTTCCCCACAGGTTTATTATTTTAAAGAATCTACAATAAGGTAAGTTTAGTTTTAGACCCTTTTTATTAAAAATTTATTTTTTTCAAAAAAAAAAAAATTGTTTAAATTATTTTTTTAAACTTATTTATACTTAATTTAATGATTGGGATGTTTTTTAAATTTTTATTTAAAGTTTAAATAGTGTTTTGGGCCCCCGTAGTTTTCATGAGTTTGACAGCTCTTACTGTCAAACTCATGAATGAGTTTCCCCTCCCCTGATAGGTGAGCACTGTGCTCACCTGATCCCAGCCGGCACATCGCACTAACTACGCCGCTGGATCAGGTTAGCACAGCGCGCCGACAGCTGAACCGGGCCTGTGAAAGGAAATGCAAGCAGGCCCAGGCTTCAGATGTCAGCGCGCAGGGCGAGTGCAGATCGGGGCTTGCATGCGCGGCAAGCCCCCGATCTAATTTCAGGGCCGTTACCTAACTTGTAAGGTCTTCTCCATTAAAAAGAAATGCTTGCAGTTATATCACATCTAATTACATCTTTCAGAAATGTCAAAAAGAACTTAATGTACAATGTGACTGTTGTTATGCAGGCAAGCAGGACAGTAATTTAATGCACAGCAAGCTCCCATGGACAGCAATGAGGTGCCACCCTGGTGAAGCTGCAACACAGGACTATATGCATGCTAAAAAGCGGAAGCAGCATGCTATAGACAGAGCTAAGTGATCCCACAACCAACGGACCAGATCAAAGCTCTGCAGTCCTGCCGCATCCAGTCGTGAGTGGTAGTACAATTAAACAACTAACGGGAGGAGGAGGCTCCATGAATATCCCCATCCTCAATGATGGCAGAGCCCTGCACGCAAGTGAAAAAGACAAGGCTGAAGTGTTTGCAACAACCATCTTCAGCCAGAAGTGCCGAGTGGATGATCCATCTCGGCCTCCTCCTGAGGTCCCCTCCATCACAGAAGACAGTCTTCAGCCAATTCGATTCACACCACATAATATCAAGAAATGGCTGAGCACACTGGATACAGCAAAGGCTATGGGCCCCGTCGTGCTAAAGACTTGTGCTCCAGAACTAGCTACGCCTCTAACCAAGCTGTTCCGGTACAGCTACAACACTGGCATCTACCCGACAATGTGGAAAACTGCCTAGGTATGTCCTGTCCACAAAAAGCAGGACAAATCCAATCCGGCAATTACTGCCCCATCAGTCTACTCTCAATCATCAGCAAAGTGATGAAAGGTGTCATCGACAGTGCTATCAAGCGGCACTTACTTAACCTGCAATAATCTGCTCACCGATGCCCAGTTCGGGTTCTGCCAGAACCACTCGGCTCCAGACCTCATTACAGCCTTGGTCCAAACATGGACAAAGAGCTGAATTCCAGAGGTGAGGCGAGAGTGACTGCCCTTGACATCAAGGTAGCATCTGATCCAGTGTGGCATCATGGAGTCCTAGTAAAATTGAAGTCAATGGGAATCAGGGGGAGAACTCTCCACTGGCCGGAGTCATACCTAGCACAAAGGAAGATGGTTGTGGTTGTTGGGAGGTCAATCATCTCAGGCCCAGGACACCATAAAGACTGCAGCGGTTCAAGGCAGCAACTCACCACCACGTTCTCAAGTGCAATTAAGAATGGCCAATAAATGCTGGCCTTGCCAGCGACACCCACATCCCAGGAACGAATTTAAAAAATATATTTTTGTTAATGTTGATTGAGGGATGAATGTTGACCAGGGTATGGGTAGTGACTGGGAGAACTACCATGCTTTTCTTCAAATAGAGCAATGGAATTTTTAATGTCCACCGGAAGAAAAGATGCTGCCAGTGCCACGGTTTAACATCTCGCTGAATGACAGCATCTCTGACAATGCGGCACTTCCTTAGTACTCTTTCAATTCTTACCTTCACCCACTTAGGCTCCATGCTCTGGTATTCCCTGCCTAAACCTCTCCACCTCCCTCTCCTCCTTTAAGATCCTCCTAAAAAGCCACCTCTTTGACCAAGCCTTTGGTTAGCCTGCCTAATATTTCCTCCTTTCGCTCGCCATCCAATTATTTCTGATTACATCTCTGTGAAGGACAGTACATTTTCCTACATTAAAGGCATCATATAGGAGGCTCGGTAAATTGCGTAGATGGGAGAAGGAAGTTACAAAGGGCAGATTAGGGAAAGTGGACAAGACTATGGCAGATGGAGTTCAATGGCTACAAAATATCTGGAGTAGAAAACTGATCTCTCCTGCTTGGGTTGAACACTTTTAAGCATGCCTGATGCTAGCAATTTATCAATCTTGGTGAGCAATGCTGCTGATCATGATCAGGCCCTGTAAGTGATCGGGTCAGATTATGCCATGAAGCTGCAGTGAAGAGGTAACCATGTGGACATCAGGTAAGGAGAGGATCAGCAGAGGAGTAAGGCAAGAAAATTAGAGGGAAAAAAGTGTAATAAATGTTTGTTAGGGTATATTCAGGACCCCAGCCAGACAGGAGCATGTTTCCACTGGTTAGCCCCTGCCTGGCTGGAACTCTACATGTCCTTCCCAAGAGAGGGCACTGCCGAGATACACATGTGCATGGAGCTCACTCCCGCAACAGCTAGAAATTTAAATGTTGAGTGTGTGAAGGGGAGAATCCATAATCTGAGCATTGACATTGTGATCAGGTATGTTTTAAATTATGTCCAGGGGTCCAATGGACACCCCAAGTACTTTGTGAATCAGTTGTGACACTAGATTTACACTCTATGCAGTGTCAAACTGAAGCAGTGCGAGACTACCACCTCCAAACACTATCACTGCGCTTTACTCAGTCTGACCCTGATTCTAGATTTAAACTGCAAGTTTAATATTGGCATGAAGTGGAAATAATTTTGCAGCGTCACTAAACTGCTTTGTAAATGCAACCTTAGTTCATGATTTGCAATAACCCTTGGACTGCTCCACTGAATAATTACTGCAGACTCAGTTGGCAGAGGATTAGAACACAAAGAAGGTTACATTTATTTATGGTTATATAATCCTTACCGTTAGCTTTCTGGCAACCATAATAAAAACATTTTAGATGCTAATCTGATTTCAGTTTTATGGAATGAGTTTCACATTTGCTAAATCAAAATGGGAAAAACAGAATCTGGACACTCAGACATGGATGTTACTAAATAGTTAGTAATCTAGTTAGGAAAACAGCTAATAAAAAAAGTGTGTGTCATTTTAGAGCTTCCCTGTATCTCTGACTATTATTCACTGGTGCAAAGCAATGACCAGCATTGCTGTGAACTCATTTTTACATCTATGTCAAAAGATCATTGCAAATAAAATTACCACGATCTATCTAAATCAATATCAAAAGCTATATAACCTTACATATAGCGCACACTTTTTGCCCAAAAACCTCATTTCCATCGTCACAATCTTGAAGTAATGTTTTTATTCGACACTCATCAGTCTGCTGCCAGTACGTGACACTGTAGCCCCTTCCTGTTACCCAGCTAGAGCTTGCACCAGCCACCAATGTTTCCTTTAAGCCATCGCTCTGGACCTCCCGTGCAGCCAGTTCACCGGTTTTTCGTTGGGCCCCTTAGAGGGGCCACACCCCCCCCAAAAAATTAAAGGGAACATTGCTAGCCACCCCTCTAAACCTGACGTTTGTTTGGTTTTGGAAATTCCCTGACAATTTCTCCATTTCTGCTTCAAATAATTTTAATATTTGTGTATTTTCTATCTGACTCCAAGCCACATTCTCAGATTTCAGCCTACCTTTTCGCCTCACTAGCCAGCATCCCCAGCCCGTCCACTTCAATAAATCAATCAGTCCCAACCACAAACCCATCAATTTTTGATTTTTTTTGCATCCCATCCTGGCCTTGCTCAGCTTTCCCACTCCAACCCTAGCCCTTGCTTTCAAAACAAAATTGCCTCCTTCCCTAACTACAGCAAATAGAAACATAGAAGATAGGAGCGGGAGTAGGCCATTCGGCCCCTCGAGCCTGCTCCGTCATTCAATGAGATCATGGCTGATCATCTAAATTCAGTACCCTGTTGCTGCCTTCTCTCCATATCCCTTGATCCCTTTAGCCTTTAGAAATATACCGAAATGATCCTATCTAAACTGTGTAGAGTTGTTGTGATCACATGCAAGATTTTTAAATGCTTGATTATTATAGACTTGTCTGAGGCTGTGAAAGAGGTTAATGTGACCAGTACAAACAATTGACACCCAGTTATAAGTGGCAATCAAAACTTAGCTCATATGTCCAGCAGACAATTTGACGCCTCTAGAAACGAAGTGATTTTCAGCAGTTTGTATCAAAACTCCTTCGGTTGAAGGGGATGGGGGAAGATTTAATCATAGAAATTTTGAACATCAATTGATCTCTCGATCACAGGATGGTGCTCTGAGGGAACGGTTAGGCCGGAATTTTGCCAGCGCTCAGAGGGTGGGTTCGGAGGCGGGTCCACTGTCAAAATAGAAAAGATTAACCGTGGGTCGGGATCCTGCTGTCAACCCACTTCCATGTCAGTCTCCCAAGTGCCAGATCTGTCTGCGCTTTACAGACCCGACACCAAGCAGCGGGGGATCCAATTGACAGTTAAGAGCTTGTTAAAAGGTACTTAAACAG
This sequence comes from Somniosus microcephalus, assembly GCF_052327205.1. Classification (NCBI taxonomy): domain Eukaryota; kingdom Metazoa; phylum Chordata; class Chondrichthyes; order Squaliformes; family Somniosidae; genus Somniosus; species Somniosus microcephalus. The sequence continues at coordinate 64,936,703 of NC_140995.1, read as the reverse complement.
CATTTTACCATGTACTTACCATTTTCCAGCTTTTTTACAAGTTTCATGGCGCTCGGGGATCACATCAGGTCTGAATAGGTGACAGCTGCAAAAGTGGTATAAAAGCTACCATTTCGCAGCTGTTCACTTTCCATTGTTAGAAGCTGGAGCCTTCAGGATTTGGAATACACTTTTCAGCTTTATGCAGGTTGGAAGTGTTTGGAGCAAACTCTCTATCCACTGTCACCTCCTTGGAGCAACCTCTCTCACCAGTGAGAGATCGCTTCTGTCATCTCAACTTCAGCTGCCATCTATTCCAGCAGCATTGGTACCCTTGAAAAAAATCTCACCTTGGTCCTCAGAATCCCACCACACTCAGCCCCAACACCAACATCACCAGGCACACCAGCATCACCAACCTGCTCCGCAATCACCTAATGCTGCACAGGACACAGGGCATCACCACCCGACCACATTGCTGCCCGGGAGGCCAAGGATGGCCTCATGACCAGATTTACTTCACTTGATGCTGTACACCCTGGCTGCCGCATGATGCGCCAGGTTGGCACCACCCCACACCAGCACCATAAAGCATCCCTGCAATGCCCAAGCCATTCTTTTCACACTCATCACCATTGTGGGGGGTAACGTTATGTCTCACCATTCACTGCAACTCACTAAGCCACTTCCAAAGGTGCACACAAATCTGTCCAAGAAGGCAAAGTGTGGAAAATAAAGATTTCAATGTTTGGCAACACAACAACAGAAACTTTACATGAACATTGGTGATAACACCCAAGTGCCTACCCTTGTGTGTTGTTAGTTGGCATGATTGGACAAGGATGAGGGCGAGTGTGTGGAGTGTCTAGTGAGATGGGGATGTGATAATGTAGAGAGAGGGATTGGTGGAGGTGCAAGGTAAGTTGGTGTGAGTAAGAATGTGCAAGAGTAGGGTAGGGAAGGCAGAGTGATGGGGATGTGATGAGTGGCACAGCAGGACGAGGTTGAGTGTGGCTTTGCAATAACGTTTCTGTCCCCTGTGGCCACCCCCCTCTCCAACAGATACACCACTTTGAGTACTGTTGGGGGGGGGGGGGGGATGGCTTATCAGAGGAAGGCAGCAGCAGCCAACTTCCTGGCACCAGGGGTGGCTCTGCTGCACAGAATGGGAGGAAAAAGAGGGGTAGAGCTATAGTAATAGGGGATTCAATTGTAAGGGGAATAGATAGGCGTTTCTGCAGCCGCAAACGAGACTCCAGGATGGTGTGTTGCCTCCCTGGTGCAAGGGTTAAGGATGTCTCCGAGCGACTCCAGAACATCTTGGAAGGGGAGGGTGAAGAGCCAGTTGTCGTGGTGCATATAGGCACCAACGATATAGGTAAAAAGCGGGATGAGGTCCTAAAAGCGGAGTATAGGGAGTTAGGAGATAAATTAAAAAACAGGACCTCAAAAGGTAGTAATCTCAGGATTGCTACCAGTGCCACGTGCTAGTCAGAGTAGAAATAGAAGGATACTTCAGATGAATACGTGGCTAGAGGAATGGTGCCAGGGGGAGGGATTCAAGTTCCTGGGACATTGGAACCGGTTCTGGGGGAGGTAGGACCAGTTCAAACCGGATGGTCTGCACCTGGGCAGGGCTGGAACCAATGTCCTAGGGGGAGTGTTTGCTAGTGCTGTGGGGGAGGGTTTAAACTAAAATGGCAGGGGGTTGGGAACCTGAGCAGGGAGACAGAGGAAAGGGAAACAAGGATAAAAGCAAAAGATAGGAAGGAGAAAAACAAAAGTGGCAGTCAGAGAAATCAACGGTTTAAATCAAACATGGCCACAGTAAATAATAATTCTAATAGGTCTAAGAGCGTTAAAAAAACAAGCCTGAAGGCTTTGTGTCTTAATGCAAGGAGCATTTGTAATAAGGTGGATGAATTGGCTGCGCAAATAGAAGTAAACAAATACAATTTGGTTGGGATTACGGAAACGTGGCTCAAGGAAGGCCAGGACTGGGAACTCAACATCCAGGGGCATTCGATGTTCAGGAAAGATAGGCAAAAAGGAAAGGGAGGTGGGGTAGCATTACTGGTTAAAGAAGGGATTAACACAATTGTAATGAAGGATATTAGCTCTGATGAGGTGGAATCGGTATGGGTAGAATTGAGAAATACTAAGGGGAAAAAAACATTAGTGGGAGTGGTTTAGAGACCTCAACAGTAAGGTGGAGGTTGGGGATGGCATTCAAAGAGAAATTAAAGAGGCGTGCAATAAGGGCACAGCAGTCATCATGGGTGACTTCAATCTACATATAGATTGGGCCAACCAAATGAGTAACAATACTGTGGAGGAGGAATTCCTGGAGTGTTTACGGGATGGTTTCCTGGACCAATATGTCGAGGAACCAACCAGAGATCAGGCCATCTTAGATTGGGTATTATGTAACGAGAAAGGATTAATTAGCAATCTTGTTGTAAGAGGCCCCTTGGGTCGGAGCGATCATAATATGACCGAATTCTTCATTAAGATGGAGAATGAAGTAGTAGACTCGGAGACTAGGGTCCTCAATTTAAATAAAGGAAACTATGATGGTCTGAGGAGCGAGTTGGGTAGGATTGATTGGGGAATGGCACTCAAAGGGTTGACGGTGGATAGGCAATGGCAAACATTCAAAGACCGAATGGATGAACTACAGAATTTGTTCATCCCAGTTTGGCATAAAAATAAAACAAAAAAGGAGACCCAACCGTGGCTAACAAGGGAAATTAGGGATAGCATAAGGTCCGAGGGCATATAAATTGACTAGAAAAAGCAATAACCCTGAGGATTGGGAGCAGTTTAGGATTCAACAAAGGAGGACAAAGGGATTAATTAAGAAAGGGAAAATAGAATATGAGAGTAAGCTTGCAGAGAACATAAAAACTGACTGTAAAAGCTTTTATAGATATGTGAAGAGAAAAAGATTGCTGAAGTCAAGCGTAGGTCCCTTGCAGTCAGAATCGGGGGAATTTATAATGGGGAACAAAGAAATGGCAGACCAACTAAATACATATTTTGGTTCTGTCTTCACAAAGGAGGACACAAATAACCTCCCAGAGATGTCGGGGAACATAGGGTCTGATGAAAGGGTGGAACTGAAAGAAATCAGTATTTGTAGGGAAATGGTGTTAGGAAAATTGATGGGACTGAAGGCCGATAAATCCCCAGGGCCTGATAATCTACATCCCAGGGTACTTAAGGAAGTGGCCCTAGAAATAGTAGATGCATTGCTGGTCATCTTCCAGAACTCGATAGACTCTGGAACGGTACCCATGGATTGGCGGGTAGCTAATGTTACCCCACTATTCAAAAAAGGTGGTAGAGAAAAGGCGGGGAATTATAAGCTTGACATCAGTAGTGGGGAAAATGCTAGAGTCCATTATAAAAGATGTAATAGCAGAGCACTTGGAAAGCAGTGACTGGATCGGACAAAGTCAAGATGGATTTACAAAAGGTAATTCATGCTTGACTAATCTACTGGAATTTTTTGAGGATGTAACTGGTAAAATAGATAAGGGAGAACCAGTGGATGTGGTGTATTTGGACTTTCAGAAGGCTTTCGATAAGGTCCCGCATAAGAGATTAGCGTGCAAAATTAAGGCACATGGGATTGGGGGCAAGGTATTGACTTGGATAGAGAACTGGTTGGCGGACAGAAAGCAGAGTTGGAATAAACAGGTCATTTGCCGAGTGGCAGGCAGTGACTAGTGGGGTACCGCAAGGATCGGTCCTAGGACCCCAGCTGTTCACAATATATATTAATGATCTGGACGAGGGAATTGGATGTAATATCTCCAAATTTGCAGACAACACAAAGCTGGGGGGGGAGGGTATGCTGTGAGGAGGATGTCGTGAAACTCCAGCACGATTTGGACAGGTTGGGTGATTGGGCAGAAACATGGCAGATGCACTATAATGTGGATAAATGTGAGGTTATCCACTTTGGTGGCAAAAACAGGAAGGCAGATTATTATTTGAATGGTAATAGTTTGGGAGAAGGGGAAGTGCAAAGAGACCTGGGTGTTCTTGTACACCAGTCGCTGAAGGTAAGCATGCAGGTGCAGCAGGCGGTTAAGAAGGCAAATGGTATGTTGGCCTTCATAGCAAGAGGGTTCGAGTACAAGAACAAGGATGTCTTGCTACAGTTGTACAGGGCCTTGGTGAGACCACACCTTGAGTATTGTGTGCAGTTTTGGTCGCCTTACCTGAGGAAGGACGTTCTTGCCATGGAAGGAGTGCAGCAAAGATTCACCAGGCTGATACCTGGGATGGCAGGAATGACGTATGAGGAGAGATTGTGTCGATTGGGCTTATACTCACTGGAGTTTAGAAGATTGAGAGGGGATCTCATCGAAACCTATAAAATTCTGTCAGGCCTGGGCAGACTAGATGCAGGAAGGATGTTTCTGATGGCCGGGGAGTCCAGAACCAGGGGTCATAGTCTAAGGATAAGGGGTAAGCCATTTAGGACTGAAATGAGGAGGAATTTCTTCACCCAGAGAGTGGTGAACCTGTGGAATTCTCTGCCACAGAGGGCGGTGGAGGCCAGTTCATTAAGTATATTCAAGAAAGAGTTGGATATATTTCTTAAGGCTAAAGGGATCAAGGGCTATGGGGAGAAGGCAGGGACCGGGTACTGAATTTGGATGATCAGCCATGATCTCATTGAATGGCGGAGCAGGCTCGAAGGGCCGAATGGCCTACTCCTGCTCCTATCTTCTATGTATCTATGTTTCGTGATCTGCTGAGATCATTGAAAGGTTTGCGCCACTGCAGCCAGGTCCTCCTGACGACATCCCTGCTTGTGCCCTCGTGTGCAATGTGCAACAAGGCTGCATTGGTGTCCTGGGGAGGTCTCTTCCGCCCATTGGGAGGGAAGAGAACGTGTCCCTGCGTGCTGCGACTCTCTCCATAAGCATATGGAGGGAGTCATGGGAGAGCCTGGGTGCAGCCATGCACCATTGTGCAGTGCTCGTCAGTGTTTGCAGCACCTCAATGCTGCAGAACACTGACAGCATAACTGTCAAAATTAATGTGGACATGGTCCTTTTAAAGAAACCAGCTGATGATGAGTCATCAAATTACGTCATCAGACTCACTTCCTTTTAATTGGCTGGGAACCTCGCAGGGCAGGCTTAACAAGCCCCATCAACTGTAAAATCTACTCTCAGCGCAGGATGGAGCTGGGAGTGGAGTCGCCACACACCACCTACCTCAGCCGCACCGAACCTGCCTCGGTAGGAGAAATCACGGCCTTAGTTTCTTGTCAAGAAATAGTAAAGGGAGTGCCTCTAAACAAAAGGAGGCATGTTTAACCTAAAATACGGACCTTGAAGGCTGTCAATACTATAAGTCCCGTTGATTTATTTTGAGATTTCCAAGCAGAGGTTTATTTTCTTAAGCTTTGACTTCTGAGACTTGTTTTCAGGCACTGCTTTTATAAAGTCATAGAGTCATAACGGCACAGAAGGAGGCCATTCAGCTTTTGCAGAGGTTAGTGGTAAAACCCTAGTACACTATTGGGAAGATTAGATTTTCTCAATATCATTCCTAGGTGACCACAAGTGATAGTCAGAAAGATTGTCAACACCCAGACAAAGTATTTTGTCCTGAGGGTCATGCGGCAGGAGCTTGGAATGGAACTGATGTAAATTAAACCACAATTGTCTCAGCTGAACGAAAAAGAGGATATTATACCCATGAAAAGCAAAAAAAAACAAAAACACCTTAAATTTATGAAGCGAAAACTAGCATTTGTTTTATGAGGCAAATTGTCAGAAGAGTGTTGAAGTTTAGCTGAATCAAGGAATCTTAGAATCGTAGAGTAGTTGCAATTTAGGTTATTCACCGCCACAGGAGGCATTTCACCAGCCGTGTCGAAGAATTTCAAACTCATGACCAGTTGTCCAGACACAAATTAGTTGAGCCTTATGAGAAGACGACTAATCTTAAAGAGTCAAAATGGTTCAAGAAAGTGTGTTCGTGCAAAAGGAGACAATCTCGCATGAAGAGTTGCAGTGATGATCAATATCAACTTTAGTGCAACCACCAAGCCGTCCCATGATGGGAAGAGGAACAAAACAGGACTAGAGAATTGCAAATATATATATACACACGCCTCTATACACACACACACACCCCGGTGGGTCTCCTATGGCATTGGTGGGCCATTTCTCACCTGAAAAACAGTGATCGGCAGCTGAAAATTGAGGCGGGAGGTGGTGACTTGTCCAAACCATTGATGGCCAAGGCCTGCCTGATGCAATTTTTAAGCACACCGGGAAATGGGTGATCAGCACGCTTGCCTGTTTCAGGCAGGAGGCTGCTCTAAAATGCAAATAGTGATCCTATACCCTTTCCAATTCCCAGGTACAAATGGGCGGAGTCACTCATGTCCCACCCATTTGTACCCGGTGGTGAGCAGCCTAAAGAAAAAGGCTCACATTTTTTGGAGCGAATTTCTGTGGGTCCAGGAGGAGAAGTCTCAGCGGCTCCCCCACCCCCCGCCTGACCTGCCAGCTGGCTCAGTGTAGGAGCCAGACAATTTCCCATCCTCCCACGACTAGTGAGATGCATCACTGCGCCCGTTTTGGGCCCTCAGCGCAATGGCGGCATTCAAATGAGGCCCTTCATTTTTAAATCGAAGTGATGGCTACTGAGGCAAATACACAATCAGACTGTCTAGGATCAGAATCTACTGAAGTCAAATTTAGTTTAGTGAGGCTGAATGTTGAAGTTATACTGTGTTTCAAAGTAGGACAGTTTTGATCTATTGGGTAGGATACTTTTATCTTCCTTTGTGCCAGATTAGCCATTAAAGCAGACAGAGACATGAAGCAAGGCTGGTGTTCCACATTCTTCAGTACACGATTCAACCGTTTCGCTTTCTGTTGTAACTCTGAGCCAGAATTCTCTGGCGCCTGAAATACCTATTGACCGTCAGCCTGGAGCATTCTCGCCTCAGAGTCGGAAGGTTGTGGGTTCAAGTCCCACTCCAGAAACTTGAGAACATAGTCTAGGTGGACACTCCCAGTGCAATGTCAGAGGTGCCATCTTTCGCATGAGACATTAAACCGAGGCCCCGTCTGACCTCTCAGGTAGATGTAAAAAGATCCCATGGCACGTTTTTGAAGAACAGCTGGGGAATTCTCCCCAGTGTCCCGGCCAATATTTATTCCTCAACCAATATCACGAAAAAAACAGATTATCTGGTCATTATCATGTTGTTTGTGGGATCTTCCTGTGCAAAATGTGACTACCGCATTTCCTACATTACAACAGTGAAGACACTGCAAAAGCACTTCATTGGCTGTAAAGTGCTTTGGGACATCCTGAGGTTGTGAAAGGTGCTATATAAATGCAAGTTCTTTCATTTTTTTCCTCTTTATAATTACACATTTCTAGAACACAGTTATAAGTACTCTGAAAAAGAACTCCAAGGATTTGAAACACTTATGTTGACTTAAGAAAACATTTTTAAGGTGACGATTAAGGACTGTATTTTTCTTAATAAGTAATTAATTTTTTTTCTGTATAATTTTACTTTTTACAATAAGCTCATTTCGTTTTTAGGAAAAAAAAGACAGACTTGCATTTAGATAGCGCCTTTCACAACCACCGGGCGTCTCATAGCGCTTTACAGCCAATGAAGTACTTTTTGGAGTGTAGTCATTGTTGTAATGTGGGAAAAACGGCAGCCAATTTGCACACAAGGTCCCAGAAACAGCAATGTGATAATGACCAGATAATCTGATTTTGTTATGTGGATTGAAGGATAAATATTGGTCAGGACACCAGGGATAACAAAGAAAATACTGCTGATGCTGGAAATCTGAAATAACAGAAAATGCTGGAGAAACTCAGCAGGTCAGGCAGCATCTGTGGAGAGAGAAACAGAGTTAACGTTTCAGGTCGATGACCTTTCATCAGAACTGGAAAAAAGCAGGAAATGGAACAGATTTTTAAGCAAGTGAAGAGGCTAGGAAAGGGGGAGGGGATGAAAGAACAAAAGGGAATGTCTGTGATAGGATGGAAGGCAGAAGAGATTAAGAGACATTAAGAGATAATCAAGGCAAAAGGAGATGGTAATGGAACAGGTCAAGAAACAAAGGATGGCTCTAGATGCAGTGTAAATTGTGCTGGCAGAATGAAAGACAGCTGCCATGTGGGGGAGAAGAAAAAAAGACACAGACAAAAAGTGTGAATAAAAAAAAGATAGGGGCCGAGGTTATGATCTGAAATTGTTGAACTCTATGTTGAGTCCGGAAGTGTGTAAAGTGCCTAATCGAAAGATGACGTGCTGTTCCTCGAGTTTACGCTGAGCTTCCGTGGAACAATGCAAGAGGCCGAGGACGGTGAGGTCTGAGTGGGAATGGGATGGTGAATTAAAATGACAGGCGACCGGAAGCTCGGGGTCCCCCTTGCGGACTGAACGGAGGTGTTCCGCAAGCGGTCACCCAGTCTAAATTTGGTCTCCCCATTGTAGAGGAAACCACATCGTGAGCAGCGAATACAGTATACTAAATTGCGAGAAGTACAAGTAAATCGCTGTTTCACCTGGAAGGGGTGTTTGGGGCCTTGGACAGTTGAAAGGGGGGAGGTATAAAGGCATGTGTTGCATATCCTGCGCTTGCACGGAAAGGTGCCAGGCGAAGGAGAAGGGGTGTTGGGGGTGATAGCGGAGTGGACCAGGGTGTCGCGGAGGGAGCGGTCCCTACGGAATGCTGAAAGGGGAGGTGAGGGGAAGATGCGTTTGGTGGTGGGATCATGCTGGAGGTGGCGGAAATGGCGGAGGATGATCCGTTGAATGTGGAGGTTGGTGGGGTGAAAGGTGAGGACAAGGGGAACTCTGTCGTGGTTCCGGGAGGGAGGGACAGGGGTGAGGGCAGAAGTGCGGGAGATAGAACAGACATGGTCAAGGGCCGTGTCAACCACTGTAGAGGGGAATCCGCGGTTGAGGAAAAAGGAAGACGTCAGAAGCACTGGTATGGAAGGTGCTTTCGTCAGAGCAGATGCGGCGGAGATGGAGAAACTGGGAGAATGGAATAGTCCTTACAGGAGGCGGGGGTGGGAGGAAGTGTAGTCCAGGTATCTGTAGGAGTCAGTGCGCTTGTAGCGAAAGTTTGTCAATAATCTATCTCCAGAGATGGAGATGGAGAAGTCGAGGAAGGGAAGGGAAGAGTCAGAGATGGACCATGTGAAGGTGAGGGAAGGGTGGAAATTGGAAGCAAAGTGAATGAAATTATTGAGTTTAGGGCGAGAGCAGGAAACGGCACTGATACAGTCATCAATGTACCGGAAAAAGAGGTGAGGGAGGGGGCCTGAGTAGGACTGGAACAAAGAGTGTTCCACATATCCCACGAAAAGGCAGGCATAGCTAGGACCCATGTGGGTTCCCATAGCAATATCTTTGTTTTGGAGGAAGTGAGTGGAGTCAAAGGAGAAGTTGTTCAATGTGAGAACAAGCTCAGCCAGGCGGAGGAGGGTAGTGGTGGATAGGGACTGGTTGGGCCTCTGTTCAAGGAAGAAGCGGAGTGCCCTCGGGCCATCCTGGTGGGGGATGGAGGTGTAGAGGGATTGTAGGTCCAAAGTGAAAAGGAGGCAGTTGGGGCCAGGAAACTGGAAACTGTTAAAGTGGCGGAGTGCGTCGGAAGAGTCGCGGATGTAAGTGGGAAGAGACTGTCATTTTAATTCACCGCTCCACTCACACCAAGAGCTCAGCGTCCTCGGCCTCTTGCATTGTTCCACGGAAGCTCAGTGTGAGCTCGAGGAACAGCACCTAATTTTTCAATTAGGCACTTTACAGCCTTCCGGACTCAACATAGAGTTCAACAATTTCAGATCATATCCTCGGCCCCTATATATATTTTATCCATACTTTTTGTCTGTGTCTTTCATTCTGCCAGCACAATTTACACTTCATCGAGAGCCATACTTTGTTTCTTAACCTGTCCCATTACCATCTCCTTTTGCCTTGAATATCTCTTAATCTCTCCCGCCTTCCATCCTATCACAAACCTTCCCTTTTGTTCTTTCATCCCCTCCCCCCCTTTCCCAGCCTCTTTACTTGCTTAAAAATCTGTTCCATTTCCTGCTTTTTTCCACTTCTGATGAAAGGTCATTGACCTGAAACGTTAACTCTGTTTCTCTCTCCACAGATGCTGCCTGACCTGCTGAGTTTCTCCAGCATTTTCTGTTTCTATTTCAGATTTACATAGAAACATAGAAGATAGGAGCAGGAGTAAGCCATTCGGCCCCTCGAGCCTGCTCCGCCGTTCAATGAGATCATGGCTGATCATCCAAACTCAGTACCCTGTCCCCGCCTTCTCCCCATATCCCTTGATCCCTTTAGCCTTAACAAATATATCTAACTCCTTCTTGAATATATTTAATGAATTGGCCTCAACTGCCTTTTGTGGTAGAGAATTCCACAGTTCACCACTCTCTGGGTGAAGAAATTCCTCCTCATCTCTGTCCTAAATGGCTCACCCCTTAAAGACTGTGACCCCTGGTTCTGGACTTCCCGCCATCGGGAACATACTTCCTGCATCTAGTCCTGTTAGAATTTTATACGTTTCAATGAGATCCCCTCTCATTCTTCTAAACTCCAGCGAGTATAAGCCCAATCGACCCAATCTCTCCTCATACGTCATTCCTGCCATCCCAGGTATCAGCCTGGTGAATCTTCGCTGCACTCCCTCCATGGCAAGAACATCCTTCCTCAGATAAGGCGACCAAAACTGCACATAATACTCAAGGTGTGGTGTCACCAAGGCCCTGTACAACTGCAGCAAGACCATTCTTGTTCCTGTACTCGAACCCACTCGCTACGAAGGCCAACATACCATTTGCCTTCTTAACTGCCTGCTGCACCTGCATGCTTACCTTCAGCAACTGGTGCACAAGGACACCCAGGTCTCGTTGCACTTCCCCTTCTCCCAATCTATTGCCATTCAGATAATAATCTGCCTTCCTGTTTTTGCCACCAAAGTGGATAACCTCGCATTTATCCACATTACACTGCATCTGCCATGCATCTACCCAATCACCCAGCCTGTCCAAAGCATACTGGAGTTTCTTGGCATCCTCCTCACAGCACACACACCCACCCAGCTTTGTGTTGTCTGCAAACTTGGAGATGTTACATCCAGTTCCCTCGTCTAGATCATTAATACATATTGCGAATAGCTGGGGTCCTAGGACCGATCCCTGCGGTACCCCACTAGTCACTGCCTGCCACTCGGAAAAAGACCCGTTTATTCCAACTCTTTGCTTCCTGTCTGCCAACCAGTTCTCTATCCAAGTCAGTACCTTACCCCCAATCCCATGTGCTTTAACTTTACACGCTAATCTCTTATGCGGGACCTTATCGAAAGCCTTCTGAAAGTCCAAATACACCACATCCACTGGTTCTCCCTTATCTATTCTACCAGTTACATCCTCAAAAAATTCCAGTAGATTAGTCAAGCACGATTTACCTCTTGTAAATCCATGTTGACTTTGTCTGATCCGGTCACTGTTTTCCAAGTACTCTGCTATTACATCTTTTAGAATGGACTCTAGCATTTTCCCCACTACCGATGTCAGGCTTACTGATCTTTATTCCCCCGTTTTCTCTCTACCACCTTTTTTTGAATAGTGGGGTTACATTAGCTACCCTCGAATCCATGGGAACTGTTCCAAAATTCTATAGATTTTGGAAGATGACCAGCAATGCATCTACTATTTCTAGGGCCACTTCCTTAAGTACCCTAGGATGTAGATTATCAGGCCCTGGGGATTTATCGGCTTTCAATCCTGTCAATTTCCCTAACACCATTTCCCTACAAATACAGATTTCATTCAGTTCCTCCCTCTCATTAGACCCTATGTTCCCCGACATTTCTGGGAGGTTATTTGTGTCCTCCTTTGTGAAGACAGAACCAAAGCATGTATTTAATTGGTCTGCCATTTCTTTGTTCCCCATTATAAATTCCCCTGATTCTGACTGCAAGGGAACTACGCTTGACTTCACCAATCTTTTTCTCTTCACATATCTATAAAAGCTTTTACAGTCAGTTTTTATGTTCCCTGATAGCTTACTCTCATACTCTATTTTCCCCCTCTTAATTAATCCCTTTGTCCTGCTTTGTTGAATCCTAAACTGCTCCCAATCCTCAGGTTTACTGCTTTTTCTGGCCAATTTATATGTCCTCTCCTTGGATCTTATGCTATCCCTAATTTCCCTGGTTAGCCACGGTTGAGTCATCTTTTTTGTTTTATTTTTATGCCAAACAGGGATGAACAAATTCTGTAGTTCATCCATGCAATCTTTAAATGTTTGCCATTGCCTATCCACCGTCAACCCTTTAAGTAACGTTCCCCAATCCATCCTAGCCAACTCGCGCCTCATACCATCGTAGTTTCCTTTATTTAAATTCAGGACCCTAGTCTCTGAGTCAACTACTTCACACTCCATCTTAATGAAGAATTCGATCATATTATGATCGCTCCGCCCCAAGGGGCCTCGCACAACAAGATTGCTAATTAATCCTCTCTCATTACATAATACCCAGTCTAAGATGGCCTGATCTCTAGTTGGTTCCTCGACATATTGGTCCAGGAAACCATCCTGTATACACTCCAGGAATTCCTCCTCCACAGTATTGTTACTAATTTGGTTAGCCCAATCTATATGTAGATTAAAGTCACCCATGATAACTGCTGTGCCCTTATTGCATGCGTCTCTAATTTCCCGTTTAATGCCATCCCCAACCTCTGCATTACTGTTTGGGGATCTGTATACAACTCCCACTAGCATTTTCTGCCCCTTGGTATTTCTCAGCTCTACCCATACAGATTCCACATCATCAGAGCTAATATCCTTCCTTACAATTGTGTTAATCGCCTCTTTAACCAGCAATGCTACCCCACCTCCTTTTCCTTTTTGCCCGTCTTTCCTGAATATTGAATACCCCTGGATGTTGAGTTCCCAGCCTTGGTCACCCTGGAGCCATGTTTCCGTAATCCCAATCATATCATATATCTGTTTACATCTATTTGCGCAGCTAATTCATCCACCTTATTACGAATGCTCCTCGCATTAAGACACAAAGCCTTCAGGCTTGTTTTTTTTAACACTCTTAGACCTTTTAGAATTATTATTTACTGTGGCCATGTTTGATTTAAACCCTTGATTTCTCTGACTGCCACTTTTGCTTTTCTCCTTCCTGTCTTTTGCATCTATCCTTGTTTCCCTTTCCTCTGTCTCCCTGCACAGGTTCCCAACCCCCTGCCATTTTAGTTTAAACCCTCCCCCACAGCACTAGCAAACACTCCCCCTAGGACATTGGTCCCAGTCCTGCCCAGGTGCAAACCGTCCAGTTTGTACTGGTCCCACCTCCCCCAGAACCGGTTCCAATGTCCCAGGAATTTGAATCCCTCCCCCTTGCACCATTCCTCTAGCCACATATTCATCTGAAATATCCTTCTATTCCTACTCTGACTAGCACGTGGCACTGGTAGCAATCCGGAGATTACTACCTTTGAGGTCCTATTTTTAAAATTTACCTCCTAATTCCCTATATTCAACTTTTAGGACCTCATCCCGGTTTTTAACCTATATCGTTGGTACCTATATGCACCACAACAACTGGCTGTTCACCCTCCCCTTCCAAAATGCTCTGCAGGCACTCCGTTACATCCTTGACCCTTGCTACCCCACCTCCTTTTCCTTTTTGCCCGTCTTTCCTGAATATTGAATACCCCTGGATGTTGAGTTCCCAGAGAAATCAAGGGTTTAAATCAAACATGGCCACAGCAACATACCATCCTGGAGTCTCGTTTGCGGCCACAGAAACACCCATCTATTCCCCTTACAATAGAATCCCCTATTACTATAGCTCTCCCACTCTTATCCCTCCCGTCCTGTGCAGCAGAACCACCCACGGTGCCAGGAAGTTGGCTGCTGCTGTCTTCCCCCGATAAGCCATCTCCCTCAACAATCTCCAAAGTGGTATATCTGTTTGAAAGGGGGATGGCCACAGGGGACCCCTGCACTACTTGCCTGGAGGTCACCCATTCCCTTCCTGTCTGTGCAGCCTTTACCTGCGGTATGACCAACTCATTAAACGTCTGCAGTATATTCTTTTTGTATTAGTGTTTAATTCACTGCCACTTCTCTTCCAGGAATGCCCACCTTGAAAAAGTTCTGCTCTTCTCTCCAACGGGAGTTCCGTTTGTCTCTTTTACCTTGTTCATCTTCATTGCTTTCTGTCTCCCTTCTCGTGTTTGATCAGGTATCTACCAAAACTCGCTTTCACAGCCACATATCTTTCCTCAGCAACTGTCTCCGGCTCCGACTTACTCCACGTGAATTCCAACTCAAATTCCACCCTTCGTGTTTTGGATCCACCCAGGACTACAGATATCTCCAAGATATTCAGCGTTCCTCGAACTACTGCTCTCGCCGCATCCCGAGTTCCATGCTCAATGCCATGCGACGCCACATGCACACCCTCGACCTCTCTCTTCAGCAGCACCGACTCACTCTATCGCAAAGCTGTCCTGGTCCGCAGTTCCATTTCATCCATCGTCTCATCCGGCGCTTTAACAAAAAACTTTTTTTCTTCCTTTCAGGTGTCAAGGATCGCAAGCTTCAACAACTCTTGGACACCAACGCCCCTCCGGAACCTTCTTCCCCTACGCTTTCCTCTGACCCCATCCCGTCTCCCCATCTCACCCCCTGCCGCGTTTTCACTATCCCCTCGGACCTTCCCCTCTCTGACCCCCGAACGATCAGTCCTTAGCAAAGGCCTGAGCTTCATTCCCTTACGCCCCCGCCTCAATGAATTTCGAGCTCGGCATGACGCTGAGCTCTTTTTCCACCGCCTTCGTCTCCGTGCCCACTTCTTTCACTAGGAGTCTTCTCCCCGCACGGCTGACCCTTTCTCCCGCTTTCAGAATTCTCGTTCCACCTGGATCCCTCCTTCTGGCCTTTTACCCTCTCTAGATCTTTTCATTGCAAACTGCCGGCGTGACATCGGCCATCTCCATTTCTCTGCTCCCCTCACTCACTCCAACCTACCTCCCTCTGAACTTGCAGCACTCCATTCTCTTAGATCCAATCCCGACATCGTCATTAAACCTGCTGACAAGGGTGGTGGTGCTGTTGTTTGGCGAACCGACCTCTACCTAGCGGAAGTTGAACGCCAACTCTCCGACACCTCCTCCTACCTCCACCTGGACCATGACCCCACCACCAGACATCAAGCTATCGTTTCCAAGACTGTCACTGACCTCATCTCCTCTGGAGATCTTCCCCCCCCACGGCCACCAATCTCATAGTCCCCCAACCCCGCACAGCCCGCTTCTACCTCCTTCCCTAGATCCACAAACAGGACTGCCCTGGTAGACCCATCGTTTCAGCCTGTTCTTGCTCCATGGAACTTATCTCTTCCTATCTCGACTCTATCTTTTCTCCCTTGTCCAGTCTCTTCCCACCTACATCCACGACTCTTCAGACGCCTTCCACCACTTTAACGGTTTCCAGTTTCCTGGCCCCTACCGACTCCTTTTCACTATGGACGTATAATCCCTGTACACCTCATCTCCCCCACCATGATGGCCCGAGGGCGCTCCGCTTCTTCCTTGAACAGAGGCCCAACCAGTCCCCATCCACCACCACCCTCCTCCGCCTGGCTGAACTTGTTCTCACATTAAACAACTTCTCCTTTGACTCCACTCACTTCCTCCAAATAAAAGGTGTTGCTATGGGAACCCACATGGGTCCTAGCTATGCCTGCCTTTTCGTGGGATATGTGGAACACTCTTTGTTCCAGTCCAACTCAGGTCCCCTCCCTCACCTCTTTTTCCGGTACATTGATGACTTTATCGGTGCCGTTTCCTGCTCTCGCCCTGATCTCGATAATTTCATTCACTTTGCTTCCAATTTCCACCCTCCCCTTCACATGGTCCATCTCCGACTCTTCCCTTCCTCGACTTCTGCGTCTCCATCTCTGGAGATAGTTTATTGACAAACATTCACTACAAGCCCACCGACTCCCACAGCTACCTGGACTACACTTCCTCCCACCCCGCCTCCTGTAAGGACTATTCCATTCTCCCAGTTTCTCCGTCTCCACCGCATCTGCTCTGACGATGCCACCTTCCATACCAGTGCTTCTGACATGTGTTCCTTTTTCCTCAACTGAGGATTCCCTTCTACAGTGGTTGACACGGCCCTTGATCGTGTCTGTTCTATCTCCTGCACTTCTGCCCTCACCCCTGCCCCTCCCTCCCGGTACCACGACAGAGTTCCCCTTGTCCTCACCTTTCACCCCACCAGCCTCCACATTCAACGGATTATCCTCCGCCATTTCCACCACCTCCAGCATGATCCCACTACCAAACGCATCTTCCCCTCACCTCTCCTTTCAAAATTCCATAGGGACCGCTCCCTCCGCGACACCCTTGTCCACTCCGCTATCACCCCCAACACCCCTTCCCCTGGCACCTTCCCGTGCAAGCGCAGGAGATGCAACACATGCCCTTAAACCTCCCCCCTTCCCACTGTCCAAGGCCCCAAACACCCCTTCCAGGTGAAACAGCGATTTACTTGTACTTCTTGCAATTTAGTATACTGTATTCGCTGCTCACGATGTGGTCTCCTCTACATTGGGGAGACAAAACGCAGATTGGGTGACCGCTTTGTGCAACACCTCCGTTCAGTCCGCAAGAGGGACCCCAAGCTTCCGGTCGCCTGTCATTTTGATTCACCGCTCCACTCCCACTCAGACCTCACCGTCCTCGGCCTCTATATCTATCTATATCTATATATATCTATATCTCTATATATATCTATATATCTATATCTATATATCTATTATATATATTTTTTATATGTATGTAAAAAAAATTTAATCCACACTTTGTCTGTGTCTTTTTTTCTTCTCCCCCACATGGCAGCTGTCTTTCATTCTGCCAGCACAATTTACACTTCATCTAGAGCCATCCTTTGTTTCTTAACCTGGAATATTACCATCTCCTTTTGCTTGATTATCTCTTAATGTCTCTTAATCTCTCCCGCCTTCCATCCTATCACAGACCTTCCCTGTTGTTCTTTCATCCCCTCCCCCCCTTTACCAGCCTCTTCACTTGCTTAAAAATCTGTTCCATTTCCTGCTTTTTTCCAGTTCTGATGAAAGGTCATCGACCTGAAACGTTAACTCTGTTTCTCTCTCCACAGATGCTGCCTGACCTGCTGAGTTTCGCCAGCATTTTCTGTTTTTACACCAGGGATAACTCCCTTACTCTTCTTCAAAATAGTGCCATGGGATCTTTTACGTCCACCTGAGAAAGCAGACGGGGCCTCGGTTTAACGTCTCTTCCGAAAGATGAGAAAAGATTTAGCCTGAACTATACGGTCGGTGTACATTTTCTGCTGATTAGGCTGCCCCAACTTACACTAACTCAGCACAAACTAGGGCTCTGTAACATTATGTGATGTACTGGGGCGATGGAGGAGAAGGTGCTTAGGCCATACTATTTCCAGTGCAATCACCAATGATAAGGGGATTCTTTAGGCATCATGCAACAGGATGAATAATGTACTTCAAGCATTAGGTCAAGTTTTGATTCCTAGGAAACTAACTTCTTTGCATTAAGCACAAGTATTGGGAAGAAGCCTAAATTGCAGCACGAAAATAATGACTCAGGCCTCAACACATCCTTGCTGATATGCCAACTAACTGATGAGCTCATTTAACACTCAAATAAGGCAGCAACACATCTAAAATTCTAAGACACTGCTGTGAAAATCATTTACAAATAGATGAAAAGCCGACATGGAAAGCAATACAATTCTAGCAGAGGAAATGTATTTGGATCTTTGAGCTTGTTTTTAAAGGGGGAAAAACAGGATTAATTGTAAAAATCCACCTCAAAGCAGATATACTATAAATGCAAGTCTTTCTTTCTTACTAAAATGAATGCAAACGTTAATGGTTTTGAGAGTTAACAGTTCTTACAAAAACCCAGTGCTCAATCATTCAAAATGACAAAAGCATACTTTTAAGTTTACTTTCAATTTTATGCAGTTTCAAACCGTCATAGTGAATGACAATTACAGAGAGAGAGTAATAAGGACCACAACTGACTAATGTGCCGACAAGCTATGGGGGAAATCATAGCCGAGTCTAATTCTGTCCTCTGCCAATGCCCACAAACACACACTTGCCAGCAGCAATCATCCCACAGTGATCATGAGGTAACATTGACTAACTTTCCCCTCTCTCGGCTGGGGGCACCGATGTCAATTTAATCGCATCACCACCTCAACTGAAATTAATTAACTCAGCACGCAATGGAACACTAGAACATATCACATGATGTATTTACATAGTGATGCACTGGGGGAAGTCCTTATAATTATGCATTTTAATAAAAATTAACAATTATTTAACTGAAAATTACCTAAAATATTTCTGTGTTTTTAATGAAGGCTTAAATGAATCACCAGCATTTAAAAAAATACATTCCTCACATTAATATGACCTGACATTATTCAGTGCAGTAATTCATGTGATTAAACTTTAAAAGTGAAATCAGAGGTGAGGAACACTGAAATACTAACCCTGCTCACCCTCTGGATGCAAGACTATACAAAGTGAAAATTCCACACAATAATTAACACTGCAAAAACTGCACTGAAGAAAGACTTCCCAATTCTATAGCACCTTTTACATCCTCAGAATGTTGCAAAGTGCTCTACAGCCAATTAAGTACTTTTGAAGTGTAATCACTGTTGTAATGTAGGGAATGCTGCAGCCTATTTGCGCAGAGCAAGGTTCCACAAACAGCACTGAGATAAATTACCAGAAAATCTGTTTTAGTGATGATGGTTGAGAGATAAATTTTGGCCCAGGACACCGGGGCGAATTCTCCTGCTCTTCTTCGAACAATGGATATTTTACGTCCACTTGCGAGAGACTTGGTTTAAAGTTTCATCCAAAAGATGACACATCCGACAGTGTAGTTCTCCCTCAATACTGCACTAGAGTGTCAGCCAAAATTATGTTCTCAAGTCTCTGTAGTGGGACTTGAAGCCACAACCTTCTGACTCAGAGGCAAAAGTGCTACATGAGCCAAGGTTGGCACCATTAAAAACACAGCAGTAGGAAATTACCTAGAAATAATTCAGAAGGTAAAGATGGTCTTGTTAAAAAAAAACAGAAAGTTAGTAAGTTGGTATGTAACATTTCCTCATCATACAACAATTTACTTTTAATAAATATTTGTGGAATTCACTTTGCACAATTTTGTTTTTTTCTTCTATAGTTGTGATGTCTTCATTAAAGTGTTTATTACAAGAGCTGTTCAGAGAACCTCTTAAGAAAAGAGTGTTCTTCTAATCAAGTACCAGAAGATACTTCCAAAATTAATTATATTACAAGAACTCATTTGTCACTTCACTAAGGAATTCCTTGCAGTCTAATTGGTTAATATGTGACACAGTTGGGACACAATCTACATTCAAGGCGGTAAAGCTTTATAAAAGACTAGCTGGGGGTGCCCGGCGTTGCCAGGGCAATTTTGGGGTGCGCGGTCTCCCTGCCCCTGTCTGTCCCCCCTCTCTCTCCCTCTCCCTGTGCTGTCCTCTCCCTCCCTCCCCTCCCCCTCCTCTCCCTGCCTAGCGCCTGAGGCCCGGTGCCATTGCGATAGCGGCCGTGCCGGGCCTAGCGCTTGAGGCGCGCCGGGCTGTCGGGCCGAGACGGACCTGAGCTGAGCTTTCCCGCGGCTGCCGCTCTCCCGACCGCTGTGTGTGTCGGGCCGAGTGGTTGCGAGGCACGGCCTGAGTGAGCACAACTTACCTGCCGCTCCGGCGGGGCGGCAGCGGGAGCCGCAATGTGGGGGTTTCTTTTCCTGCTGCCGTCCCTGTGGGGAAGGAAAAAATGGCGGCGAAGTTTAGGGAGACTGGAGGATTAGGACCCGCCCGTGACGCACTGATTGGTCAACCATCAGGTGAGTGAACTGTAGGATTGGTCAAGCAGCATGTCACTCAACGCTAATGAGAGGTAGGATTGGTCAACCGCTAATGAGTGGATTTTTGAACGTTTTTTGTATACTGTCCAAACAATTTTTGTCTGACGAAGAAGTAAATACGCCTACGAGAGTCCCCTAACGATAAGCTTTCTTTCGATAGAACATACGTGTAGGTACGCTCTATAACTTTTGATTCTATAGACAGACAGAGAGGGGGAGCGCGCGACAGAGAGGGGGAGCGCGCGACAGAGAGAGCGCGCGACAGAGAGCGAGCGCGACAGACAGAGAGCGAGCGAGAGACAGAGCGAGCGACAGAGCGAGCGAGCGAGCGACAGAGCGAGCGAGCGACAGAGCGAGCGAGAGACAGAGCGAGCGAGAGACAGAGCGAGCGAGAGACAGAGCGAGCGAGAGACAGAGCGAGCGAGAGACAGAGCGAGCGAGAGACAGAGCGAGCGAGAGACAGAGCGAGCGAGAGACAGAGCGAGCGAGAGACAGAGCGAGCGAGAGACAGAGCGAGCGAGAGACAGAGCGAGCGAGAGACAGAGCGAGCGAGAGACAGAGCGAGCGAGAGACAGAGCGAGCGAGAGACAGAGCGAGCGAGAGCGAGAGCGAGCGAGAGCGAGAGAGAGAGAGCGAGAGAGCGAGAGAGAGCGTGAGAGCGAGCGAGAGAGCGAGAGAGAGCGAGAGCGAGAGAGCGAGCGAGAGAGCGAGAGCGAGAGAGCGAGAGAGCGAGAGCGAGAGAGCGAGAGCGCGAGAGAGCGAGAGAGCGAGAGAGAGAGAGCGAGAGAGCGAGAGCGAGAGCGAGACAGAGCGAGCGAGCGAGAGACAGAGCGAGCGAGCGAGAGCGAGAGACAGAGCGAGCGAGAGACAGAGCGAGCGAGAGACAGAGCGAGCGAGAGACAGAGCGAGCGAGAGACAGAGCGAGCGAGAGACAGAGCGAGCGAGAGACAGAGCGAGCGAGAGACAGAGCGAGCGAGAGACAGAGCGCGAGAGACAGAGCGAGCGAGAGACAGAGCGAGCGAGAGACAGAGCGAGCGAGAGACAGAGCGAGCGAGAGACAGAGCGAGCGAGAGACAGAGCGAGCGAGAGACAGAGCGAGCGAGAGACAGAGCGAGCGAGAGACAGAGCGAGCGAGAGACAGAGCGAGCGAGAGACAGAGCGAGCGAGAGACAGAGCGAGCGAGAGACAGAGCGAGCGAGAGACAGAGCGAGCGAGCGACAGAGCGAGCGAGAGACAGAGCGAGCGAGAGACAGAGCGAGCGAGAGACAGAGCGAGCGAGAGACAGAGCGAGCGAGAGCGAGCGAGAGACAGAGCGAGCGAGAGACAGAGCGAGCGAGAGACAGAGCGAGCGAGAGACAGAGCGAGCGAGAGACAGAGCGAGCGAGAGACAGAGCGAGCGAGAGACAGAGCGAGCGAGAGACAGAGCGAGCGAGAGACAGAGCGAGCGAGAGACAGAGCGAGCGAGAGACAGAGCGAGCGAGAGACAGAGCGAGCGAGCGACAGAGCGAGCGAGAGACAGAGCGAGCGAGAGACAGAGCGAGCGAGAGACAGAGCGAGCGAGAGACAGAGCGAGCGAGAGACAGAGCGAGCGAGCGACAGAGCGAGCGAGAGACAGAGCGAGCGAGAGACAGAGCGAGCGAGAGACAGAGCGAGCGAGAGACAGAGCGAGCGAGAGACAGAGCGAGCGAGAGACAGAGCGAGCGAGAGACAGAGCGAGCGAGAGACAGAGCGAGCGAGAGACAGAGCGAGCGAGAGACAGAGCGAGCGAGAGACAGAGCGAGCGAGAGACAGAGCGAGCGAGAGACAGAGCGAGCGAGCGACAGAGCGAGCGAGCGACAGAGCGAGCGAGCGACAGAGCGAGCGAGAGACAGAGCGAGCGAGAGACAGAGCGAGCGAGAGACAGAGCGAGCGAGAGACAGAGCGAGCGAGAGACAGAGCGAGCGAGAGACAGAGCGAGCGAGAGACAGAGCGAGCGAGAGACAGAGCGAGCGAGAGACAGAGCGAGCGAGAGACAGAGCGAGCGAGAGACAGAGC
Source organism: Somniosus microcephalus (assembly GCF_052327205.1). Taxonomy (NCBI): domain Eukaryota; kingdom Metazoa; phylum Chordata; class Chondrichthyes; order Squaliformes; family Somniosidae; genus Somniosus; species Somniosus microcephalus. Next base: position 64,914,647 of record NC_140995.1, on the reverse strand, counting down.
GAGCGAGAGACAGAGCGAGCGAGAGACAGAGCGAGCGAGAGACAGAGCGAGCGAGAGACAGAGCGAGCGAGAGACAGAGCGAGCGAGAGACAGAGCGAGCGAGAGACAGAGCGAGCGAGAGACAGAGCGAGCGAGAGACAGAGCGAGCGAGAGACAGAGCGAGCGAGAGACAGAGCGAGCGAGCGACAGAGCGAGCGAGAGACAGAGCGAGCGAGCGAGAGCGAGAGAGAGCGAGAGCGAGAGCGAGAGAGAGCGAGAGAGCGAGAGAGCGAGAGAGC